>NC_090448.1:1007526789-1007834436 GCF_031143425.1 Pleurodeles waltl
GTTTTGCGTCAAAAAGTATAAATATGGGCCTTAGTTTCTAATGATTTCAGGGAAAAGTTAAGAGTGATGTAAAAGGTAGAAGTACTATTTCATGGTAGAAAGGGATTCTTACTGTAATTATGCTCCTAAAGGTCTTCCTTGTTGCAGTACGAGAATTCATTACATCACTCATCGCATCAAAGATCTAAGGCTGAAGTACTCGAAGCAGGGGCATCCTAAGGACTTTGAGGACCGAATTGTGGGGGCCCTAATCGGAACAGCTTGAATTTATGATCCAGTTCAGTTCTTTCATGCCCTCTTT
Organism: Pleurodeles waltl; assembly: GCF_031143425.1. Lineage (NCBI taxonomy): Eukaryota > Metazoa > Chordata > Amphibia > Caudata > Salamandridae > Pleurodeles > Pleurodeles waltl. Next base: position 1,007,527,091 of record NC_090448.1, read on the forward strand.
GGCCAGGTTACTGCCTGTGCACAGGCAAACTTGTCAACATTCTAAATTTGTTTAAATCTATTATTAAGGAATAGTGTTTTTGAAATATTGTAACACAGGAGCAGCTCACTAATATTCCTGCAAATAATCTCTGTGACACCTTCCCATTTCTCATAGGCGAGATCTGGTTTTGATCTAAAACAAACTTTCTTTATGGATGTTGCATGAAACAAACGCAAAGTTTCTCTGCAAAATGTCTGAAAAACCCTCACACATCACCCACACGTCACGCACATTAATGAATTGTTCTTCTCTGTTCTGAGCGGTAGAGAGTAACAGTTATCTAATCATTTAAACTATTTCTATGCAACCTAAATGTCACATAATAATATTCGCAGTCAAATCAGAGATTCATAGGGCTTTATTACAGACTCAAAGTCAACTTTACATAAATGAGTCTCAATACCATAGTATACATATATAAAATCACCAACGGAGGGTTCAAGCATTATACAATATTAAACTTAGTCAACATATACAAGACTTTGGGCATCATTGTGAGTGTGTTGGTCTTCAGACCTCCACACTTGCGGTTTCAGTGAGACCGATGCACTCCAGGCGGTCTCATCACCACATTACAACCCTGGCAGGTGGGACCGCCTAAAGACCGCCATCACCGCCAGGAACATTGTTCTCAATGAGTGATGGCGGTCTGAGTTGTGCTCAGCCACTGTGGCGCTAACCTCAGTGCTGCTGTGCTGATTACAACTCAGCTTTCCACCAGTCGTTCTATGGCGGTCACCCCACCATGGAAAGGTTGGCAGAAAGCCAATGCCAGGGGCCACAGGGGGGTCCCTGCACCTCCCACGCACATGGCACAGGCAGTACAGGGGTGCCTCAGCCCAGCACCATCAGAATGTGCTCTGTCTGGTTGGCAGACAGTATGCATTCCAATGGTGCTGTTTTGCTACGGTATTGGCCTCGGCTCCCTTAAGGGAGCCGAGGGCAATACCGCAGCACTGTTCCCGCCAGTCAGCCTGGCGGGAACGTCATAATACAATGTTCCCACTGAACAGCCCGGCAAGAACATTGTAACATGACTGGGGTGGTGTCCTTTCCGTGGCTTTGGCGGTCCCATGATGGGACCGCCAATGTTGTAATTAGACCCTAAGACTTCAATTGCCACAATACAGAAAATCAGAAAAAGCATGTGTTTTTTTGTCACAAGAACCAAGTGATCCTGCCTAACCATTTACACTAAGGTTCTAACCATAACCTTGGCAGAGGGGATGACTCCATCACAAAAGTGACAGATATCCTGCCCGCTGTATTACAAGTTTCATTATATCCTATGGAACTTGTAATACGGTGGACAGGATTTCCGTCACATTTGTGATGGAGTAATCCCCTACACCAAGGTTGTAATATGGCCCTAGAACCATAAACTATTTTAATTCTAAAAGAATATTTCAGAAATGATCTATAACAGATATTCAGTAGAATATGCTCTTAAGAGAGGTGCATGTAATATCAAAGCATGAGATCTGTACCTCTGAAGGGCCCGTTCAGCTCAAAGGGTGGAAAGAATCTGTCTTCTTTCACTAACCAAACCTCAAAGTTTCCCAAACAATGACATCACAGTAGAAGCTTTTTGATTGAACCCCCAATTCATTTTAATTAGAAGTTACAACTTTCAGAGACCATCCAATCTTGATACTCTTTGGTCTTAGCTATTTCAAAAAGATTCACGGCTGTCAACTTCCAGAATACTCCTCTTCGTCCTTGCATAGCTCGTCTCAAGCTTTCTTATCTCTCATGCACAATAAGCTTCTTATTAACTCTGTCTCTGCTCCTAACACCTGCACCTCGGAGAGAAAACATTTAAGGAAAACAAACTCCATATTGAGAGTTAACTGTGAAAATAAATATATATGTGTAGGCCTTCACTTCAGACAAGTTAACAAAACATGAATATACATTCAAATTAAATGAATTCTAAGCATTACATCCAAGAATATACGAAATGATTGTGCAGAATAATACTTTCAAAACGTTCATTTCAAATAGATATACATGATTCGTTACTCAAATGTTATATGCAATGGTGCACTCCGCTCATTTGCTTTGCAGTGTACATTTCATCATGTTATACAGAATGTGGTCACCAAATTGTGAACACCAGAAAGTGATCACCCTTTCACATTCTTGTTTCAGCGATGTAGTGGCACAACCAAGCTATGCTACTTCAAGTCCTACACTGCTGTACCAGTTCACTGTTAATTCTTTTGCATGTTTGCTGTTTTTGAATGATCCTTTGGGTTCCCGTTCCATGTATTCCAGTTTATGAAGTGCTCCACCTTCTTTCACTTCCTCTGGGTCAACTACAGTAGTATTTATACTTGTACTGTGGGTGAAGCTCCTCCTCAACCTACAGTGGGGATTACGTATTTTCACACATTCCTATTGCTGTTGTTAACAAACAAACCAACTCTTAATGTTAAATGTGCAGTGTTCTGCAAAAGGTGGTAGTCTTGCCTTAGAGGGGATTTTGGAGAATTCTGGAATACAAATTCAGTTCCTGTGTTTCTAACTACTCCAGCCCTTCTGCCCTGTTTCCCCAGAGTTGTATAGGTAGTACTTGGTCCTGTACTACATGCTTGTATTCAGGTTCACGGAAGGCATTGGATCATCACAGATTTGTGGATGATCTCCTTTGGAAATGATTTAAATTTTCTGTTCCTTCAAAACCTTCGGCAAAGAACTGGTTCCCATACTAATGAAATTGTATCTATTTGGTATTGAAAATGGTAATGTTCTGAAGGATTGAAGGAATCTGTAATAACAATTCACAAAGATGGGAGCGATCTTCAATTGCACAATAGCAACAGAATTTCATTACTGAACCTATAAACAATAGAGAAACACTTAACTCAGAAAGATCCTATTGAAAGTGTGATAAAATATATAGCCATGACAGCATTCTCTTGAAATTTTAGGAAGTAAAAGAAAGGAAAATACGATGCCACAATGCCATAGTAAATTATATTGATGCAGCAAAGACATTTGAAAAGAAAATTGGAAACTTTTATTAGCAGTTGTTTAATAATGGGGTTTGGAAACAAGTTAGCAGACATTCAGTCCTCCCCTAACACATGCTTATATTCATTAGTGAGGATTAATGACAGGTTACTAATAGTCACTTATCTATACAAATAATTCCCAGTAATACTGACACCAGGCATAAATTTGGAGTCGTTTCAGCAAATACAGTTAAATGAGATGAAACTGTGGCCATGTAGTTAAAGAGATATATTGGCCTTTTAATCTAATAAAAAATAGTTTTAAGAATCTGGGAAATAACACAAGAAAAATTAAAATCATTGGAAATGAATCTAAAAACGCATTACGGAGATGAAAGGACAAACAAAGAACTTGCACCAATAGAATCATGGTCATGGGCACAGTTAAACAACACAACAATTACAGTACTACCAAAAATTACATACGTCTGACAGAGATCAAATTTTATTAAAATATTGGTGGCATAGAAGTTAGCATATGGTAACTAATTAATCTTCAGTTTAAAAGCCTAATCGAGAAAATTCGACAGAAATGAAAATGTGCATGTTTGAATTTAGGTGGACAGTGTGGCCTACATTCATATTTGACATCACGTTTTACCATGAAAGATACTTTTGCATTTATATTAGTTGAAGTACGATATAATTAATGCTAAGAGTGTTTCATTAGATGAACATTAGAATTGAAGTATTAAATGAACATGAATTAATCATAGTTATGTTGGTTTAAATGGAAGTTAATAACATGAGTTACATGTGTGCAGAAAAAATAAATGCACATTTAAACTGTTCTAATATGTTGTAAATAATCAGACAGTAAAATAATTTACTTGCTTATTTGATTTCAGTTGGAAGGTGCGCAATAGGTTTTATAAATCTATTAATTGTGCATGTAGGCTTTCTTAGCTTGATTAGGCTTGAAAGATTCATTTTGCAGCAATAGAGGGAAATTAATTGCTTGTTTTGTTCCCTCTGTCCTGAATTCTTTTTCTAGGTTGGTGACATAGGGGGTCATTCTGAACTTGGCGGGCGGCGGGAGCCGCCCGCCAAGCGGGAACCGCCAGAATACCGCTGTGCGGTCAAAAGACCGCTGTGGTAATTCTGAGTTTCCCGGTGGGCGGGCGGGCGACCGCCAGAAGGCCGCCCGCCCGCCCAGCGGGAAACCCCCTTCCACGAGGATGCCGGCTCCGAATGGAGCCGGCGGAGTGGAAAGGGTGCGACGGGTGCAGTTGCACCCGTCGCGATTTTCATTGTCTGCTATGCAGACACTGAAAATCTTAGTGGGGCCCTGTTAGGGGGCCCCTGCAGTGCCCATGCCATTGGCATGGGCACTGCAGGGGCCCCCAGGGGCCCCACGACACCCGTTACCGCCATCCTGTTCCTGGCGGTGAAAACCGCCAGGAACAGGATGGCGGTAAGGGGGTCGGAATCCCCATGGCGGCGCTGCAAGCAGCGCCGCCGTGGAGGATTCCCTAGGGCAGCGGGAAACCGGCGGGAAACCGGCGGGAAACCGGCGGGAAACCGGCGGGAAACCGGCGGGAAACCGGCGGGAAACCACCGGTTTCCCGTTTCTGACCGCGGCTGTACCGCCGCGGTCAGAATGCCCATGGGAGCACCGCCAGCCTGTTGCCGGTGCTCCCGTCATTTTAGCCCTGGCGGTCGTCGACCGCCAGGGTTAGAATGACCCCCATAATATTGAATGTCCATTATATTGAAGACGAGAAACATGTTTCAATGATAACTATGTAACAATATTTGTTCTAGCTGTCAAACAAGACAGTTAACTTATATTTCCCATGTGAGAAATGTTTAGTCAGTTCTGTGTACTGTGAAAAAGAATTCTGAAATAACAAACAAACAGAAAATGTAATATTCTGTTGTATCTGTGTGAAATTATTGAATTGACAACGCGCTTTCTTTGAAAAAATCTGGAATAGTTGCAAGCTTGATGGTGTCAGTGGCAACCATTGGATGCTGAATCTTTTGCGTATGATGAGCCCACCTGAAGGACCAATCAAAGGATCATGGATATTTCTAATTAGTGTGGAACTTTGAAACTTTAAATTAGACTACTCCTGTCTCAACAAGTAGGTGATTTTCAGAGTCTATTGATGCCCGGCAAGGGCTGCTGTCATTTTCACCTCCTGTCACTCTCGAAGTCTTCTGTCATATTTAATCTTTGTATTATGAGTTTCCTCTAGCCTTATTTGCCCCTTTCATTTATGCTGTTCAGTACCAATATACCCAACTTATTCTGAACTGCTGACTTGTTCTAAGTGCAGCCCGTGTTCTACACCGTCCTGCCGCTGCTGCCTACTGGTGTCGGACAAAGGTGAATGCTCTGTCGATGAAAAATCCCTGTCTGCTGTCCCATGAGGATAGGTATACCTAAATGTGGTTTCTTTGTTTCCTTTTTCCAGGTTAGATAATTGCACCTGCATATTTTTATAGAGAGTAACCCTAGTTAGATGTTTTTTCCAAATTATTTTTGTCTTTTCTTTTGCCTTTGTCCGCTTGTGTTAACCTGTTCCCACACATGCAAGTCCAAATTAGAGCTAGAGTTAAAGGATGGCCCAGCTCTGAAATTGAATGTTATTAACTGAATTTTGATGATTTACTGATGTCACCATCATCTTGTTTGAAATCTGAAATTAATGTGCATATTGTAGTTTTGCTAATTTATGTTATTCTTTTAAAGTGTTTAATAATATTGATGTTTAGTAGGCTAAATCTCTCTAGACGTGTTCAGCCCATGGTTCTCTGTATGTTTATAACTTAGTTTTGCACACCATATACGTTACATTGATTTTGTGATTGTAATAAAGCTTTAAAACTCTATAGAGACTGGAGTTTGATTTGGTGTTTAAATTGTAAATGAGGTCTAGAATTGTTTATGGTTAATGTGATTGATTTAGGATTAAATGAATCTGACTACTGCGCTCCTACTTAGTCCAAAGATTCAGTCGACTTCTAGTGGTGGGATAAGATTTTGTGGTTATGATGTCTCACCAGCACACGTGGGGTTTCTGGACCCAATACAGGACGAAGACTTCCGTGAGCGCTTCCGACTTCCGTGAGAGCATCTTTAATAATAATCAATTAATCACATGCACCTGAAATACTTGGACAAATCAATAAACTAAACTAGCGAAATGAAAAAGTTAACATTTATATCAAGAAACAAGCATTGCATTTTCAGGAAATATTTGGGGACACATTTAATCTTTTCTTGACTTAAAAACAATAGAATACCTGAGTAAAGAGAACAAGCAGAAAATTGAAAATGGTTACTTGAACTAGTTAATCCCTCTTTTTGGGTATCGGCTACAGACTACTTTAGCTGTCTTTCATAGACGTATTATTTCCCTATACACTACATACAGATTGAGTGGGCTCGTGATTGAATGGCTTTGCTGACAACTCTGTTCCTTGCTCCCGAATCAATAGTTTTCCTCCCTATTTTTGTGTTTGCTTTGCACTGGTGCATTCGGGTCACACTGTTTTAATTACCTGATGTATTCTTGCACTGCTGACGTTCGACTTTGCATTGCAGTGCATTTCAGTTGACTAGTTGTTCTACCTCTATCTCTGTCTGCTCTGCTTTTCACCTTACTTTCACTGCCATCACCCTTTTTCTTTACCTCTGCCCACACACTGTCCTTCTCCTTTCCCACACCACTGCTTTTAGATTTTTTTTTTAAGCATTCCAAATTGCCCATATGCACCTTCACATACAGGCTCAGTAGGCATCTTCAAATGGTTATAGGTTAATTGTAATTGATGCTACTCAGTGATGGCTGCTGAGGATGCATCCACAGCGGCCATCTTTGAATACAATTTTCTGAAATAAAATGCATTCAAAGATGGCCACCTCATATGTGCACACATCCACCGCAGCCATCTTTGAATGGGATTTTTTTTAAATCATAAAAAATGCTTTGAAAGATAGGCACATGGGATACATGTGATTGTAATATTTAACCAAAACCTGTTCAAAGAATCCCAACATGGATCTGCCTCCATTACCAGTACCCATTTAAGATACAAGAAAAGTATCAGCAAAGACAATTGATTTCAAGGATGATATTGCCTTTGACAATGCTTGTTGTCCTTTGAGGCAGTCGTGGATGAATGGTAATGCTTGATTTTCTAATTGTGTTCATTATTACTCCAGATTAATCAATATATAATTCTCTGTTGATAAAAAAGTGTGATTATTAAATCATGACTAAAGTTAATTTGCCCAGATTTGCCCTTAAAGGTGGGACCGCTTTACACTTTTGGTGGGAAACAAACATGTTTATTGTTTTTCCTGCATCAAGTTAAAAATGGATGTCAGTCATCATTTTTCAAAGTATTGGTAACATCATCTGAACTAAACCAACATAAACATTATATATTTTTATTACCAGTAAACTCATTTGCAAGATTGAGATGGAATAACCTGTTTTTTTATTAGATCTGTTGGCAGGTCTCGCCAGCCTCAGGTTTTTTTAATAATAATACAAATACATGTTACCACCTGGCAGTTGCCAGTAGGTAGTTATAAGAAGGAACTAGTTTCCAAAGAAAAATAGTTTTTTGACTTGCCTATGTATTTGCCACCATTTGACGAATCTTCCTGAAATTTCCCCAAAAAAGTGCCCTAGTGATTCTTGTCGCACATGGAAAGTTTCAAGGTGATCTGTCAAGTGGGGGCAGAGAAAAAGGGGGGGTCAAAAAAGTTCAGTTTCCTATGTTAATTCCCACATGACCTTTAGACAAGACTACAGTCCGAATCCCTGGACAGATTTATACCAAATTTGACAGAAAGCTAGCTTTTGGTACGCAGATTAAGCTTTTTCCTATTTGGTGTAAATCTTTTCTGTGGTTTTTGAGTATTACAGGAAATCCAAATTTGTATATCTGGGCTTGCGAATAATTCACGAATATTCATGACTTTTTGCGAATACGCTTACGAAAAGAAGCACTATAATTGGGTGACCGCAACCTGACTAGATAGTTGCGGCCCTCATTTTATTTCACGGGCTACAATCCCCATGGGAGAAAGTCCTAATTGAAAGTGGCAGAAGGGGTGTGATAGAGATGTGTTTTAGGGGCAAATTATGGGTTTAAAATAATTTTGCAACACCATGCATGATATTCACAAATTTTCCTGAATTAATCACAAAAATTTGTGAATATGAAAAAATTTGGAAGAGAACCCACATACTTATTCATACACTAATTCACTCATTCACTGATACAAGCACTCTTAGACACATGCGCCCACTCACACACCCACTCAGACAATGATGCACCCACTAACAGACCCAGTGAGAACTGATGCACCCATACATAGACCCACTGAGACACTCATACACCCTCACACTGACCACTTAGAGCCTCATGCACCCCCTCACAGACCCACTCAGACACTGAGGCACCCACTCACCGACCCACTCAGACCCTCACACACCCACTCACACACTCACTCTGACCTTCACACTCCCAGTCAATGTCCCACTCAGGCACTCACTCTCCCGCTCACAGACCCACTCAGACACGGATGCACCCACTCACCAACCAACTCAGTCAGTAACACATCCACTCAAAGACCCACTCAGACGCTGACAAACCCAGTAACTGATCCACTCAGACCCTCAGTCACCCACTCACAGACCCACACAGGACACTAACACAACCACTCACAGACTCACTCAGCTACTGATGCACCCACTCACAGACCCACACAATCCCTCATGCACCCACTCACAGACACATTGAGACTTTCACGCACCCACTCATAAATCCACTCAGACACTGTAGCATCCACTCACAGACCCCCTCAGACCCTCACACACCCATTCACAGACACTGACACACCCACTCACAGACCCACTCAGACAGTGATGCACCCATTCACAGACCCAAGTCAGGACCCACTCACAAATCCACTCAGACCCTTAGGCGTCTGCTCACAGACTCATTGAGACTTTCATGCACCCAGTCACAGACCCTCTCAGATAGTGACACACCCACTTAGTGAGACACTGATGCAGCCACACACATACCAACTGAGACACTCATACACACACCCAGAGACCACTCAGAGCCTCAGGCACCCACTCACAGACCCATTGAGACACTGACACACCCCCTAAGACACTGATGTACACACTTGCACACCCGGAGCAAGACTCTCCCAGCCACTCCCAGATACACCCTCTTACACCTATTCTCACATCCAGAGAGGAAGGCTGCAGCCAACTCCCTTTGGCCATGTGAGGCAGTGGTTGGATTAATGTATATTAATGAAAATTACTATATGTTAAAAAAAAAATAGAAATTCACTGGAAAAAACAAAGGTTATAGGGACGTTATATTTAGGAAATGGAATTTAAAAAAACATATAAATTCACTGACAAAAACAAAGGTTACAGGGATGTTATATTTAGGAAATAGAATTTTTTTAAAAACCTTAGAAATTCACTGAAAAAACATAGGTTACAGCGACGTTATAGTGAGGTCCTGAAATTAATTCCACAAAACCAGAGAAATTTGTAATGCACTTCTTATGACATCACATATTATATCACTCATGACATAGCCAGTGACATCACTGATGACATCACGGATGACCTTCAAATGGCATCATTCATGACATCTCTGATGACGTCTTCCACAGAACCACTCACACACCCAATCATACTCTTACACAAACTCAGATAGATCACCACACATACAAATACTAAAACACTGATTGACAGAGCAATACAACTACTGCCACACACCTACTCACTCACTCACACAACACTAACATACCCACTCAATCATGCAGAGATAACTAACTATGTTATTACCACACTCATACAACCATTCACACACCCACTCATAGCCCAATACACCACTTGACACAGGAAGGACCCACCAGACTAATTTACAGCGACAGATTATTTGCTTAAGTGTTTTACTTTAATCTGAACCTGCTTCCTGTATTCAAGGCTTTCTGTCCACTTTTTAAGGGGACGACACCACTCTCTTTGCAGTTACCCCTACTGTTGGGTTCATACCCGAAATGCACTGGGTTGCAGCTTGGCACTTTCCAGATTTGATGTGATAGTTTGACTGATTGATGTTGGTGGAGATGCGCGAACTCTGCCAAGTGGGACTACATATCTCAGACTTCTTTGAGGCCCCAGGAGGGGGACCTTTTCTGCATCACCTGCTCCCACTTGACTTTCCAACGATCGCTATAAAGCATGAGGGGGCACACCACAGCACAGGATGCGCTAACTCTGCCAAGTGGGACTACATGTCCCAGACTGCTTTGAGGCCTTAGCAGGTGGCCATTTTCTGCATCACCTGCTCCCACTTGACATTCCAACGAGCGCTATAAAGTGCGGGGGCACACCACAGCATGGGCGCGCCCAGGCCAAGGGCAGGCCCATCCACGTCCATCAGAGCCCGAAGGAGGCTGGGCTGGGCCTGCCCTCTTGATTTTGGCTCCCACCTAAATGTTATTATCTAAGCTTTGTTGTGTGGTAAAAGCAAATAGGTGGGCCTGCTCTCCCCATAAATTCATTCTTATTTATATAGAGGTGTATTAAGGTTTTTAGAGCCCCAGGGTCACAAAACGGGAAAATGAAAACTGCAGGAGAGTAAGGGAGTATCCCCAGAGCCCCAAAAGGGATCTACAATTAACTCCTTCCTAACCCGGGCTATGGGTGTGATCGCTAAAGAAATTGATCTGGCTGAAAATAGGTTATCTATAGAGCTGGGGAGAGCCCGACCAGAAGGCCATTTGAGGATCCTTCCACAGTCCCAAGCTCCCTCCACTATTCCAAAGGGTCCCCGGATGTTTTGCCCTTGGGACTCCTCAATGACACCCACCCAAGAGAGGTATTAGCCGGTATGGAGCATTTGGAGGACTCATCAGCCCACACACCCCCTACAACCAAAGTAAGTGCCCCGTGAGCAAAAGGGAAGCAACTGCTCAAGCAATCAAATAGAAGAGGCTTCATGAGCAGTAAGGTGAGGGTCCCAGTTAGCAGCCAGGAGTGGGATCATATACTAGATAAACTTAAACACATTGTCGAGCTGTGCCTGGCTCCAGTCCTAGAAAGGCTATCTAAATTGGAGATGTCAATCTCCACTTTGAACAGGCCAGAACCCGCTTTGGCCACTCATGGGACCCCTATGCTGGAGGAAAGAAGTTGTAAAGATAGTCGCTTCCAAGGAGAAGCCGTTAGTGATCTGGAGCTCAGAGAGGGGGGCCTTCCTTTTGCAGGAGTTTTGCCCTCAGTTCCATCTAACGTTCAATCCTCCCAATCTTGTGCTGTGGGCTCCTCATTAGGTATTACAAGGGCCCCTTGTTTTGCGAGGATGGGAGAGTGAATCATGGGAAACCCATAGAGTGGGTCCCTCAAAATATTGGGGGCAAGGATGCTCACATTGCCCCATCCAGAAGGTTACCCCATTTGTACTTGCCGCCCGACTTCTGCCCATATGTGGCAGTAGTAGCTGGTGTCCCCCCCTTGAGTCTCCCCACGGTGAGTCAAGTGAAAACCTGCAGAATAAGGTTTGCCATTGGCTGAGTCAAAATACAACTTTTCATCCCATGGAATCTAGGAGCATACTTTTTGTGCGGAGAGTTGAGTGGATTGGACCCACAAATAAGTCCATGGAGGGCGATTTTATGGTGATAAACTGCAGAACCCTGGATACGGCAGGGAGGCTGATTTTCACTGGCAGGCAACAATTGATGATGGGACCTGGCATTAGGATTTTGCCATTAGGATTTTTATGTAAACCCACCACCCCGTTGGCAGAAAGGGGTTTTAATTATCTAGAGCAGAGATCAGGGCTGTGCTCCATTCCCACGATATCCACCAGAAACAGGTTTACCCTTTTGTCTGATCTCGGTGAAACAGATTGACAAACTATCACTGTGCCTAGGGGGGTTCCGGCTGGGGTGAAGTCAGATGCCTGCAGCCCTCAGGAGGGTACTTCCACATGCGCATCCAGGGAAATAAGTTTCCTTTCGTGGAATTGTGCGGGTGTGGGGGATAAAATCTCCGACCCTCAGTGGATCACATTTATCTCCCAGTATGACATTATATTACTCACAGAAACATGGGCACAGGAGTTGCTTCCTGTGGAGGGTTTCGAGACCCATGTTGTATTAGTAACTTCTTCACAAGGGCCAAGAGCTAGTGGTGGTCTGGCTCTATTATTCCGAGTAACTGCACAGCTGTGAGTTGTTCCAATTCCTCTTAGGCACATTGTCATACAAATATTTGGGGTGTGGTTTCTAAAAAAGTTTAATTTCTTTGTTGTAAATTTTTATAACTCAGTTTGTTACTTGGGATGTCAGATCAGGACTCTATTTCAAGCGCTTTTGACCCTGGAAGAGAGGGTGGCTCCTAAGCTTGGGTGTTTCAATGTCCTCGTAGCGGGAGGTTTTTAATGCCAAGACAGGAACTGCCCCTCTGGACGTAGATCCTCTCCTTGTGGAAGATTGGGTATCGCCCGCAGAGCCCCCATGGACTCTATAACGAAACTGCTGGTGACTGAAGTGAGGCGCGCCGGTCTTTGCAATATGCTGGAGAGAGAGGCAAGCTGTGACTTATTCAAACCCACATTTGTTGGGTGAGGTAAGGGGAACTATAATTGATTATATTTTCATTTCTAATAGTTTTGCTGAGTGTTTTACCAAGGGATCGATCCGTGACCAATTGTTTAGTGACCATAATGCCATCGAAGCAAGAATGGTTATTACTGTTGCAGGGATTGTGGATTTGACTCCAGGTGTGTTTGGGCTAATTCCAATAGACCAGGATAGCAGGCTTAGCTGGCAGAATGTTCTATCCTTATCCTATTGTTAGAGGTTGTTAAGAGATGCAGGAATATGTTTTCTAGCTCCCTCTTACTATTTGAGGCCCCACCAGATGTTATTCTGGCTGATTTTCAGTCTTTGAATAGCAGCCTCAGAAAGGAATCCCTATTCTATCAGCGAAGCTAGGGCTGCTTACAAGGAGGCTATAAAACTTAGGAAGCAATGTCTCAAAGAAGAGAGATGGAAGCAGCTAGTGGGTGCTTGCAAACTCGGGGACGTCAGATCCTTCTGGAATATAGTGAATGGGAAGCCTGCTTATCAAGCTTCCCCTGATATGGTAGGCACCAACATAACCACCCACAAATGGGTTGCCCATTTTGAGAGGGTTTACTCACTGGATAGTGTAGAACATTTGGTGGAGCTGGATGTTGCTGTTCGCTTTCCATTGTGCTTAAACTTTAAATTGGAGGAAGTTCAGGTTGCCATCTTGGGAAGCCCCTCTAATAAAGCTCCAGGCCAGGACGGTATCCCTATGGACTTTTATAAGGAAAACACTGCCTTGTGGGCTACACTATTGACAAATGTACTTAACGCTGCAGTGCAAACCGGTATTGATAGCTCATTGAAGTCAGCAGTAATAGTATTGTTTTTTTTTAAAAGGGTGTAGGCAGGACCCAGTATGTTACCGCCCCATTTCCTTGCTTTGATTCCATGGTTAAGCTAGTGGGACGAATTGTCCTTTTTCGTATTGAAGAATGGATTCAAGCAAACAATATTAGCTGCCCGGCACAGTATGGATTTAGAGGGGGCATAGGGACAATGGAACAGTGTCTTAATCTATTGGTGGATAAGTATGTTATGGCCAAGAAGGGTGCTTTCTACCTTGCCTTTATGGACCTGAGCTGTGCCTTTGATAGGGGTGTTCGATCAAAGCTATGGTCAATCCTGGAAGGTCTTGGGTTGCCCCAACCTTTGGTAAATTTCCTTCGGGCACTCCATTTATATGGTAACGCCTCATTCAGATTTGGAAAGGCTGGGGAATGCTCTGATGTCTTTAAACTGGCAATGGAAGTCAGGCAGGGGTGCGTTATGGTGCCAATTCTAATTTTATTACATATCAATGGCCTGAATTCACATCTAGTTACTCATGGTAAAGACTTTTTAAAAGTAAAAAAAAAACCTGTCCCCTCTTTATTATATGCAGATGACGCTGTCATCCTATCTCACATACTGAATGGTCTTGAAGTTCTGGTGGACCTGTTTGTCGATTTTATGGGTGACCTAAAACTGTATGTTAATAACTCTAAGACGCATTTTATGGTTTGTGGGAAGCGTACCCTGAAACTTAGACTGATCACAATTAAGGATCAGGTGACAACAAGGGTAACCTCCTTCCATTATTTGGGTGTCACCTTTGATGAGCGCTGTATGTGGACCAAATGTCTTGCAAACCATTGTCAGTGCTTTGATCAGTCATGTGGGTCGCTCTTCGGATTTGCTCCTTTAGTTGGGAGCAAGCCTGTTTTACCGTTGCTGCAGATCTACAAGATGGAATGCTTACCTGTACTAATATATGGCGCAGGAATGTGGGGGTATTCTAACTGTATATCTATTCAGCGTGAAGAAAATCGTTTTGTAGAAAGCTGTTAGGGGTGGGGCTGGCTAGTCCAAGTCTGTTTATGCATGAGGAGTTGGGTCTGGTCTTTGCGGAAGACTCTGCAAAAATTGCGCCTATGAAGTGGTTATCAGTCTGGAGTGGGGAAATGGCAACAGGATAGTCATTGAGGACTTCCTCAGTGTGACTTAGGCCATAAAATCCCATGGCTTAACTATATTAGATCTTTAGCCTCATCACTGGGGCGTCCAGAACTAGTCTCTCATCCTGAAACATTGAAACGGGCTGACAAAAAGGCCATGAAGCAACTGCTATAAACGCAGTTCAGTGAAAGTAGAGAAAACATAGCCTTGGGTAGTAAGTCAGCCAGGGCTCTGACGATTTTAAATACTACTCCCGGCCCAGAACCCTATCTTCCCTGTGTCAGAAACCCATGAGAAAGAGGCCTTCTCACCAGGTTCAGACTAGGTTCTATCCATTGTAATTTATGTTTCCCGCCTGGTCAATATGAGCCCTCTGCGATAAAAATTTAACCTGTGATAATGCCTCGCCTCAGACCTTAGAACACTTGGGGGGTCATTCTGACCCTGGCGGTCGTTGACCGCCAGGGTCAACGACCACGGGAGCACCGCCAACAGGCTGGCGGTGCTCCCAAGGGCATTCTGACCGCGGCGGTTCAGCCGCGGCCAGAAAGGGAAAACCGGCGGTCTCCCGCCGGTTTTCCGCTGCCCTACAGAATCCTCCATGGCGGCGGAGCGCGCTCCGCCGCCATGGGGATTCTGACACCCCCTACCGCCATCCTGTTCCTGGCGGGTCTCCCGCCAGGAACAGGATGGCGGTAGGGGGTGCCGCGGGGCCCCTGGGGGCCCCTGCAGTGCCCATGCCAATGGCATGGGCACTGCAGGGGCCCCAGTAAGAGGGCCCCACGTAATATTTCAGTGTCTGCAAAGCAGACACTGAAATATGCGACGGGTGCAACTGCACCCATCGCACCTTCCCACTACGCCGGCTCAATTCTGAGCCGGCGTCCTCGTGGGAAGGTTGATTTGCCCTGGGCTGGCGGGCGGCCTTTTGGCGGCCGCCCGCCAGCCCAGGGCAAATCCCAAAATACCCTCAGCGGTCTTGCGACCGCGGAGCGGTATTTTGTTGGGGGAAGTCTGGCGGGCGGCTTCCGCCGCCCGCCAGACTCGGAATCACCCCCTTGGTTTGGTTCTGTAATTTTTACGATTCACCCAGAAAAAGATTTCTTCTTTCCATTCTCAAAACCAAAGGATTTTATCAATATTGCCCTACTTTTATATATCTACAATTGTTGAATGAATCCATGGTTGCATTGGCAGTTTCTAACTGTTTAAAAAATGATTTGCGCTGGAGCAAGATTATATACTTCGGGCCTTAGATCTCTGTGACTTCTTGAGACAGAATATATGATTTTTATTTTAGAACCCATGGTCATGATATAGCCGATTCTCCAAATTAAAGGATTTTATCAATAATGTTTATTTTTAACGTATTATGTTTTTTTAAATCTGTCTGATTGGTCATTACATTAATTTTATAAATTGTAATGTTTTGTACTCTTATGATTATTTTTTATAATCGAAAGAAAGGAAATTCATTCATTCCAATACACTACTGATACATCCACTCACTCACCCATACATGACTCACGAATCTACTATAAAATACAGATAACCACAGACACGTCCACTCATTCACACATACAACAGAAAACACACCCATGAACTCACCTATACAGAAAGTTACAAAACCACTTACCCACCAATACAAAGACCTACAAAACCCAATCAAGCACCCATACAACAACTCCTACTCCCAGTCACCAATACATAAAGGCACTCACTCACCCACATACTCACTCATACAGCCACTCATACTCCCACTTTTTTATGAATACATTTACTCAAACATCCACTCACTCTCAAAATGATTCACTGATACAATACTCACTTATGGGAACAGCAACTCAAAGATTAAATTGGTCACTGATACACTCACTAAGTCACCCACTATCTGACTATAAGATGCTATTACGGCTACTCAGTCCCCAATTAAACCTTTCACACACATACATAATTACCCATACAGCTTCTAACAGATCCTCTTTCTTAGGTGCACATCTTCTCACACATACACTCACTGTACCACACAAGAAGTAACAGAACCACTTACCAGTGGATACAGCCATTTAAAAAGGCATTCACTCATCCATGTTCTCAATAACAGAGAGAGTTACAACCTAACACAGTTGCTGAAACATACAGGCAGTATTCTATACAAACACTCACACTCACAAACACAGTCTCTCAAATATACTTCTATTCAGACACCCTCTCACTGTACCAATATAGACTAACACACGGCCACTTCGTCTTAAATTCAACTAGTAACACATGCACTTACGGTTTCATACAGAAACTAACTCAACCACTAATTCACCAATACAAGCACTCACACCTTCAGTCATTCATACACTTACAGATACTGTATGATGTCATCAGTGATGTCATTTGAGATATCATCAGTGATGTCACTGAGTATGTTATGAGTGACCATCTAAGCAAAGGGGCAAGTGTTAAAGCAACTCTATACCCAAACAACGAGAGCCAAGTGGTTGTAAAGCACATGAAACAAGTAGTGACAGTACGTAATACCACTAATAAGTGTGCAAACAAAGAGCAAAAGTTATGTGTCTGATCTTTTGGCTGTGTTTGGTTACTGCTCTCTGAACACGTTAAGATGGCTGCCACATCACTCGACCTCAACATCTGCATATTAGGTTTGGCAAACATATTTCTGTGTATTTTACAGCCTTGAAAAAGTCACCAGTTGTGGAGAAACACGTGTTGGCTGTGATTGTGGAACGATACTCATCCTGCTACATTGATGTCAATATCTAGAAATAAATGGAACCTACCACAACCAAACTCATCTGAATGACTTGTTGATTATTAACTATTCTGGAGTGCTGCAGTATCTTTAAAAATATATGCATGGTGTTTCGTGGGAACACTATAATATGCTTTTCTGTAGTGGGGCATAGTCTACTGCTTAGCACCGTGCTCTACCCTACTTTGGACTACTTTCAATACAAACTATCATTGATTGTACTTCTAAAATGCATAGGAAGTGCACCCATTTTACCACCAGTACCCGTATTTTTCTTTGTATGTGTCATGAGTGATGTAATATGTGATGTCATAAGCAGTGCAATACAGGGGCTCAAGTTATAGTTACCTCAGGTAACTATAACTGCTGAATTTCTCTGGTTTTGTGGAAGTAAATTCAGGACCTAACTATAACGTTCCTGTAACCTTTGTTTTTTTCAGTGTATATAGATATGTACATATACAGAGGGGCTTTCCAACATACGCCTTCATCAACTGGTCTAAGTGTTGTTCACATTTTGCTTCCCCATACCACAATTTACAACATGGGGCCATGGGTCAGTCCAAGGCCAGGTTTAGGGCGGTGCAAGCAGTGCAGCCACACCAGGTGCTGACCTGGATTGAGGGACGCTACCTCAGGGGGGCCCTGTGTTTAGAAATGATTTACAAACTTGCGATTTAAAAGCACCTGCTGAAAGGTTCCTTGTGCATCCAGCCTTCAGGAAACAATTAAAATGTCAAGATACCTCTTGTGAATAATGTTCCTGCTAGGGAGATTTATGAGTTTTGCCTAGTGGCAGCTTTGACTCACCATAAAGCAGTGTGGAGGGTTAATATGCCTGCTGCAAAGAATAGAAATATATTTTATGTAGATAGCTGAGTGGATTAGTAAAGCCAACCTTTACAAGCACTTTAAAATAAACGAATGTATGTGAAAGGGGGGCTATGGCGAGATGAGGGGCACTGTTGCCTGGTGGTAGTGAGTGAATCCGAAGAGGTGGTCATGGGGTGGAGGGGCACCATAAAAGACTGCCGCACAGGGCACCACCAGCGCTAAAGCCTTCCCTGGGTCGGTCCATTGGGCCTCACTGTGATAAACAGCATTTTACTCTTGCACAAGAGCATATAAGTTTAGAAAGAAGTTAAGTTCAGTGCCCCGATAATATCCCAACCACTGCTTTCATTTAATTTATTTTTGCAGTCTGTCAATGTTTACTTATTTTCTTTACAACCATTTTATTTGCAGCTCTATGCGTGCAAATTCTAGAGAGCATGTTTTTTTTTTTTACTTTTCAGTAGTTATAAACTTCTAAAGGCTATAGCACGTATTGCAAAAATAAATAAACAAATAGACATTGCAGGTTTGACGATTGAGGAAAAGCCTATTGGTTTTGCCAATGCTTGTCAAAGCTGACATGCGAAAATATTTTCGAAAGTTGCTTGACCACTAGATGGCTCACGAGAGCTTCCCATGTTTGAACAAAAGAGTATCAGTTATTCAAAGTACTTAGAAGGTCCTCCATTCTCCTATTTTTTTGATTGTTCGCAACATATGATCGACCTAAAAATGTCTTGGTATTGTTTTGTTGGAGTCTATTTTTAGACAACCACAACTCGAACATCGTTCCTAACTCCTTTTTTACCAAATCATGTTAACTCCCACAGTGAGTAACAAGAGGTTACATGTGTACACTGATGACAAAATATGGCTCTTGCGAGCTCCTGACAAACGCCCAGTTAATTGTAAGATTGTAACCCAATGTGTAGATTTCACAACCAAATTGGTCCTCAGTAGATCTTACTTCATTTTAGCAGGGTTAAACAAGAGGAAACAGAAACAACGTGTTCTCAGCATTTGTTTGCAGACAATATGTTAACTGGCTAGGAATGCAGGAAGCTGTGACGGGGTTCATAATGACAATGTTGAAAGGACATTGTAGTTTCAGTGGCCTTCGTACACCCACCTAATTTGCTGCTCAGTTACTAGAGAGTCTACAATATTCACTTTCTACGTGATTTTAATTTGAGGCTTACCTCACAAAGTTATATATAGGCACCAGAATGTACACAACACGCGCCTGCACAAACACTCCCTTGTTAGCAATTACTGAATACCAACTATACAGATTCTAGTGTGTGCCATAAATACCTACACAGGAGCGCATACATAACCCTTTTCCGGGCGTATGTCAAACTGGGTGTGGCAAACGTTTTAATGTACACATGCATACATTATGCCCGATTAAAAAAAGATTAATGTACACGTGGGAGTGTAAGATCTGTGTTAGTGTAATGTACGAAAGTGATGCGTACAAACATCGGTGTGGGGTTTGCACAAGTGGGATTCCGAGGAGCCATTCGATTCCAGGTTCTTTTGACTGGTGCACATTTGGCTATTTGCCCTTTTTTGGAGCCACAGTTGGGATAAATGTACCAACAAACGCCAAATCTTGTGCCCTTTGCGCCTGCCATGATCCATTCCCCAAAAAAGAGGGGGCAGGAAGGCAGAAGTTAATGGGTTTTGTGGACAAGCTCCCCGAAGGGTTCGACTATGCCCGGGTACTGTGACTACCAGGGTAGAAATGGCACACAAAGGGGTGTGAGCAATTTAGAGAGGGATACAGAGTCAGACAGGACACCGAGAAGAAGTCGACGCCGTGTCGAGAAAAATGTAGAATGAGGTGCGGAAGAACGAGTTACTTACCTTCGGTAACGATTTTTCTGGTGGATACATTAGCTACCTGTGGATTCCTCACCTAATGAATACTCCCATGGCGCCAGCATTCGACGGAAATCTTCTTACTAGTCTCTGCACGTCGACGAGGACGTCACTCTAGCCCACGCGACGCCGTCTGACGTCATACAGGCAATAAGAGGTCCTCGCCGACGTGCCGATGACAGTACCAACATTTTTTTACGTGCATGAGAATAATAATAACCCAATGTAATGAAAGAGCAGAGCAACATCTCTTAATATTGTAAATCACACAACATTGCAATAAAATAGCTGTAGATTTAATATAACCTTTTTTTTTTTTTTTTTTTTAACAAATAAATATATTTATACATACGAATCATGTATATACCCAATATATATAGATTTATATATAAATATACACATATATACAAATATCATATATGCAAAATGTATTGCAACTTTGAAGACCAAAAGGAGCACACTCAAGGATTGCTTGGAGAGACCAAAAAGGCAACGGGGAGGCGGGTGGGACCGTGAGGAATCCACAGGTAGCTAATGTATCCACCAGAAAAATCGTTACCGAAGGTAAGTAACTCGTTCTTCTGATGGATACAACTACCTGTGGATTCCTCACCTAATGAATAGAGTCCCAAAGCAGTACCACGCCCGGCGGTGGGTGCCTAAATGGTCAAACCAAGAAATCCTGCAGCACTGACCGTGCAAAATGACCGTCCCTTCTGACCTCAGAGTCCAAACAGTAATGTTTCACAAAAGTGTGAAGGGACGACCAAGTTGCGGCCTTGCAGATGTCGACCACAGGAACACCCCTGGCCAAGGCCGAAGAGGCCGACTTAGCTCTGGTGGAGTGAGCTCTAATGCCCTCAGGCGGATCCTTCTTTGCCAAAGAGTAACAGATTTTAATGCAAAGAACAACCCACCTGGAGAGTGTTCTCTTGTGGACTGCCTTTCCTCTCCTCTTGCCCACGTATCCGACAAACAGCTGATCCTCCAGCCTGATATCCTTCATTCTGTCGATATAGAAGCTCAACGACCTTTTTGGGTCCAGGCGATGTAGTCTTTCTTCCTCCTTTGAAGGATGAGGCGGAGGATAAAACGTGGACAAAGTGATTGTCTGAGCCAAATGGAAGGGTGAAACAACCTTCGGAAGGAAAGCAGCCTTGGTCCTCAACACCACCTTATCCCCATAAAACGTTATATAAGGGGGTTTAACCGATAAGGCCTGCAACTCACTCACTCTCCTTGCAGATGTTATAGCTACCAGGAATACTGTTTTAATAACCAAATACCTTAAGGGGCAAGAGTGCATAGGCTCAAAAGGGGACCCCATAAGGAAAGTCAGGACCAAGGACAAATCCCATTGAGGCATAACAAATGGTTTTGGAGGATATTGATTCAGAAGACCTTTCAAGAATCTGAGAACAATAGGGGATTTAAATAACGATGGTTGGTCTGGAAAACAAATGAAGGCTGACAAGGCCGACAAATAACCCTTAATGGTAGCCACTGCACAACCTTTCTGCGCTAGACACAGTGCAAAAGTCAAAACATGTGACAGATGAGGATGTAAGGGATCAATCTGTCTCTCTCCACACCACATAACAAATTTAGACCACCTATTAGCGTAGATAGATTTAGTGGAGTGTCGCCTGGCCGCTAAGATAACATCCACTACATCAGGCGGGAGAGAGAAGGAACTCAGGTTGCCCCGTTCAATCTCCAAGCATGTAGGTGCAGACTCTGGAGGTTGGGGTGTAAAACCTGCCCCTGCGACTGCGAGAGGAGGTCTGCCCTGAGAGGGAGACGGAGCGGAGGGCACAGTGAGAGTTGGAGAAGGTCGGAGTACCATACCCTCCTTGGCCAATCCGGAGCTATTAAGATGACTTGGGCCCGGTCTTGGCGAATTTTCCTCAACACTCGAGGAATCAAGGGTATGGGGGGAAACGCGTAAAGCAACTGGTCGCACCAGGTTATCTGAAACGCGTCCCCCAACGCTCCCTGCATCGGATACTGGAGGCTGCAGAATAACGGGCAATGCGCGTTCTCTAGAGTGGCAAACAGATCTATCCGAGGAAACCCCCATATCTAGAAGATTAGACAGACCTGATCTGGATGGAGACGCCACTCGTGGTCTGCCGAGAATTGGCGACTGAGACTGTCCGCACGTACATTCAAGACCCCGGCCAGATGATTTGCCACCAAGCAAATCTGATGGTCCTTTGCCCAGGACCATAGCCGAAGAGCTTCTCTGCAGAGAAGGTACGACCCTACTCCTCCCTGCTTGTTTATGTACCACATCGTGGTAGTATTGTCCGTCAGGACCTGTACCGACTGACCACGAAGGGATGGGAGGAAGGCCTTGAGAGCCAGACGTACAGCCCGTAACTCCAACAGATTGATATGAAACACCTGTTCCTCTGGAGACCAAAGCCCTTTGATCTCCAGATCCCCCAGATGAGCTCCCCATCCTAGGGTGGAAGCATCCGTTATGACCGTGGCCACTGGTGGCGACTGCGCGAATGGCTTTCCCTGTGAAAGATTGTTGCCCGCAATCCACCACTTCAATTCCACAGCAGCATCTCTGGAGATCTTGACAGAACCTTCTAAATCTCCCTTGTGTTGAGACCACTGCCTTCGGAGGCACCACTGAAGAGCCCTCATGTGCCAGCGAGCATGCGTGACCAACAGAATGCAGGAGGCGAACAGACCGAGCAGACCAAGGACCTTGAGGACTGGAACTACCGCTCCATTTCGAAACATTGGAACCAATTCCTGAATATCTTGAATCCGCTGAGGCGGAGGAAAGGCTCGACCCAATGTTGTATCCAGTACTGCCCCTATGAACAGGAGGCGCTGAGAGGGCTCCAGGTGAGATTTGGGCACGTTCACCGAAAAGCCCAGGTCGAACAACAACTGGGTTGTTGACTGCAGATGATGCGACACAAGCTCCGGGGACTTGGCTTTGATCAACCAGTCGTCCAAGTAAGGGAATACTGCTATCCCCTTCCTTCTGAGCTCCGCCGCAACCACTGACATCACTTTGTGAAGACTCGAGGTGCTGAAGTAAGACCAAACGGGAGGACCGCAAACTGATAGTGCTGCGACCCTACCACAAACCGGAGATACTTCCTGTGCGACTTGAGTATCGGGATATGAAAGTAAGCATCCTGCAAGTCGACAGACACCATCCAATCTTCCTTGTTCAACGCCAAAAGCACCTGTGCTAGGGTCAGCATCTTGAACTTTTCCTGTTTGAGGAACCAATTCAAGATCCTCAGATCCAGGATTGGTCTCAACTGACCATCCTTTTTGGGAATCAGGAAGTATCTTGAGTAACAACCTCGACCCTTTTCCTGCTCTGGGACCTACTCTACCGCGCCCTTTGAAAGGAGGACTTGAACCTCCTGTTCTAGCAACAGGAGGTGTTCTTCTGAACAATAAGATGGGCGGGGCGGGATGAGGGGCGGGAACTCCCGAAAGGGAAGGGCGTAGCCTTTCCCCACAATGCCGAGAACCCAAGTGTCCGTTGTGATAGACTTCCACTTGTGGAGAAAATGCTGTAATCTTCCCCCTACAGGAGAGGAGTGAGTGGGAAACGGTGGAAGCCTAAGGCTGCTTCCCCTGCTGCACCCCTCCAGAGGACGAGGAAGAGGCAGAGTGCTGTTGAGAGGCTCCTCTGGTACGGGCCCCACCCCTCCCCCTCCCTCTAAATGACCTATAGGGGAGGGAAGAGGCGGGTTGCTGGAACCTCCCCCGAAAGGAAGAGGAAGAAGAGCCACGCCCAAATCCCCGAAACCTCCTGAAAAATCTAGAAGAGGCAGAGGAAGAAGGAGCTTGCAGTCCTAACGATTTGGCTGTGGCTCTGCTCTCCTTAAATCGTTCCAAGGCCGAATCTGCCTTGGCTCCAAACAGTCTGTCCCCATCAAACGGGAGGTCCAGCAGGGTCGACTGCACATCCGCAGAAAACCCTGAGTTTCGGAGCCAGGCCTGTCTTCTTGCCACCACAGCAGTGCCCATCGCCCTGGCCACCGAGTCGGTCGTGTCCAGCCCAGACTGGATAATCTGGGTCGCGGCAGCCTGGGCGTCCGAGACCACATCCAAGAGACCCTGGGGGAGCTCCGTAAATGAAGACGAAATATCATCCATCAGAGCATGGATGTACCTCCCCAGAATGCACGTTGCGTTGGTGGCCTTCAACGCCAAACTGCATGACGAAAATATTTTCTTGGACTGCGCATCCAGTTTCTTGGAGTCTCTGTCTCCAGGCACCGTCGGGAAGGAACCAGGCGCTGACTTTGAGGAACAGGAGGCTTGCACCACCAAGCTCTCCGGCGTAGGGTGTCTAGAGAGAAAGCCAGGGTCAGATGGTGCAGCTCGATACCTCCTGGCCACAGCCCTATGAACGGCCGAGGAAGACACCGGCTTCTTCCACACCTCCAACACCGGATCCAGCAAAGCCTCATTAAATGGCAAGAGAGGCTCAGCTGCAGCAGAGGCCGGATGCAATACCTCTGTCAGCAAATTCTGCTTCGCCTCTGCCACCGGCAAAGGCAGGTCCAAAAAGCTCGCTGCCTTCCTCACCACAGCATGAAAGGAAGCAGCCTCCTCCGTATATTCCCCTGGAGATGAAAGGTCCCACTCAGGGGAAGTGTCCAGCCCACTGGCTGTATCCAGACCATGTAGTCCGTCTCCAGAGTTCTCAATCTCTCCCTCCTCTAAGACTCGCTGGTACTCCTGTTCTTCTAAAAGACGGAGAGCACGCCTCCTCGAATGAAGTCTCTCCTCGATACGCGGAGTCGACATGGCCTCCGCCGACGTCGAAGAACGGCGCCGATCTCCAGAAGCATCTGACGCCGCGTCCGGCGCCACAGGCAGCTTCGGCGCCGAGGTAGGAGCCGGAGGACGAGGTCTTGGAGCCGATGGACCAACCGGAGTCACAGGGCAAAATCCTGACTTCGACGGAAGGGCAACCTCCGGGGCCGAAACATCCGAAGCCACCGGAGCAGCCACCGACGCCGGCACCGGCACCGAGCCCACATTCCCAAAAGGAAGAAAGGGCATAAAGGGTGCCGGCCGAAGAGGAGCAGGATCACCCAACGAAAAGGCCAAGGGCCCCGAAGGACCAGCCGGAGCAGCTCCTGGAGCCATCTGCTGAAAGATGGTATACATCGCATTAAGAAACGCGGTACTATCGGCTCCAGGAGTGGGAAAAGCCGGATACTGGGGTGCCTGGATCGAGGGCGACCCCGACGCCGGCCTCGACGTCTGCGACGCCAGAGAAAACACAAGAGGCTGCACCACCTCAATCACCGACGCCTGACCAGGCGAAGTCGGTGACGCCGGAGAGGGCAACGGCGTCGATGGATGCGGCGTGACCGTGGGGCTGACCTCCCAAGTCCTCCGACGCCGAGCCGAAGGTGACCTCGAACGAGACTCCTTGCTGGAATGACGTCGTGAGTCTCTACGGCGCCGGGAGTCTCGATGACGCCGGTGAGACCTTGGCGAAGAAGACTTCTTATGATGTTTCTCCTTCTTCTTTGACTTTGCCATGAATAACTTGGCCTCACGCTCTTTGAGGGCCTTCGGATTCATGTGTTGACATGAATCGCAAGTCGAGACGTCGTGGTCGGAGCTCAAACACCATAGACAGTCGGAGTGAGGATCTGTAACTGACATCTTGCCCCCACACTCTCGACAGGGCTTGAAACCCGACTTCCTCTGAGACATTATTACCGCAGAGAAGACTACGCAGCAGACAATACACTGTAACCACGAAGGTAACAGTAGCTCCCTCGAAGATAACCGTTTCGAATGCACGGAAAAAAGGGAACTGTCATCGGCACGTCGGCGAGGACCTCTTATTGCCTGTATGACGTCAGACGGCGTCGCGTGGGCTAGAGTGACGTCCTCGTCGACGTGCAGAGACTAGTAAGAAGATTTCCGTCGAATGCTGGCGCCATGGGAGTATTCATTAGGTGAGGAATCCACAGGTAGTTGTATCCATCAGAAGGACACAGTTCTGTGCGTGGTGGGGAGATCGACTGGAGTGCACATCTGAGGGTATAGATGGGAATGGGGAGAGGGGCATAATGCAAGACAGGAAAGATTCTGGTGAGAAGCAGGGAGTTAAAGAATGGCCTGAGGTTTGTGCAGGGAAGGGCATAGAATTGGGTGGTGGGTGGCAAGTTGCATGGAAAACATTTGTTTGTTGCCACTTAAGCTGTGCAATACCAGTGTCCTCATATCCACATCCACCTGATTCCATAATGGTGACCAAATCGACCAATCATTTGTACGTTTAAACAGCCACTTCTTTTTATCAAGAAAAATACTAACAGAGAGGCCAGAAGAGGGTGAAAACCATTGGACCCGATTTTAGCCTGAACGAAATTAGTTGAAATTGGAATTGATTGTCTAAATTGTGACGTACATAAAATCATGATGTTCTTTGATAATTAAGAGGTAGAACTACGCATTTTCAGACTATTGCTGGCAAGAATTTCCAACAAAGATAAGGGGAGTGGTATGCCATAAATTGTCCATTTTGTTTGTCTCTTCAAACAAGCCTACTCTCACTGATAATGAAGAATGCCTTGAGGTCTTTTGGGCATGAATACATGTGTAAACACTTCCACCCACATCTTAGGGACTGGAGAAATAGGCTTCTTGCCCGAAAGGCCTTTAATCTACTTTGTCTGGGTACTTTTTGCCTGGGTAATTGGCCACAAAATTATCGGGTTGATTGAATCGGACGAGTGGGGATTGATAGAGATTAACCTTATCTTGCTGTTTTTGATCACTGTGTTCGAGACCCATCAGCCAGTAACGTGATGTTTCCATGTTCCCAAGATTGGCTCCCACAGGTGAATGTCTAATACCACCAACTGCTGAGCAGTTATACCAGATGATATGAAGCATGATTTATTTGATAGTGTACCTCACTGACTGCCCTGAACAATTCCCTCAGAACGATTTACACAGCTCAACGGATCCAGCTGTGGCCAAAAAGCTTGCAATATAGGGAGGAGAGTTTCTGAACACAGTCCACCTGTTAGTCTCTTACCCATACTTATTTCGAAGCAGCCTCTGAAGGCCCTGCCGCCATGGTAGTAGCACTTAGCTCATTAAAGTTCAATGATATAAGTAACTGTGCCTGAATAGCCATATTGACCAGCAGCTGTGCAAGATTTACCATTGTTCGTTTTTTTTTTGACAATTTCTTTTGACAATTTTTGACCTCCTTCGCTAATGACTACGAAGTTTAGATGACACATGTTTCCACTTGCAAAACAGAGTTCAGTCCTTCATAAGATCTGTTTTAGCTGTCAGTTTTTTGGCTATCGACTCTGCAGAATAGGCATCCTCTAATGCATGTAAGATGCAATCCATTGAGTTTGAGAGCATAATGTCCACCTGCACTGACTGAGGAAAGTCTGCATTGGACCTCTTCAAACATATATGCAGACTATAAATTTCAGGATTTCAACTTTCTCCTGATCTTTCCATTTGAGTTGGAGAGGGTTCTTGAGGACTAAGGTGGTCATTATGAACATGGCGGTAAACACTGCACCGCCGGCGGTGGCGGTAAACTACCGCCAACAGGCTGGCGTTCCAGACCGCCAAATAATGAAGCCAATGAGAAACATGTAGCAGTCCATCCACACACTGCCATTTTTGTAGTCCGGACGACAGGGTAGGCCGCCCTCAGGCTGGCGGAAAGGCCCTACTCGCCCACCAAATAATGAAACACCACACCGCCATCAGTTCCGAGACGGGAACACCACCAGGCAAAGCATGGCGGAAACAAACAATATAAAAGGAAACACTCACAGGAGGTACACAGAACACGCTGACACAGACATGCCTTATTCCTCAAGGACCGTGACCAACAACGAAGACGACAATGGTAATTACCGCAGCCTAGTAGACATGGGAAGAAAGGGCACAGTTACACACCCACCAACTCCGCAACGCACTCCCAACCCCTCCCACCATCCCAAGCCATACATACCATAACAAAATGTACTTACCAGACACAAACCAACAAATACCTGCACCAATGCTCACACCCGTGCACACCCCCACAGTGAAACGCTGCACAACGTCTCTATATTGTGCCAACAAACTGCTGGGTACTTACATTTTATTTGAAGGAACAAAAGTAATGCCCAAATAAGGCCATTGGCCAGTCTATGATGTAGTTCCTGAAGGGCAAATATAGCCCAAACTTGACCCCCCACATGTGCAAAGGAAACTCCACTGATAAGGGGCATCAATAGGGCAGCCTGGCACCTTGGGCAACAGGGGCAGGGGGTGGCGGGAGTGGGGACTCAAGTCTTGAAGGGGGGTCTTGGGCTTAGGTTTGGGAGGTGGAGGGGGTTTGGGCTTGCCCTTGGAAGGAGGGGTAGTGGGCTTGGACCGGGGGGTGGCAGAGGGACCTCGGGCAACACAGGGCTTCTTCCTCCCTGGCAAAGGGGCACGGGAATGGGAAGGGCGGACTTAGACGAGGAAGGAGTGGACTGGGCAAGGGCATGGGAATGTTTAGGGACAAGACGGGGTGGGCCAATGGGTTCAAACAGTTCAACACAGGATAGGAAAAGCTTCTTAGGTGCAGTTTGAGGGGATCTGGAGGCAGGTCTGGGAGTGGAGGTTGAGGGAGTGGTCATACCAGGTGTAGGTGTTCGGGACGTGGATGCCGGTGCCTGTTTAGTATGCTTATGTATGGTGGATGTGTGTGGTGTGCATGTGTGTGAACGTTTGAGTGTTTTGGGAGGAGGGGTGGGTGGACACAGTGGGAGAAGACAGGCTGCCAGTGTAGATGGATGTTGTGTGGGTGTCTGCAGGTCTGGTGACTGTGCTACAAGTGTCTGTGAATGTAGTTGTGGTGAGTGCAGGTGTGGTGTCTGTGGTGCATGTCTGGATGTTAGCTGTTGTGGTGACGGCATGAATGGGGGCAGAAGCAGTGACTGAGGGTGCAGTGCATGTGGGTGTGCATGTTGAGGTGACAGACAGGGTGGTGGGGGAGGTTGACACAGTGGGGTGGATGTTGTGTGTGCTTTGGTATGTTGAGTGTGTGCCTGTCTGTGGCGGGAAGTGTGGTGCTTGTGTTTGTCTGCGTGCTTCTTGTGTGTTGATCTGTGTGCATGGCTATCTGTATGTGTGCTTGGGATGAGTGAAGGGAGTGTGGTGCTGGAAGGGGTAGACGTGGTGGGGTAGGGAACGGAAAGACCTGGGACACTGGCTGCTGTCAAAGAGGAGGCCAGTGCCTGAGAAGATCTCTGTAGGCCAGACATGGAACTGTGAAAGCCTTCCAGGTATGCATTACATTGCTGCATCTGGGATGCTAGTCCCTGGATGGCATTCACAATGGTTGTTTGCTTGACAGAGATGGTTCACAAGAGGTCAATAGCCTCCTCCGTGAGGGCAGCAGGGCTGACTGGGGCAGGGGATGAGGTGCCTGGGGCGAAGGAGATGCCCACCCTCTTGGGTGAGTGGGCACGGGCAACTCGGTGGGGAGCAACAGGGGGGCATGATGGAATGGAGGTGGAGGAAGAGGACAAAGAATGGGTGAGCCCACTAGGGTCCACCATCACCAGGGATCTGCCATTGGAGGAGGTATCAGAGTGACCCTGACTAGTAGGTATGACCTAAAAATACACCACATTACCTTCCTGAAACACGACTCTGATACACTATGTGAAGATAAACCATGAGAGACTATGCCAAGCCAATACATCTACAAGTTCGTAAGGCCTCAATGAATACCAGATGACAAAAAAGGGGATCCCTCATAGGCGTACAGACCCTGCCAAAACTAGCTATGACACTATCCCAAAGGACGTGGAGGGGGGTAGGACTGCAGGGACACACCTGTCTAAGTGCCTGGCACTACATTGCATGCATCCCACTGCACCCAAATACACCCATTATAGTGGTATCCCAACAGTGTTGGTACTCACCCCCTTGTGGCTGCTGTGTTGCCTACAAGCGCCCATCCAAATCTGGATATGACACTGCCAGAATGCGGGCCATTAGGGGGGTCAGGGTCCGATGGGCACCCCTACATCTTTGGGAGGCCTTCCCCAGCTGGGACTCTGTGGTCTTACTGGCTCAGCGCCTCAGGTCCTCCCGCCGCTTTCTGCAGTGGGTGCCCTGCCGGTTGTAGACCCCCAGGGTCCGCACTTCCTTGGTGATGGCTTGCCACATGCCTCTCTTTTGATGGGTGCTGACCTGCATTGGACACACAGAGTAAAGAAACAGACGTTAGTGTGGGTGCCCCATATACAGATGCCATGTCCGTTCATACTGACATGGCCCATGGGGACTTGAAAATGAACAAATTACAAGCAGAAAGTGCCAGACAACCTACGGCTGGGCAGTCACACATCGAACACACATGCATACAGGCATCTGCCATAATCACACACATCTAAGGATGACAGATGTCAACTCACCTGCTCCTCTGGTTGCCCGTACAACTTTGCATACAGGGGAAGGAACCCGTCCTCCAGCTTCTCAAGCTCCTGCGGGGAAGTCCGGGGCCCGTTTCCCTGTCACACTCTCCATTTCAGGGACCAGAGTCAGGACACAGAAGCACACGCAGTGGAGTACTACCTTTCACATGATGCAGGAGTCAAGTGGCAAGGGTCTGTCAAAATGGTGGTAGGTACTGCGGCGGTGTGCACCTTCACCACCGGCGGCGGCAGCGATCAAGATTGGTCCAGGTTCCCAATTGACAATCATGTAATCCAATGATCAGGTGCATGGCCATGAACACCGCCTACCGCCATGACAACTGACGCTAGCGGAATGAAGTCACTTTCACTCTACCCTACCTGGGTGGAAAGGTGGCTGCCATTTTGCTTTCACCACGTCTCCATAGCCCTGCCGGAGGCCTCATCCATGGCCCCATTCTCTCTCCCCTTCATCGATTACTGACATGATTCTTTGATCCCCACATGTACTCTCGGTTGGAAGTGTGTATACAATGTGATGCAATTATGGCAGAGAAACCTCAGCACACTTTAGCCTGATGGTGTACCTCATTCTTTCTGTTTGTGTACGTTACCTATGTGTCGCATTTTGAAAAGTATAGTGACATCATGTGATGCAAGTGTATGTCGAAACTCTAAATGTGTTCTTTCCTCACCCATAGGTACAGACCAATGTAGCAAGGGAGAGCCCCATCTGTTTACAGACCCCTGGTAGATCTGGCCACTATGGAGGCACGCCAGATCATTATTACCTACCGACTTAATAGAGCAACAATCCATGACCTCTGTACATTAATGGATCCCATTCTGAAGCCGGCCGATCGGAATCAGCATGCCATCCCTGCAACTGTGCAAGTGCTATCTGTGCTCCAATATTTGGCCACTGGCTCATTTCAGGTGACAGTGGGCATGGCTGCAGGAGTATCACAACCAATGTTCAGCCACATCCTGTCCAATTACCTGGATGCATTTGTTCAACACTTGCAAAGTTATGTCCAGTTACCCCAAATGGCTGTACTCACCACCATCACATCTGGATTCTTTGCCTTTGCTAATATCCCCCATGTCATTGGTGCCATTGATGGAACCCACATAGCCCTCATACCCCCAAGAGTGAATGAACAGGTGTATCGGAATTGTAAGAACTATCACTCCATAAATGTACAATTGGTGTGTCCCGCTGATCAGTGCATTTCACATGTCAATGCAAGGTTCCCAGTCCATGATTCATTTGTGCTGAGAAACAGCAGTGTGCACACATGATGGGCAGCTACAGGGAACGGAGCTTAGCTCATAGGTGCATGTGTATGACACTGGATCAGTTACATAGCTCATAGGCAGGCTGTATACAAGTAAAATGTGTGTGTTCAAGTCCTCTTTCGCCCACATTTGCAGGTGATTCTGGCTACCTCAACTTGCAATGGCTCCTGACACCTGTGAGGAATCCCGGGACAGATACTGAGAAAATTATAATAAGGCCCATGGTCATACTAGGAGGGTAATAGAGTGCGCTACAGGACACTTGAAGGCAAGAGGTTGTTGCCTCCATCTCCCTGGAGGATCCCTGTGCTATGTCCCTGACAAGGTGTTTAAGATAGTGGTGGCCTGCTGCATGGTGCACAACTTGGCTTTGAGGAAAGCTATCCCACTTTTGGAAGAGGAGGGTGCTGTTCAACCAGCCCTGAAACCTCAGAGAAGGGATGAGAGTGATGGTGAGGAAGAAGAGGGAGAAGATATTAACTCCAGGACCCAGCTAATCCAGCTATACTTCCAGTGACTGTCAGGTACTGTTCAATGATGCTGATGTCTTCACTGCATTGTTTCAGTCTGACTCATGTAATAAGTACTGTGGTGTTTTTTGTCAATGACAATGCAAAATAATGACTGAGGTAGCAGGTGCCAAGGAACGCAATTTGATGTACAGTGTGACATACTTCAGACAGTACAGTGTGTTTTCCTGCAATAAATGTGGGATTATGACTGTAACTGGCTAATGCATTCACATTCACAATTGATCTCTCGTATTGATTAAGGACATATATTTTGAGTGCACAGGTGTATTTATTCAATGACAATAGATACATAACTATAGGGACAGTGAAAGGGAGTGGGAATATGGTGAACAACATGCTCAGGTACATGTGCTCAGCTGTTGGTTGCACAGGGGTATAGTCCATGGGGCCATTGGAAGATGGTGAGATGGCAGTGGCATGTCAACAAGGTAGCTCAGTGGCACACAAGGGAGACAGTTCAGGGCAGAGTCACTTCCTGGCACTGGGCTTGGTCTTGGCTGGTGTTTCAGTGGCATATCTGGATCTGAGGGCACATTTGCGAAGGTGCAGCTAGGGGGCATGAGTAGGGGTGCGGATGTCCTGTGAGTCCTCTGTCAGTGCCACCAGTCCAGTGGATGCTGCAGATCTAGATGGCAGGGCAGTGTCCTGGCTGGTCGTAGGGGCCTGCAGGAGGGTGGAGGACTCAGGCTGGCTGTGGTACTGGCACTGCAGCACCATTGCAATGGAGGCCATGGTGGCATTGAGCTGTTTCCATTGCTCCCTGACCTCCTGGTGGAGTACTATCTGTAGCCTCTGTTTCTGCTCCAGGGTGGCCAGGATCTGGCACACCCTGACTTGGGAATGGTGGTATGCTCACAGGACCTCAGATATCACCTCCTGGGCTGCTGCATCCATCCGATGGCCACCCCCTGGGCCACTGATGCCCTCCCACTGGCCCTAGCCCCCTGTGCCTTTGTCCCCTGCACAGATCTGGCAATCTCACTTGCACTGGGCCCTTCATCATCCTGCCTCTTGGTGGGTGGAGACTCTGGCCTCTGTACATGTGGGAAGCCAGTCCGTGGCTTAGTGACGCTGGTGTGGGGTTGTCTGGCCAGAGCTGATGATGGTGGCTGAGTGGTAGGGGTGTCAGTGGCGTCCTGGGTTGGGCTTCCAGAGGGTGACAGTCCAGGGGTGTGAGATGGGCAAGGGATTTCCTCTGTGTCCAGAAATCCCTCTGCACTCTCCTGATTGGAGCCTCCGTCTTCAGGTGGAGGACTGGCAATCATGTGTGTGAGAGAACACATGACTGAAGGAGGCCGCAGACACCCCAACAGGCAATAGCATTAGTTTGAGAGACGAACGCTCCTCTGGGTTGAGCTAAGTTGTGTTTGACAAAGTGTGAAACTAGTAGCTGAAAGAGGCTCGTTATAGTGAACAGACAGTTCAAAGTAGAAGACCTATATTGTTAGCATTGCTTCTATTTACCAGCTGCATATACAGGTACTCCAACAATGTATACAATAGAGTCGAGTAACAGGTCAAAGCTCTTCAGTTATAAAGTCTTGCAATTGACCAAATTCATGTTTTGCCTCTACTTTAATATACATTAGAAATAGAAAAATGCAAACAAACATAGAAAACACCTTTCAACGTGTGGTGCTCATTTTTAGCTTCTAGGTGGACATCAAAGAGCTAATTGTTGAACAAAATAATATGCCATTAGAAAACGTGAAAATCCTGCTCAAGCAGGCTGGTAAGTACTGGTATGATATCACGATAGACACAGAAATCTTCCTTGATATATAAGATGGTATCTAATTGATGTATACATCTCATTACGTGCATAATCCATTAATTCAGTTAGATCTCTCACCCATCTGGGCTGTTCAATTTGTTCATTACATCCAATTACCTTTGAAAATCTTCAAGCAGGTCATAATCCTTAATGTATTGTCAATCAGTTGCTCTGTTGTTCCTTGCATGCCAAAAAGAAACCTACCTAAATGAATACATATATTTTTTAATATGATGATGAGAGTGCCATCTCTCTTTTTCGGGAGTACACAGCAGCTATTTGAGGTGTTAACTGTGCAAGTGGACCCTGTAAGTGGATCAGTAACCTTTTCCAAAAAAGTTAATCCACTTTGAGCTCTTCGGCTCTTCATGGCAACTTTTGTGGCCTCCGAAGTGACATTTTCCATTTTAATTCCCCTAGGATTCTAAGTTTCTTGATAGATTAAAAAACAGCTGAACAAAATTACACCAAATTTGGCACTAAGGTAGAACTTCACTCTAGGAAGTGCCTTTGCTTAGTTTGGTATAAATTCATTCAGTGGTTTTCAAGAAATTAGCGTTAGTGTCTAAGGTTGAACATAGGCGGTCATTCTGACCCTGGCGGTCAAAGACCGCCAGGGCGGAGGACCGCGGGAGCACCGCCGACAGGCCGGCGGTGCTCCAATGGGGATTCCGACCGCGGCGGTAAAGCCGCGGTCGGACCGGCACCACTGGCGGGCTCCCGCCAGTGTACCGCCGCCCCATTGAATCCTCCACGGCGGCGCAGCTTGCTGCACCGCCGCGGGGATTCCGACCCCCCCTACCGCCATCCAGATCCCGGCGGTCCGACCGCTGGGATCCGGATGGCGGTAGGGGGGGTCGCAGGGCCCCTGGGGGCCCCTGCAGTGCCCATGCCACTGGCATGGGCATTGCTGGGGCCCCCGTAAGAGGGCCCCTACATGTATTTCACTGTCTGCTGCGCAGACAGTGAAATACGCGACGGGTGCAACTGCACCCGTCGCACAGCTTCCACTCCGCCGGCTCGATTCCGAGCCGGCTTCATCGTGGAAGCCTCTTTCCCGCTGGGCTGGCGGGCGGTCTGAAGGCGACCGCCCGCCAGCCCAGCGGGAAAGTCAGAATTACCGCCGCGGTCTTTCGACCGCGGAACGGTAACCTGACGGCGGGACTTTGGCGGGCGGCCTCCGCCGCCCGCCAAGGTCAGAATGACCGCCATAATGTGTTAAGAATCTTGGTTCTAACAACAGGGTTGGGTCTACTTGCAGACTGAAGGATGTAGGCCACCATCTTCTGCTCTTCATCTGCCTTTATTCTTGGAGTTTTTTCTATTATGCTTTTCCTGTAAAAGTCTGCCACCTTTTCCACTCTTCATCCAGTTATCAGTCTGTACTTACAAGTGGAAATAGAGGCAGCAGGCCTTATTTTGTATTAAAAGGCATTAAGAACACTGTCTCAGAAGACCTGCACTTGACATAAAGAGATTAAACTTTGAAGATATCTAGACATTAATGCACAGAGATCCGCAAACCCAGAAATTGAAAAATTATTTGAATTCTTTGCACCCTCAAATGGAGAACAATCGGATTTGATGGCTGCAACTACAACACAAATGTTGCGGCCTCCTTTTCAGGATGTATGGAATCAGTTCTAGTGTGCTGAAAAAAATGTGAAAGGGAACATATTGACAAAAGGTGAGTACACCCTGACCCCCATTTTTAAATTAAA
Organism: Pleurodeles waltl; assembly: GCF_031143425.1. Lineage (NCBI taxonomy): Eukaryota > Metazoa > Chordata > Amphibia > Caudata > Salamandridae > Pleurodeles > Pleurodeles waltl. The sequence goes on from NC_090448.1 coordinate 1,007,562,988, forward strand.
AAAAAAGAATTTGCCAAGGGGTTCACTGATTTCGGCTCTCGGGTTGCAAACCCCAGCACAGCCTCAGAGAACTGTGGATCTGGGCCAGGGTCCACAAACCCAGTGCAAGATTCAGGAGCCTGGGTCCACAAACCCATGGCAATCTTCAAGTGTCCTTGTTTGTCAGTTTGTGGGGCCCATAAATCCATAACCAGATCTGCAGATGGCTGTGCACAGTACAGTTGGTTGCCCATGGTGAGTTGAGAACACAGCTTGGCCTTTGCTCAACCCTCATTGTGCATAGACTAAGCCTATGCATAGCAGTGGTTGGCCACCAATAGGGGATTTAGTGCACAGCATGTCAGCCTGTGGCAGATTGGCCTGGCCCTAGGCTAGGCCCTGTAGCTAACACCCTCTGTGCATAGCTGAAGGCTGTGAGCAGGGGTATATGGCCTCCCACATTAGGTTCAGCACAGGTGACTAGCTGTGGGTTCAGATTTAAACGGCAATATGTGGAATATAATAAAGCAGAAATCTATTTGGAAAAATAAAGATTAAAGTACAGATATAGAAGGCTTGGCTTATAACAACATACAATATATATTTTTTTTTAAACTCTGAAATTCACTGAAAAAAACTCATGCCCTAGCTATGACCTCGCATATGTCATTGCTTATGTTATCAAAAATTGCATCATAGATACAATTATGCATGATACTGTTTTTGAACTTACTCTGTAATCCTAAAAAATGTTAAAGAGGGAAAAAAGAGCCTTCAGCGATATACCTGCACCAAACCGCCACTGTACACAGCTGAAGGTTGTGTGCAGTGGGCATTGCCCATACTTAGTGGGTTGGATGTAGGCCAGACCCTGTAGTCAACCCTGGTGCACATGGAAGAAGACTGTGCACAGTTGGGATTGATCACCTGTGGAGGACTGGGTGCATTGCCTAGCTGAAGGCCAAGCCCTGCACTGGATGGCTTACCATTTATGGAGGGCTAGCCTCATAGCCTGGCTGTGTGCCTGGTCCTGCGGTCAACCCCCATGCACTCAGCTGATGTGTTGTAAATAAATTGACCACAGATGTTTGACCATATCACAACATCATTTTCAATAATTTATTTTCAAAGAGTGTTCAACAACGTTTGTGGGATAATCCAAAGCAGCCAGTACATTTCAAAAGACTGACACAATTAAGTCCTAAAAAAGATCTCACTAACCACGCTATAGAGATCAATAGTATTTGATGCTATAATAGGTAGACATTTTTTTCCAAGAAGTTAGCCTCATCGCATTACATCTCTGAAGAATCTTGTATATTAACAAAAATAGCATCAGAATGAGAGTCTAGAAAAAGCATCTCTGATAATATCTTGTCGAGACAGATATGCAACAAGAACAATGTGCCCTGAGGAACAGCTCCTACAGTATCAAAATAATTGCCCTAAAGTATTCCCCATAACACATGCCTTAAAATAAGGATATCATCAGTGAAATGTCTGGGCGTGTCTACCCTTAGGTTAATATGCTAGTAAAAGAAGTACAGTCAGGATACTGCGGCAAGTCAAAATTGTATTACAATAACTGTTAGCCACGTTAGCACACTTGATGCAGCGCTAGAGAAGAAAGTCTACTTTCTTAGACATACTGTGCAAGGGCTCAATATTTTACTTTTAAATGCTTCATCTGGCTCCTAGGTGAGGCAAGCATCCCACTCAAGATGCTCTGTACTACTCACATAGCATATTGTCACATGGACTTAAACTTGTTTTTGTGCATGCATTCAAACGTGCCAACTGTCAAGGACCCTTAGATCTAATCAGATCAATCTTTGCATCATTTCCAATGAAGAAATCCACAACCACTGGAGAGAGAGTACCTATTATTGGCCCATTGCTATAGAACGCCTGGTAACCTGGGACATGGTATGTGAAGATGTGAAGACCCTCTTACTTCCCTGAAGAAATTAAACACATATCTTTTCCAGAAACAAAGACACAATCATTTCTAAATAAATGTTTGTTCCTTGAAAATTTCCAGGATGACCAATAAAGAAACTATAAAAAGCCCTCTCTTATACAATCAGATCTCCAGAACAGGCCCAAGTGGACTTGTGAAATTTGAGTGTAATTTGTGATCATTTCCACGTCAATTTAGAACTCTGACAACCTTTGGCTTGTTGTTTGTTTAAAAGAGGAGAGCAGGCCTATGCAGGAAGGGCTTTGCCTCTCACTGCTGCAACTGGCAGAGCAGCACTATAAAGCTCTAGAAAGGAAAGACTTCCTCTGGTAAAGAAAATAACATTCCTCTTATGTCTATGGCACTATAGACATAATCTATGGAGTTCTTCAGCAGTTATAAAGACAGACATTCTATTATTTTTACTACTGGAACAATGCAGGTGACTGGCTCAGTGTCAGTGGTGATTTGAGGGGGACTACAGCGGAGAGCGAAGAGAAGGATGAGCCTTGTCACAACCGCAGAGACATGGTCTCATGTAGGAATCTTTTCAATAAAATCTATGGTTAACTCATTCAAATGTACTAAGAGGCTGCTATGATTCATACTCACTATACTCTGATAGGAAATAAATGGTATGTCAGAAATAACTTTTTAGAGCACACTACATGAGAAACAGAATATCTTTTCCCAAGTCATAGCCTAGTACATCAATTCATTACACTTACATGCACAAGAATATGAAGAGCTAAACCAACCAATGAGGTGCAAATGGTTCTTTGAAGCCATTAACCTACAAGCAAGAAATCACCAGCGAAGGATACTGAGATATACTGTATCAGTGTTGCATAACTCAGATTAGGCCACTGCTGTGTGAGGAGGAATTTTGTTCCATGTTCAAATTAAAGAACCATGTCTTTGAGCAATGGAAGCATGACAATAGTTTGATATAAATGAGTATATAGACTGGAAAAGTGCATTTGACAAATAAATCCTAAACTTCCCTTTTGAAATACAGGCATGGTTGCTGTAACATCTGCTAAGTCCTCGGCATAATACATTGGCCAGTCAAGACCACAGCTTCTACCACATATCCACCTTGAAGCCTATGCATGTTTTTTTTCCTAAATGAATACCACAAATGCGCATATCTCAAACTTCAACATTAAAGGGGCACAAAAAGCCTTTGCATTGCGGCCTGCTTTAAACCGAAAACAACCTCATGTAGGTAAGGTAAAGAGATAAAGAAATTGAGGAAAGCAAATGACAGTGCTTAATTTAAGCCAGTAGTCGCAGGTGGGGACCACTGGCACTCATTTTTGGGGACCAGTACTTATTTTTTCTCATCAGAATTTGACCTAGAGCAATAGAGATCAAAAAAGAAGGAAAGAAGAATGAAGAAGAAGAAAGAGAAAGAGGAAAAACTGATGAAAAAGAAAATTATGATTAAAACAACCTGACAGTATGGGATAAATGAGCAGAGACTGTCTCTGGTGAATGGAAGAAACATGAGGTGGAATTAAGAGAACATGTACTTGGCAATTGGAAACAATGACATTCGATATTGCCAGTCCTGAGCTTCTGAAAAAAAACTTTTGGCCCTAACACATAGGCTCTAATTACAACCTTGGCGGTCGGTGATAAAGCGGAGGTAATACCGCCAACAGGTCGGCGGTGAAAAAAATGGAATTATGACCACGGCGGAAAACGCCAACACAGACAGCCACTTTAACACTCCGACCACCACGGCAGTAGCAACAAACACCGCTGCGGTAACTGCCAACAGCCAGGCGGAAGACAATGTACCGCCCACAGCATTACAACAGGCCTATCCGCCAGCTTTTCCAGGGCGATACCAATGCCATCAAAATCACAGCAGAAACAGTACACTGAAGGGAAACGACTTACCTCTCGACACTCAAGGAAGAACCACGACGCGATGGTGCCCGAGCTGCACATTTTTCCAATGCTGGTGTACCTCCTCATGCACCAGGAACAGGAAAGCTGGCAAAGACGATCCCGGTGAGTACTGCACCTAGCACACAAGGGAGGAAGGGAGGAAAAAGTGAGTGACACACACACGCAACATGCAACACCCCTACCTCCACCCTCACACCCAACACCATACACACAAACAGATGCAACAACATTACATATACACCTTTTAACCCTCAGGAATAACACAAGGACTACAGGAATGCATTAAAAATGAGTGGAATAGTACAATTTTAGATAAATACGTCCTTAAATCAATAAAAGGGTATGTACAACATATACAAAAGGAGGGACAATGCCCCCTCCAAAATGTCGGTGGCCACACTTGACTCCTGCCTCAATATGGACATAACACGGCAGGGGCATCAGGTGGAAAAAAAACAGGCACTTCAGGGGGATGAGGGAATGGGGGGGGCACCTCAGCCTAAAGATGGTACAACGCCACTAGCCTGGAGGGGGCTCCATGCCTACTGCTTGGTCCTGGGGAGTGCAAAGCCACAGTCTCTCAAGTGGGTGGTTTGCCCACTGCTTGGTCCCGGGGAGTGCAAAGCCACAGTCTCTCAAGTGGATGGCTTCTCCGCTGGTTCTGGAGGGGGCTTTGTGCCCAGTGTGCTTCATCCTGCCAAGGAGGGGGTGAGAAGATGCCTTCTTCCTCTGGTTCTGGAGGGGGCTTTGTGCCCAGTGTGCTTCATCCTGCCAAGGAGGGGGTGAGTGGATGCCTTCTTCCACTGGTTCTGGAGGGGGCTTTGGGCTGGATGGTGCAAAGTCACAGTCTCTCACCTGGGTGTCACACCAACAGGTGTTGCAGGGGCCAGGATGCACTGCAGCTCATGTAGTCACTACTACACATTGCTCGCCGGTGGTGATGGCTGCTCAGTGGTTGGCAGTTGCGCTGCAGGTGGCAATGCTATCAGTGGTGGTGGGAGGCACCATCCCTTCCCCTGCAGCCTCGGACGGCTGCCCACTGGGCCTGCTGCTGCTGGCAGTGGTGCTGCTGGCAGTGCAGGTGGCGGTGCTGGCCGCAGTGCAGGTGGCGGTGCTGTCAGTGGTGGGGTAAGGCTCCAGCCCTTCCCCTGCAGCCATGGCTGGTGCTGTGTGCCCCTTCCTGCCCTTGGCAGAGGGTGGTGACTCATTGCTTCTGCCAGCTGGTGTTTTTTCCTGACCTTGCTGGCTGGTGCTGACTCCTTCCCCTTGCTGGCTGGTGGTGCCTCCTTCCCCTTGCTGGCTGGTGGTGCCGCCTTCCCCTTTTTGGCTGGTGTCCCCTTCTTGCCCTTGAAAGGTAGCGGCTCCTTCTTGGCCTTGGCAGGTGGTGCTGGCACACTGGCTGTGCTGACGGGTGCCTCCTTGGAGCCTCTCACACCTCCAGTAGCTGCAGAAAGCACAGTGGCCACGGACTGGGTGGCTGAGATGCTGGGCTGGGTTCTGGCCACCCTGGCCCGAAGTGAAGGACTGGGGGGGAGGGCAAGGGAATAGGTCAGTGGTGGTGAGGAAAAGCTTCTTAGGGACACTGGGGCGGGAAGAGGGTGAAGGTTTGGGAGTGGTTGTAGGAGGTGTCAGTCTGCTGTGTTTGGGTGCAGGTGCATGGGCTGGATGCTGTTGTGAGGTGGATGGCTGTTGGGTGTCTGAGTGCTTGTGTTTGTGTACATTGGGAGGAGGGGTCACATAACTGGGGGAGAGGACACAGGGGACATGTGCATGGATGTTGGGGTGTTGACTGCCAGTGAGGGGCGTGTAGTGATAGACGGGCTGGTGATGAGGATGTAGTGCATGCAGGTGTGAGTGGAGATGCTACTGGGAGAGAGGGGGATGAGGAGGAGGAGAGGAACACAGTGGAGGCAGTGGATGTTGGTGTGTCTGCATCTGGATGGTGCTTGTGTGAGTGCCTGTGGGATGAAGTGTGGTGCTTATGTTTGCCTGAGCCACTTCTGTGTGTTGATTTGGGTGAATGCAGGTCTGAAGGTGTGTTTGGGATAGGCTGGGGTTGAGGGGATTGTGACTGGGTAGAGGAAGATGTAGAGGGGAGGGGGAAGGCTGGAGACAGGGATGATGGCTGTCATCAGTGAGTTGGCCAGAGCCTGGAATGCTCTCTGTTGGGCCGCCACGCCAGAGTGAATGCTCTCCAGGCATGCATTTGTCTGTTGCAAATGCCCTGCTAGACCCCGGATGGCTTTCAGTATGGTTGACTGCCCAACAGAGAGGGATCTCAGAAGGTCAATAGCCTCCTCACTGAGGGCAGCAAGGCTAACTGGGGCAGGGCCTAAGGTGCCTGGGCCAAACGAGATGCCCACCCTCCTGGGTGAGCGGGCACGGGAAACACACTGAGGGGCTGCTGGAAGGGCGGTGCTGGTACGGGGGGTGGCGGCTGTACCTGTAGTTGGGGTGGGCACAGAGGTGTCCGCCACCTCCAGGGAGCTTCCATCGGAGGAGGAGTTGATGTCGGTACTGTCCCCTCCTGTCTCCGTTGTGGTGCTCCCCTCGCCCTCTGTCCCACTGGTGCCTCACCGTCGGTGGATTCAGCCTTTCGGCCCATGTGGGATGCAGCTCCCTCCGTCACCGGTGCCTCCCCCCCTTCGCCAGATGATGCTAATGCACACAAGGACAGGGTGACAAAACAAAAAGGGGGGGGGGAGAGACAGAGGATACACTTGGTCAATGCCAGCAACAACATTACCGTTGGCATACACAACTCACAGGGAACATCCCCATGCACTAGGCCATGCACTACCAGTGACAATGCTAGTCACCAGCCCATATGGTACAATGCCTAACGCCATTACCTGCACACCTGAAACCCACAGGACCATGCTCAGTAGTAGATGCCCACCAACATTATTGTGGTTGGAGTGCATCTGAGCTTGCCCATCATGGAACCTACCCTGCCTGGTCGCCCTGGCCTAGGGGCACCCACAGCCCACATCCCCCACCCAGGTAACACCTTAACGCACGCAAAGTCAAGAACCTGAACCTGTACTCACCCCCTTGTGGCTGCTTTGATGCCTTCAAGCGCCCGTTCAACTCCGGATAGGCCACTGCCAGGATGCAGAACATCAGTGGGGTCAGGTTACGACGGGCACCCCTTCCTCGTTGGGCGTCCATCCCCGGCTGTGCCTCGGATGTCTTCCTTGCCCAGCGGTGCAGGCCCTCCCACCGTTTGCGGCAGTGGGTGCCCCGCCTGTCAAAGACCCCCAGGGTCCGCACCTCCTTGGCGATGGCACGCCAAATACCCTTTTTTTGATGGCTGCAGAAAAAATGCAGCAGAAAAGGTATTAGACATACAGTCCGGACTGTCATACTCATGGCCCACCATATCCCTTCTTTCCCCTTACGCACAGACATTGACAACCATACATGCAGCACTCTCCTCAGGACCCTTCAGCCCTCCCCCACACACATGAGGCTTACACACACAGCACTCCATACATTCATTACCCACGCATCATGCTCACAGTGTACTTACCTGTTGGTCTGGAGGACCATAAAGTAAATGGTACTGGGGTAGGACCCCATCCACCAGTCTCTCCAACTCCTTGGAAGTGAAGGCAGGGGCCCTTTTCCCAGACACTCGAGCCATGGTCGCTTCCAGACACAGGTCAAAGTAGCACTTGCAGTGTAGGTCCTCTCCTGTTGAAGGTCAGGTAGCAAGTGAGTGAACAGATAGAAAATGGCGGTCACGTCCACAGCGGTGCGTACGGTCACAGCCGGCGTACATTGCCATTGGCTCCTGGAACCCGTAGGCCCAATGATAACCAATGCAGTGTTGTACGGCAGTCATCGACCGGCGACCGCAATGGCACTCAACACCAGCGGAATTACCTCATTTTCACTTGTCCCTCCTCACAGGTCAGGCAGCTGCCATTTTAGGGGGGCACAGGCCATGGCACCTAATTGCGTCGCAGCAGAAATAGGCACATCAACTGACTTACAAGTTCACATACTGTTTCTGTAAAACAAAAATTGCATATTAATCTGAGTATATGTTGGAATATGACCATCTGCTCACCGTTTTTCACCCTAGAGTTCAACCACTGAGGATGAATAGGAGATGGAGACATCCCCCCGTGTACAGACCCCTGGTGGACCTGGCGACAATGGAGGACAGGCACATTATCCTAACCTACAGACTTGATAGGGCTACAAACCAAGAGCTGTGTGCCCAATTGGAGCCAGGCCTGATTTCAGCTATCTGCCACCCCACAGGCATCCCCCCTCTAGTGCAGCTCCTGTCACTGCTCCATTTCTTGGCAAGTGGTTCCTTCCAAGCGACAATGGCCATGGCATCAGGGATGTCACAGCCTATGTTCCCAAACGTGCTGACCAGAGTGTTGTCTGCCCTGATGAAACACATGCACAGCTCCATCGTATTCCCCCAGGTGGAGGATTTGGCCACAGTGAAGGCTGACTTCTATGCACTGGGATATATCCCTAACAGCATTGGTGCCATTGATGGTACACATATTGCCTTTGTCCCACCCCGGAGAAATGAACAGGTGTTCAGAAATCAAAAGAGCTTTCACTCTCTGAATGTGCAGATCCCATGTCAATGCAAAGTAAACTGGCTCTGTGCATGATGCCTTTATCTTGAGAAATAGCAGCATCCCATATGTGATGTCTCAACTCCAGAGGCACCGGGTGTGGCTAATAGGTGAGCCCATGGGCCCCACCCAGTTGATCTAGGTATTGTATTGTATTGTAATCGTATTTATATAGCGCTTACTACCCCTGACGAGGCGTTGAATCGCTTTTTGGTGAGTAGCACGCTACTCTGGAACCCAACAAGAATTAGTGATGGATTAGTATCGGGAAATAATGAGTACAGTTTTAGTATTATTATAAGTTCATTTGAGCCGCGGATATGAGAGTTTGTTAGTTAGATTGACTGGAGTAATGGAGGGGTGGAGGAGGAAAGAAATCCAGAAGTGTTAATTGGGAGTATATCCTTAATTTACTCAACCCAAAGGCTTGGGATGAGTAAAGGGGGATGGAGGAGGGAAGAGTATGTGGAATGGTTAGGGAGAGCATAGTAGCAGGGTGAGATAAATGCGGAATAATTTAGTAGGGTTGTGTGGGAGGTCACGGTGGTAGAGTGAGGTTTGGTGAGTTAGATGTGGAAGCGGAGGGAAGAGCTTAGGCAGAGCTATTTAGGAGATGAAAGTAGTAGAAAGGATTTGGGATGAGTCAGAGTGAGAATGGAGGATAGTTTGATAGAGACATGACATATGATGATGGGTAGATTAGTGTGATAAGATGAGAGCAGGAATTCATAGATATCTAGTATAACAACCCACCCAGGAGCCATGCAATGACCCACGAACATGCCAAGAACAGAAACAACATATACACATATATATATATATATATATATATATATATATATATATATATATATATATATATATATATATATTTATACATATACACACACATGAATATACACACATATGCACATACAATACATAATTAGAACCATGGGTAAAATATACTTAGTCAAACAGGTTTTAAAGAGTGTGTGTGTGTATTTTATTGTTATGACATTGTAGCGATACATATTTTCTAAAGAAACAATAAATAAATAGAAATATGCACATAATCTGAAAAAATATTTATCAACATAGGCATATGCAGTTCATAGTTGTTTGAATATGGTGGTTATGAAGGAAAGAGCCAACTCTTGAGTAGTTTTCTGAAGACAAGAAAGTTATCTGTGGCTCTTATAGTTGGGGGTAATGAATTCCATAGTTTGGCTGCTTGAACGGAGAAAGATGTACCACCTATAGTCTTTTTCTTGTATGGTGGTGTTCTATAGCGGGGTGCCAATCTTGAACGGAGGTTTCTTTGTTGGATGTATTTGGTAATTTTGTTTCTGATAAAAAGCGGTCCTGTTCCATGTATAGCTTTGTGGGTGATACAAAGCAGCTTGAAAGTGCATCTTCTGGCAACGGGTAACCAGTGTAGTGCTCTCAAGGCAGGGGAGATGTGGGCTTGCGGCTTTACATGTAATAGTAGCCTGGCTGCTGAATTCTGGATACGTTGTAGTTTTTTCATAACAGATAGAGAAGATCCATGGTAGAGGCCATTGGCATAATCCAGTTTGGATAGTACAAGCGAGATAGTAGCTTGCACCTTGTGTGGAAATCCAAGGTGGGGGAAGATGCGTCGTAAAGTCTTCAAGGTGATGATGCTTGTTCGTGCTAATTTGTCCACTTGGGCCTTCATAGTTAACTTGGAATCCAATGGTGATTCCTAGGTTTTTAACTTCCTTGGATAATTGAGGAGGTGGTCCGAGATCGTCATGCCAGACGCACAGAGGGTCATAATTTTTCCAGTCACCACATATGAGTATTTCTGTTTTGGAGGTATTTAGTTTGAGATGGCTCCAGGTCATCCACTGATCAACGGCTCTGAGGCAACTGAAGATTTGTGAGTTTTCAATGTTTTTGGGGCATTCTAATTTAATTAGTATTTGTGTGTCATCTGCATAGCTGTAGCATGTGAGATGGAAATCATTGATCAGTTCTGGTAAAGATATCATGTAGATGTTGAAAAGCAAAGGTGAGATGATTGACCCTTGGGGGACCCCTGCTTTTGTGAGGTAGGGTTCAGACGAGAAGGGGGGCGAGTTGATGATATTAGATCTTTTTTGAAGATAGGAAGTAATCCAGTTGAGAGCAATCTCTTGTATGCCGGTTTCGTGGATTCTTTGAGTTAGGGTGTCATGGTCAACCGTATCAAAGGCAGCTGAGAGATCCAAGAGAAGTATTGCAGCAACTCCATTTCGGTTCGACTGTGTCTTTAAGATCATTCCAGATTGCTATGAGTGCCGATTCAGTGTTTCTTCCTGGGCGGAATCCAGTTTGGAAGTCTGAAAGTATAGAATTGTCTTCAATGAATTGTGACATCTGGGCAAATGCTGCTTTTTCTATCAATTTGCCCAGGAAAGGTCAATTTGTGATTGGTCTGTAGTTGTTGGGGTCTTGCGGGTCTAGGTTTGTGTTCTTTAATAAAGGTTGTATGTATGCCTTTTTCAGGTCTACAGGAAAAGTTCCTGAAGTTAAAGAGTTGTTGATGATTCTTCTTACAGGTGTGGCAGCAGAAGTAGATAGAAGAATGCTCTTGAAGATTTGTGGTGTGCAAGGGTCAGAAGGGCAACTAGAAGGTCTGCTTGCTTTGACCAAATCAATAAATTCTTCCTGGGATATTTGTTTGAAGGACTGTAGAGGTTGGGTTGGTTTATTCTTAGAGGGTATTTTAGGAAAGGGGTTGGTTGTTTTTCTTCTGTTTTAAATAAGGAGTCCAATGTGTCTGCCTTGGTTGTGTAGTGAGTTGCCAATTTGTTTGTGAAATCTTGAGTAGTGGGATGACTTCCTTCCATGCATGTGGGTTTTCGAAATTCATTGAGAATTTTATAAAATTCCTTAGTTGTAGATTGAGCATTTTGAATTCTGTCTGAGTAGTACCTTTTTTTAGCTTTTTTGATTGATGATTTGTATATTCTGTTAAGTTTGTGTAGCTGCAGTTTGTCTTGACTGTTGTTTGTTTTGAGCCAGGTCCGCTGCAACTTTCTGATTTGTTGCTTTATCTTTTTAAGTTCTGTGTTTCTCCAAGGTGTTGGTTTTCTTTTGTTGTGTTTAGTTTTTCTGAGTGGTATTGGGATATCAAAAGCTTCCTGTAGCCTCTCATAAAGTTTTGGCACAGAATTAATTGTCTCTAAATCTGTGTTTGCTGTTAGTTGTGTTTCTAAGTGATCCAAATTGAGTTTGCGCCATGGTCGATAGGTGTATGTATGGAAGTAGTTGTGGGGTGTGTTGATTTGTGGAGTTGTATGTCGGAAGGTTATCATATGGTGGTCTGACCAAGTGATTGGCGTGATGCTATGAATAGTAACTAGTTCAGGCTTAGCAAAAATGACATCTAGGATGTGACCAGCGATGTGTGTGGGATTGTGTACAATCTTATTTAGGTTCAATGCGACTAGGCCAGTGGCGATAGCTTTTGGATGGGGCATATTGGGTTTGTCAAACCAAATGTTTAGATCCCCAAGAATGCATAGGTTAGAGTATAGTGTAATAAGGTTTGAGACTGTGTCTAGAAAAGCATCTGGGAATGTGGAGTTGTTAGGTGGAGGTCTGTAAAGGAGGAGAAAGTTACAGGAGGAAGTTGGAGTAGGGTGGCATCTGGTAAGGAGGGCTTCACAACCTTGTATGGAGATGTTGTCTGTTTTACTGAGGTTCAATGCCTGTTTGAATAGCTAGTCCACCTCCTCTCTTGCCTATACGGTTTTGAGTGATGGTTTGATAGCCCGGAGGAACGGCTTCATGCAACACTGGGGCCATGTCATCTCCCAACCAGGATTCAGTTATGAATAGTAAGTCAGGTTGTGTGTCTGTGAGCAGGTCGTAGATGTGGTGCTTGTTTTTTTAGAGTGATTGAGCATTTATGAGTTGGCAGTTTAGAAAAGGTGTGTTAGTAGTAGTGTTGTTTTGTTTAGGAGAAGGGTAAGTAGTATAATGTGAGCTTGAAGCAGGAGTGTTGCTAGTTGTGATAACTGTTTGAGGCTCACAATAGTCTTTCTTTTCAATACAGTGTTCCTCTTCCAGCAGGTCAAGGAGGCATTTTGTTGGGTCTGTGTGTGTGGGTGGTGGACTTGGTGGCTGAGGGAGCCATGAGGAGTGTACTGTTTTTTGTAAGGTAGTTTTATTATGTAATAGACAAGGGGATGCGAGGTTGCTATGAGTGGCATGTTTTTTATTTTGTTTGCGTATGTTTAGTGTGGATGGAGTATGAGTTAGGGGTGGTGGAGGAGCATGTGGATCATGATGTAAGGCTCTAAATTGTGCAATGGAGGAGAGGCGAGTGAATGAAAGTTGCTGGGTTGGGGTGCTTGTGGTAGGTGTTTGTGAAGAGTGAGAAAGTAGGGGTGGAGATAGGATGGAATATGTATTCTTTGTGTAGTCCTGAGGGTGGGAGTGGGTATGACGATAAGTGTAATGTAAGTTTGTGTTGCTTTGATGTGCTGATGTTTGTGGTCGCTATTGTTTTTGTGGAATAGTGAGAGGGGATATTGATGTAGTTGTTTTTGGTGAGGGATTTGTATCTGAGTTAGCGCTGGTAAGTGGAATTTGAGTGTTAGATGGGGTGTTGATGTGTTTTGGAGATGAATGTACGAGGTGATGGATGTGTGTCAGGGGAGTTAGTATTAGTTGCGATGATTGGAAGAGGTGATATGTGTGGGGGAGTGAAATGTGGGGACTGTATGGTTGTGTGTAATTGGTGAAGAGAGGGGAAGAGTGTTTGTAGATGGTGTGTTTGAAGGCAGGGTTTGGGCATTGTTATGATGACAGGTGGTCTGTGTGGAGCAAACAGCGGATAGTGTTGTTGGTTAGTATGAGCAGAGAGTGTGTATCTGGAAGGCTAAGACTGAGAGAAATGTATACTGTAGTTTTGTGTTGTGTGGGTGATGGCAGGTTGTGTTAGTGGGAGTGGACAGAGTAGTGTTGGTTGTGAGAATGCAGGTGTTTGACTGTAGTAGTTGTGGGGGATATATGTATATGTGTTGTATAAAGGGTATTGTGTTGGGTGATGGGGCAATGCAATCTGTCTGTGGTCAGTTTGTGATGTACGAGTTGGATGCCTTTGTAGAATATGTGTTTGCATGTTGAGGGATGTGTAGGGGCTGGAACCATTCTTGGTCCACAGAGAATTGGGCAGCATTTCTGGCCCTAGTCCCTAGTCCCTACCTGTCCTGAACAGGCCCAAACAGGCAGCTGCCCTTGTCATCTCCGCCCTTTGCTGAGACGCCCGGGCTGAGACGCCCTCAGTCCTAGCCTTTAGTCCTACTGGCCAATAAAAACTGGTCCTAACCCTAGCCAATCCAATTTCAAGCCCTGATTCAAACAACCAACGGGAGACCCAGCCCTAATCACCTATCATAGCCATATTCTTGACCACCAATCACAGCCCCAGCCCTAAAACCGGCAACCAATCAGAATCCCAGCCCTGTCCACCAATCACAGCCCTAGAAACAACAGCCAATCAGAATCCCAGCCCTATCCACCAATCACAGCCCTAGACACAACAGCCAATCAGAATCTCAGCCCTATCCACCAATCACAGCCCTAGAAACAACAGACAATCAGAATCTCAGCCCTATCCACCAATCACAGCCCTAGAACCAACAGCCAATCAGAATCTCAGCCATATCCACCAATCACAGCCATAGAAACAACAGCCAATCAGAATATCAGCCATATCCACCAATCACAGCCCTAGAATCAACAGCCAATCAGAATTCTCAGCCCTAGAACCAACAGCCAATCAGATTCCCATCCCTATCCACCAATCATAACCCCAGCCCTGTAGCCAGCAACCAATGAAAGACCATCTCCCAACAACCTATCACAACAACATATGCAATAACCAATAGGAACTTATATAAGGAGCAAGTTAACTGAAGTCCAGTCCCTGTGGTCAGGGGGAAAGGCAACTGCTGCTCTATTCAGAATCTCCTTGGATACAGACAGGCTGAATCCACACTTCCAAGCTGGCAGAGTCTACTTTCCAGGTAAGGGAGAGATTGTTTAAGAAATATGGGTGTGGGTTTGGCCCTAAAGGTGAGTGTGTGCTTAACAGGTAACCCTCGATATTTACAGGTGACTCTAGTTACCCCAACCTCTCATGGCTACTGACCCCAGTGAGGAATGCCAGGACAAGGGCAGAGGAACGTTACAATGAGGCACATGGGCGAACAAGGAGGATCATTGAGTGCACTTTTGGCCTCCTGAAGGTCAGATTCAGGTGTCTCCATCTGACAGGTGGATCTCTGTACTACTCACCTAAGAAGGTGTGCCAGATCATCATTGCATGTTGCATGTTGCACAACCTGGCCTTGAGACACCAGGTGCCTTTTCTGCAGGAGGATGAGCCTGGGGATGGTCGTGTGGCAGTGGTGGAGCCTGTGGACAGTAACAAAGAGGAGGCAGAGGAAGAGGATGTGGACAACAAAACTACAACAATTCAACAGTACTTCCAGTGACACACAGGTAAGACACTGTAACTTCACCTTCTACTGCAGTTTTGTGTTGGACATTGTACATGGCAGCCTGAATTCCCTATTTCTATGGCCACCTACTGTATCCTTTGGCATCTCTATTTTCAGATATCTGTGCCCCACTCTGGCTCCTGGTGTGTTTACTGCTGCCCACTACAGGTCATACCTATGTAAATATAACTGTACATTTGAACTGCAATGTCTACAGCTTGTTAAACTAATACATATTTCAATCAATTGACAGACTCCATACTTGTATTTGTTCCAAGGGTGTTTATTTCTGTGACAATATGTATAGGGGGTATTGCAATGGCCTGGGTTGATGGTGGAGTAGTGTCCAGGATAGAGTCCAGTCTATTGGTATCACAGGTGCATTGTCCAAGGGGTCATAGGAAGTGGAGCAATGTCAATTAAAGGTGGACAGGGTGACAGTGTGGGACACAAGGGTGACAATCAGGGGAGTCCTATTTCCTGGTGGTGGTCTTGGCAATGTTCTCTGGCTTCTGCCTGGATCGCAGGGAGCTTTTTCATGGTGGTTCTCCTTCTGCAGGGGGTGGGGTGCTGGTGGCCTGTTGTTCCTGTGGTGGGGCCTCCTGTCCACTAGCGTCGGTGGAGGTGGAGGGCCGCTCTTTGGTGTGGCTAGTGTCAGGGGCCCGTTGGTGTGCCACTGCCTCCCTCATGGTGTTGGCCATGTCTGTCAGCACCCCTGCAATGGTGACCAGGGTGGTGTGGATGTCCCTCAGGTCCTCCCTGATCCCCTGGTACTGTCCCTCCTGCAGCCGCTGGGTCTCCTGCAGCTTGGACAGTACCTGGCCCATGGTCTCCTGGGAATGGTGGTATGCTCCCAGGATGTTGGTGAGTGCCTCATGGAGAGTCAGTTCCCTGGGCCTGTCTCCCCCGTCACACAGCAGTCCTCCCAGCTTCCCTGTTGTCCTGTGCCTCTGTCCACTGAACTGTGTGCCCACTGCCACTGACCCCAGGTCCCTGATCGACCTGGATTTGTGGGGTTGCCTGGGGTCCCTGTGGTGGTGGACACACTGCTGATTGACGTGTCCTGGGGACATAGGGATGGGCCAGCTGGGTGGGTGCTGTGCTGGTGTTTCCTGAGGGGGAAGCTCTGTGGTGGTTTGGGACTGTGGCTGGGTCACCGACTGTCCAGAGGTTGCTGATGGGCCAGGTTGGTCATCCTGATCCAGGCATGCAGAGCTGCTGTCATCACTGTGGGCCTCTTCTGGGGGTGGACTGGATGTTGCTGGCACCTCCTCTCCGGTGATGTTGTGTGGGGGTCCTGTGCGTATGTAAATGCAGTGTTATTGTTAATGCGTGTGACATCTTGTAGATGGGTGTGTTTCCCTCTATGGTTGTTATTACCAATGCAGCTTTGGCTTGTGTGAGTTGTAATTTGGTTGGCTAAGTGATTGTCACTACTGTGCATGCTGTGGTGATGGGTGTCCATGCAGGGCTGTGAGTGGTGTCCATGCATTGTTGTTGCATGCAGTGCTGGGTACTGGGAGGGGTGGGTTGTGATGGTGGGGTGTATGTGAGGTGGTGGGGTGATGGAGGTGAGGGGAGGGGTGGGGGTATGTGATGGCATGCAGGTAGGGGATGAAAGTAGTAAAGAGTTGACTTACCAGAGTCCAGTCCTCCTGCTACTCCTCCCAGGCCCTCAGGATGCATGATTGCCAAGACTTGCTCCTCCCATGTTATTAGTTGTGGGGGAGGAGTTGGGGCTCCACCGCCAGTCCTCTGTACTGCTATCTGGTGTCTTGCAACCACAGAACTTACCTTACCCCGTAGGTCGTTCCACCTCTTCCTGATGTCATCCCTGGTTCTTGGGTGCTGTCCCACGGCGTTGACCCTGTCCACGATTCTCCGCCATAGCTCCATCTTCCTAGCAATGGATGTCTGCTGCACCTGTGATCCGAATAGCTGTGGGTCTACCCGGATGATTTCCTCCACCATGACCCTTAGCTCTTCCTCAGAGAATCTGGGGTGTCATTGTGGTCTGATGTGTGTAGTTGAGTGTTGTGTGTGAGGGTGTGTGGGGTGATGTGTTTGGGTGTGTGCTGTGAGGTGCGTGGATGGTGTATGGGTGCTGGTGTTTTGTGGCTCAGATTCAGAGGGTGCTCCTGGCTTGTCTCTCTCTCAGTTGTCAAATTCTTTGGGTCGTGAAGGGTTTTGGGTAGTGTGGGTGTGTGTTTTATAGTGGTGTGGGTGTGTGGGTGTGGTGTGGGTGTCAGATGTGTGTTGTTTGAATTGTCCAATGTGGTGTTGTTTTGTATGTGTGTGTGTATTTTGAGCGCAGCGGTCTGTACCGCCAATGGTTTACCGCGGTTGAATGACCGCCGCGGTGATTCGTGGGTCATGATGCTGTGGGCGTATTTCTGTTGGTGTAACAGTGTGGGTTTTGGTACCACCAGTTTATCACTGACCTTTAGGCTGGCAGACTTGTGTGTGTGTCTGTATAGTGGTGGATTTCTATGTGTGGGTCATAATACCCGTAGAGGTATACCGCCGCAGTTGCGGTATGTTGGCGGCAGTCAGCATGTTGTATTTACCACCAATGTCATAATGAGGGCCATATTCTTTTACAAATTAAGCATTGGCTAACAGGAATAGAAAAGTACATATATATATGGTGACATTTTGATACGTACTATCTTAATGTTCATGACTCAAACATCCAGGGTAGCTCCTAAATAACCATTCCTGAGTTAATGACAATGCTGGCTCATGGTAGGTCAGTGGCGCACATTCACAACCTTAATCCTTCTATCAACCAGGAATGATCTTACTCATTCTTTGTGCACAGTAACATTGGTGCAGAAAGGTAAAGAGAATACGGAGGCAGGCACTATACATCCAGACAAAGAAAACTCTTGCCTTCAGAGCGAGCTACAAGATAGAATGGAGCATGGAAGCTCCCCTAAGCCATATACTTCAACCATGCAACTCTGTTTTCACTCAGTTACCCAATCATACCTAAACACCCTGGCACTCATAATGTCTTGAACTTTCAAACTATGAATAAGTGCCTCAGCTCAGTTTGCTACTGACAGTAAGAAAGTGATCACATTATGCCAGTTTCAGTGCCACTGAGCACCATGGGTAGGGTGTACTGTGATGACAATATGCTAGTGCTTTAGGCCCCCAAGCCATCAAGTTCAACAGAGCAAAAGTGATCTGGTAATACGAATTATGGTGAGAGAGGATGCATGAAGCACAGAATGCTGTGTGCCTCTTCTAGTCCTATGAGAGCTGCAGAGCTTGCACGACGGAGGCAGTGGAGCCGTAAACATCTGCCAGTACATGAAACTGCATGACACTTGAAATTAGCACTACATTACCTCATTTTATGGAAGTTGAGGTGCCAAGGTGCTGTGGGGTGCTAAGGAAAAGACTGAGCCTATCAGTGCAAGTGCCTGCCTAGCTCCCTGGATTCTTATTCAGCCTTTGCAGTTTGCAGCCCAGGTCAATGTTACTGTTAGGTGTGGAGTTTTTCCTATTTATTTCTCCACTCCTGTCCGCTTTCTGACATATAGGCCTGAGGCGGTACAGTAGCGGCCCCGGGCTGGAGATTCTTGTCTCCTGCCGATGGCTGCTACCGCCAAGGCGGTCGGTGAAGACAACCCGCCAATGTCATAATGTGGCGGTATGTACCACCAGCCTGTTGGCGGTACCACTGCCACATTACCACCGACTGCCAGGGTCATAATGGGCCCCTGAGTCTTTTATTGCACATTTAGGCCCATATTTATACTTTTTGACGCTAAACTGCGCTAACGCAGTTTAGCGTCAAAAAGTTTTGCGCCGTCTAACGCCATTCTGAAGCGCCATGCGGGCGCCGTATTTATGGAATGGCGTTAGACGGCGCAATCAGACCGGCGCTGCCTGGTTTGCGTGGGAAAAAACCACGTAGACCAGACAGCGCCGGCGTAGGGGGAAAATGGCGTATGGGCGTCTTAAAATGGGGCAAGTCAGGTTACGTCGAAAAAATCGTCTTAACCCGACTTGCGCCATTTATTTTCGACGCCCATCCCCCATCAACATGACTCCTATCATTGTAAAGATAGGAGTCATGCCCCCTTGCCCAATGGCCATGCCCAGGGGACTTCTGTCCCCTGGGCATGGTCATTGGGCATAGTGGCATGTAGGGGGGCACAAATAAGGCCCCCCTATGCCACCAAAAAAAAATATAAAAAATAAAAAATTATACTTACCTGAACTTACCTGAATGTCCCTGGGGTGGGTCCCTCCATCCTTGGGGGTCCTCCTGGGGTGGGCAAGGGTGGCAGGGGGGGTCCCTGGGGGCATGGGAGGGCACCTGTGGGCTCATTTTGAGCCCACAGGCCCCTTAACGCCTGCCCTGAGCAGGCGTTAAAAAGTGGCGCAAATGCGCCGTTTTTAGCCACGCCAACTCCCGGGCGTCTCTTTTGCCCGGGAGTATAAATACCACGTAAAGGCCTGGGAGTCATTTTTTAGACGGGAACGCCTCCCTTGCATATCATTAACGCAAGGAAGGGGTTCACGCTAAAAAATGACGCACATTCCGGGAACTTTGGCGCTATTCGCCTCTAACGCCATAGTATAAATATGGCGTTAGTTGGCGTTAGTTTTGCGTCGAAATTGCGTCAAAAAAAACGACGCAATTTCGGCGCAAAAGGAGTATAAATATGGCCCTTAGAGAGGAGAGTCCAGAGTTCCAGAGTAAACATTTAGAACCTTATTTATGAAGCCCCTACGGTTTTTCTAATCATAAAGCAGATGTTTTGCAGTGTTGACATGCATCTTAGTTGAATTCAATCAGTCCATCATGTTATTAATTTACCGTGTGGCACCACATCCCCCGCTTGTGATCATAAGATGCCGGAAATCAATAAAAATGTTTACGAATACCGTCAGCGTTTTGTAATATTTTGCAAACTTCACTTAGCTCTTAATTTATTAATAAATACATCGTGCTTTCTTACTTATGGTGGAATGCCCCTTCTGCAAACATCGGATGTTAACCTAATCTAATCTAACTTGGAGAGTTCCCTTCTGGAGTACTAGGAGTTCCGCTGTTCATGTGGTGATACTATTTGCTGTATAACATCAACAAATCATACTGAAAAACAAAACACGTCTACTCCAAGTGTGCACATTTCCTTTTGCCACTGGAGAGCTAAAGTATAGTGACAGTCAAAGAAGGAAACACCATTTTATTTTAGTGATTGATGGAACCACGTGGACAGGTTTGTGAGGCTGAAACAATAAAGGGAACCGTATGTAACAGAGTCAGGAAAAGGCCGAGGGTCTTGAAGAACTACTTTGACGAAACATTCAAAAAGAAAAATATGAATGTTTGTCCACAGTTGAATGAATGATTATCAAAAAAGAAGAATGGTGAAAAATGCTAAAATGTAAACCTTCTAGCTGCTGAAGATTTGGGGAACTTTGCACTTAAGTCTTCATAACTTTTTTCCACAAACAGTATCCAGGCCGAAATTGTATCTTTTTTTCCATGTGTTAGGGATTCTTAAAGTACCCAGGGTATGTGGATTCTGCAGGTTGGGAGGCAAGAGGGGAACTGCGCAAATAGCAAAAATAAACCAAAATGTTGGGTGGGTGCAAGCAGGGTCTGGAAAAAAAGTGCTGCGCAAAAGTGCATTTATTTCTACCCGTAGCATCCCCAAAACCGCAGTTTTGTAATTTTTTCTAAGAGGTATTTTCATTTTCCTAGATTCTGTGGTTTCTACCTACTTGCAGTTTGTAGTAGAAATTGGTGTGAAACCTGCTGGAAACCTCAAAAAGCTAGACACTTCTGAAAAGTAAACACAATTCAGAATACAACAAGGGGTCATTTCTGTACATTGGTTATGATTTTCCCAACAAAATTAATAATTGATACAATTTGGGGAAAAAAGTAATAGGTGACAACATTTTCAACTGTAATTATTTGCCGCGGTGGCAGATGTACAAAAGAAATGATTCTTTTGGTTGCAGGGATATATAGAGTTGATTGGTTGTCCAAAAACATGCCCAGAGCCAACATCTGTGC
The DNA here is from genome assembly GCF_031143425.1 of Pleurodeles waltl. NCBI lineage: Eukaryota > Metazoa > Chordata > Amphibia > Caudata > Salamandridae > Pleurodeles > Pleurodeles waltl. The sequence goes on from NC_090448.1 coordinate 1,007,584,006, forward strand.
TGCACCATCCAATGGTTTTTCACTGTGTACCGAATGTGCCGCAATTCATATGGTAAATTCTAGCAAATGAAAATGTGGTTCAAAGGAAAGCTGCACACTTTTTAATTGTGCCTGAGGTGCTGAGTTTAGGAACAGTGATTATTTGTACATCTCTGAACTTGGGATTATCACATTATCATCATATGATTCAAAGGGCATTTTGCAAAATGTGTTCATTCTTGCACACTAGATATCTTTGGTAGCCAACAATTGAGAGAAAATCAAATGATAATAACAAATGTTCTACAATTCTGCATTCTCACAGTTCCCCCAATAAAAAATAGTACTGCACATGTGTGGCTGGTCTATTGTCCTTGACAGTAAGTGCTCGAAAATGCACATAGAAACATCAAAATGTTTGCTTTCCAAAATGACCCAATTTGGTGATGTGAGTAACTGAGGTGTTTGGGCCCACACCCTCCACTGAACCATTTTTGAAAATGAGAGACCCAAGAAGGCCGTGGGTTGTGAGACTTGCATGGATCACACAGTGATTTCTGAATGCCCCGAAAACCTCAAATCTTTGCTAAGATCATTCATTTTCCTCACATTTCTGTGAGGAAACATTCTGGAATTTGCAGAGATACAATACGAATTTACCAGGGATACCACCTTGTATTCCTGAGCTTCTTTTTTATAAATATGGTGTCTCACTTGTGTGGCTGGACCGGTGACAGGAACAGATGAAAACTGTGACCATATGATATCTGTGTTCTTCGCATGTGTCAAGTAGTCTGCCCTGTCACACAAGTTTGGTACAATTTTTTTTATCTAGAGAAGTGTGTGATTCTGGGAACCTTTCCTCATAGAAGTGGAGAATGCATGATTTTAGCCAAATATTGATGTTTACAGAGCATTCTGGGTATATACTTGAGACAATCAACACCTCCCTGGATTTATCTTGGTCACTGTGTTTCAGAAATGCTAGGGTTCATAGGGTTCCCTATTTCTTGGCTGACTCTGAGCATGACTAGTTTGGTTATTCACTATGGCAAGAGAGAGGTAATAAGGCCTTACACCCTCTTTGCCAGCCATTATGTCAAAACCATACCCAAAGAATTCTAATTTCATCTCACTTGCTATGAGGACAGGAATGCTCTAGTCCCCTGGGGTAAGAAAGGCTGTTGGGGGTTTACGAGTGGGGGGTAAGTTCTGATGTGACAATTAGCCATCCCCTCCCATTAAAAAAAAAATATCCCTGGCATCCAGTGTACTTTCTGCTTCAATTTTCCAATTTGCCCCACAGGGAGGCGTGAGGGACAGAAAGACTGTTAGGCATGTTATAAGGTGCGAGCAAGACCCAAATTTATTTTGGGAAATAGTATCCCTGACGTCTAGTGGACTTTCTGTCCACCGCAGTCAGGGCAGATTTGGGTAAATTCCTTGAGATAACCATGACTATAACTACTGAATTTCTATGGTTTTGTGCAAGTAAATTCAGATCCTAACTATAACGTCACTGTAATCTTTGTTATTTTATATGAATTTTCTATCATGGCCATCAGATATTCACAGAGGCGCATAGCAAGCTAGCAGGTATCTTATCAATTTCCAGTTTGCTGAGTTTGACGAGCATCTTTATGCCTCAGGTCCGACATTGGGCTGGGAATACCAAGACACCTACATAGATAAAGCAGACCCCTCCAGATTGGACACAGTGGCCTCCATTTACCTAGATGCCCTACTCACGCTCTCTGAAATTACCACAGTGATACCCCAGCTGGCATCCAGCAACATACTGGGCAGCGATGACCAGCCCTTAGAGTGCTGTGGAGCCTTTTGCACTATTTTAGAGCTTGCTTGTTGCAGTTCTGTGGGGCTAGGCATAGCACTGGATTACTTCCTTCCACCATAAAGGAGGCTTTTATCACAACTCTTCTGAAAACTGGGTAAAGATCCACTAGATATATCCTCCTACGACCTCTAACCATACTGAATTTTGATAACAAAATACTGGGCAAGATTCTCTCCAAAAGGTTTCAGCCGTCCTAGCCGCATCTGGTACACATTGATAAGGATTGTTTCACTCTAAAATGTAATACTGCTTATAATCCCTGCAAGTTTTTTCATGCCCATTACTTGATACTTAGGAATTAAAAATATGCAGCTGTTATATCTTGGACATGGAAAAAGCCATTGACTCGCTTGATTGGAGCTATCTTTTTGATGTCCTTCGTTGTGTTGGGATGGTGCAATCATTCATCTCTTGGGTTCAACTCCTGTATAACTCCCCTACTGCACTTTTGAAGATGGAGGCATGATATCCCACCAGGTTAGGATAGGACGTGGGACCAGGCAGGGATATCCTTTGCCCCCGTTCTTATTTTTTCTAGCAATGAAGCTCTTCAATAACTACATGTGACAAATGAGGGATTTAGTTGGCTTGAATCTAAACAGACACATCCATATCATCTCACTTTAGGCCAATGATATCTTCTTATATATTTTGTGATGTGCGTTCCGAATTCCTGGTGGCACTTGATGCCCTCCAGGCATTTGCCAATGTATCTGTCTTGAAGCTGAAAAAAACCCCAAATCATATATTTTCCCTTTTAAAACGTCTGGGTTAAACACCGGTGGCCTACATTTATTGTATCTTGGGATGAGCATATACAGACATCAAAGCAATGTGGTTTCTGGTAGTCGGAATTGGGCACTGGACCCTGCACATGCCTCAGTGGGCTTTTGGAAAAGGCTTCCTCACTCTTTCCTGGGTTGGATTACAATCTCATCTATGGTACTATTGCCCTGACTATTGTATTATTTTACCACCATCCTGATGATACTCTAGAGTTACTTCTTTCATGACCTAGACACACTACTGGGAGATCTGATTTGAAGCACTGACAGACATAAGGTTGCCCTGTCTAAGTTGCACCTCCCCATTGATGATAGCAGTTTAAGTTCACTAGATTTTAAAATATATAACATAGCTGCGAAGCAATGAGTAATCCCTTGGTTGAACCCTCCACTCTCTCCAAAGAAATGGTACCTTCCTCCCTCTATTGGGAATACCTCTTTCACAGAGCTTTTGTTTGGCCCTCGCCCCATGTCCCAGAAGGACATTGTACCAGTGCATTGTTGGTGCGGTGTCTCACTAATGCTAAGCTGCACCATCCTTAAGCCCCTGAGCTCCCAATTAGGTTGTTATCTGGGTTCCAACATTTCCATGGCATCATCAACATCCTGGTGTGGTCTGGAGCAGTTGTCATACAGATAGTTCAGCTGTACATCTCTGGTCATCTCACGTCTTCTGGGGAGCCCCAGCGAGGGACATTGTTGCCCCTGGTCAACTTCTCATGCATGCCACATTACTGTATGCTATTAGGACCACCTAGGGCCCCACTAGTGAGGAGCATGAAACAGATGCTCTTTACCTGGGGGAGTATTTGCCATATGGTAACTCACCTCTACCGATCTCTCTGTTTGCTGTTTCAGAGTGTGTCTCTTAGACCTGAAGTCCAGATGGGAAACTGTCTTGGCATGTCTCTCACCAACGCAGAATGGGAAAAGACACTTGTTTATGTTGGAGATGTTTCAAGGAACGCCCACCTAAAATATCTAGAGTTCAGTTACCTCCACCAAACCTACCCGACCTTAGCTAGATTGCCTAAAATATTCCCCACTGTACCTACACCAGATGCATAAATCCCAACATTCATTAACGTGGTGTGGTCTTGTCCAAACATCTCAACCTTCTGGGCAAAGGTTTTCTCTTGGAATGTACATAAAGGCAACAGCTACTAACACCTAAGTTCTGCCTCCTAAGTCTAGTTCTGTGTTCTAAGCTGTTAGAAATGGAATCTTTGGTTGACAGTCAGGTTACCCCCAGTTCAAGCAAGGACCCTCACTCTAGTCAGGGTAAAAGAGAATCACCCTCAGCTAACCCCTGCTTACCCCCTTGGTAGCTTGGCAGAGCAGTAGGCTTAACTTCAGATTGCTAGGTGTAAAGTATTTGTACCAACACACACAGTAACTTAATGAAAACACTACAAAATTACACAACACAGGTTTAGAAAAATAGGAAATATGTATCTAAAAAAACCAAGACCAAAACAACAACAGTCCACAATCCACAAGTCAAGTTATGAATTTTTAAAGATTAAATTAAAAAATAGCGCTTGGAAGCACAAAATGCTTCGATGAGGTGTTAACACGCGTCGTGATGGAGTCGTTCCCAATAATCCAACACCAATGGCGCCGGCCACAGAGCCACGCAATACCTTGGTGAAGAATTAAAACAAGCCTATGCGCGAAGTCGGGGATCGCGGCGTCTGTGCAAAACGTTGAATCCGCGCACTTCGAGCGGCGTCGGTCACGACGTGGTGCAGCGGCTTCCACAAAGTCGCGGACTTTGTCGGGGCTACAGCAGTGTCGCACATGCGAAGGACCGCGCGTTCCAGTGACGATCACGGAGTTGGTAGCAGCCGGTGTCACCGGATTCAGCAGCGGCGTCGGTCCGGAGTAGTCCGAAGTCGATTTCCTTCAATTTTCACCAGTTTTTCCTTTTAAGGGCCCAGGGACTGGATAGGGCACCACTTGTCATGGCAGGAGCTTCAGCACAGAGTCCAGGTGCTGGTAAGGGAAGTCTTTGATGGCCCTGAGACTTCAGAACAAGGGCAAGCTCAGTCCAAGTCCTTGGAGAGTCCTTCTCAAGCAGAAATATACCACAAAGTCCACTCTTTGTCCCCTTGCACAGGCAGAAGCAGCAACTGCAGGATAGCTCCACAAAGCACAGGCAGGGCAGCACTTCTCCTCAGCTCTTCAGCTCTTCTCCAGGCAGAAGTTCCTCTTGATGTCCAGAAGTGATCTAAAGTCTGTGGTTTTGGGTGCCCTTCTTATACCCAATTTCTCCTTTGAAGTAGGCCTATTTCAAAGTAAAGTCTATTTTGAATGTGAAATCCTGCCTTGCCCAGGCCAGGCCCCAGACACTCACCAGGGGGTTGGAGACTGCACTGTGTGAGAGCTGGCACAGCCCTTTCAGGTGTGAGTGACCACTCCTCACCTCCCTCCTAGCTCAGATGGCTCATCAGAAAATGCAGACTACACCCCAGCTCCCTTTGTGGGACTGTCTAGTGTGAGGTGCAACCAGCCCAACTGTCAAACTGACCCAGACAGGGAATCTACAAACAGACAGAGTCACAGAAATGATATAAGCAAGAAAATGCTCACTTTCTAAAAGTGGCATTTTCAAACACACAATCTTAAAATCAACTTTACTAAAAGATGTATTTTTAAATTGTGAGCTCAGAGACCCCAAACTCCACATGTCCATCCGCTCCCAAAGGGAATCTACATTTTAATTGGATTTAAAGGTAGCCCCCATGTTAACCTATGAGAGGGACAGAACAACGAATTTAGCAATATTTCACTGTCAGGACATATAAAACACATTACGATATGTTCTACCTTAACCATACACTGCACCCTGCCCTTGGGGCTACCTAGGGCCTACCTTAGGGGTGCCTTACATGTAAGAAAATGGAAGGTTTAGGCCTAGCATGCGGGTACACTTTCCAAGTCGAATTTACAGTTAAAACTGCACACAGACACTGCAGTGGCAGGTCTGAGACATGATTACAGAGCTACTCATGTGGGTGGCACAACCAGTGCTGCAGGCCCACTAGTAGCATTTGATTTACAGGCCCTGGCACCTCTAGTGCACTTTACTAGGGACTTACTAGTAAATCAAACATGCCAATCATGGATAAACCAATCAACAATACACTTTACACAGAGAGCATATGCACTTTAGCACTGGTTAGCAGTGGTAAAGTGCTCAGAGTTCAAAAACCAACAGCAACAGGTCAGAAAAAATAGGAGGCAGGAGGCAAAAAGATTGGGGATGACCCTGCATAGGCAAAAAAGTCCAACATAAGCACACTAAAATGACATACAGATTTATGACTTGACACGAGGTCCCAGCTAACAACGAACACCAAATTTTGATTGCCACTTTAATTTGTCTTGCCACTTTTACCCTAAAACTTAAAACATGTACATCTATGTTGTCCATTAACCTATTTTAATGTTCTTGGTGTCTTTTTACTCATTAAAGTTTAGGAATTTTTGTAAATTGGTTTGGAAATTTATTTACTTCTAAATTGCTAGCACTATTTTAACTTAACACACACTTCTCTATGGATTGCTTCAGCATTGTGTATTAGCTGCCAGATGTTGATCAGAGATTCTTCCATAACTATGCTTTGAATTTACCGAGTGGGCTTATTGAGTTGGGAGGGCTAACCCCTCATAAACTAATAACCCCAGTTCGGACACAGGACAAACTGGGCTTCTGACATCTGATCCCAGTCTATTGTCCGCTCTCTCTTTTTACTTGGTCAGGAGTCATGATTGGAGTTTTCACTATCCTGTCATAGCTCAGCTTGATTTTCTCTGCCTGGTCTGACTTGTTCTGTTTTCGTTAGTCCAAGCAAATGTATGATTGCCTGAAGAACATCTACTGCATTGCTAATGTTGCACAAATTAGAATAAGGATACTATGGCTCCTCTGTCAGGCTCTGATTGCATCAAACACATAATAGCATCCAGAGGTAACCTGGCCGACTCCTTCTTCTTTCCTTATCTATCCCTGAGGCTTTCCTTTCAGTCTGTTCTCCAATCAAAACGGCAAAAAATACTGAACAACCAGGAATCACATCAAATTACCAGACTGCAAAAGACTCACAACATCAATTTGTCTAAATCAGGGCTCTTGCCTCTAAGCTGCTAGGATTCAAGTGCCAGGTATGAGATTATCTCAATGGTGGTTTCCCATAATGAATAATATGACCATATGACTTCTCCACCCCAAATGTTTGATGATTACTCTACAGACGTCCCCACTCCACTAATCTGCACACGACTGGTGCTGAGAATTGGATATGAGGGCCATCAAGCAACAGCTGCCTCTGGTGCAGAGGAGCGGGAAGATGCTCTGCAGTTACGTGCAGTAATTTATTGGATCCTGGGGAACCTTCACTCAAAACTGCTTTCATGGTCTTCAATAATTGTTTTATGGGAAAAGCACTATACGTGCCTGGGCACAGTAGTACCCCCAGCCAGTCACCAAGGTCTGTCAACAAAATCAGGTAATGTTGTGTCACCCTCTCGTCCCCAGGAGTATAATGGGATTTAGGAAAATGACAGAAGGCCTACTCTGGTCAACGCACGGCGTAGAAAACAAATTTGCAGAAGTGTACATGATATGTGAAAAGTACAGGCCTCTGTTTGAATATAATGGTCACAAGGGGATGCAGGGACAGGCAGAAGAATGAGGAGAGAGGCCAGGTGCAGGGTAAAAGCAGTCACAGACCGACTTCGCATGTCATAAATAATTTAGAAGGACACATACACAAAGGAGAGTCTGAGCCACTTTCTGATACCAGGGTTAGGAGAAGCGGTAAATCATGACAGGCCGAAAGGGAGACACAGCACTAGATGTTTGTGTTTCAAGGTTGGCAGTAAGTGGGGAGCAGTCTGTAAAACCTCAAAGGCTGGTAGACATGTAGGGAGGACATATAGATAGAGTTTAAAGGGTAGGATCGAAGGTCACTATGTATGTAGAAAGATATATGTATTATATCTATTATAACCGTATTTTTGTAACAAGCAGTCAGATAGCGTTTAAAGAATTATGGTCTTTTGTTAATTGTAACGGTATGAAGGAGGTGGAACTTAGATGCCCACCAAGTGTATAAAAATGCTGCTTATAAGAGCTGAGATGAGTGTGGTTTCAGTTACAGAACTGTGCTGTGCTTCCGGCCGTATTCTATTTACTTATAAATATACTCAATTATTATTAGAATTGTGTCACTTCTTTATTTCTGAAAAAAACTTGACTACAGGAGCCTGTGACCCACCTCATCCTGGTCATCTGGTTACCTTGAACTCCACAAAAGCAATGTACATGCCAAGGATAGGAAATTAGGAGTGGCTACCCTCCAAATGTCGGAAAAGCGGAATGCTGTTAGGTGAGGTGAGCTCATCAGATGCCTCTGGACTGAGCTGTGAGTAGAGTAAGCAGGGGACAAAAGATAAAATGGGCAGGAGAAACCCCCTGCTGTAAACCAGGATCACAAGGTGCATGCACCCTCCAATAGTTAGAGCCTCATGACCACATCAGTTAGTTATCATTAGCACAGTAAACTCCAGTTGTGAAATAGTTTTATTGTAACAGACAAGATAAGTCAATGTCGTCTACAATCAAGACGATATCCACAACTGTTTAGACAGGTATTTATAGATTTATGGTAGATTATTTACAAAATTATTCTGTGTCATGAAAACACCCTGCTTTTAGTCTTAAACTTTCATTACCCACATCAGTTCATTCTGGGACTTTTACGCTTCGTTTAGTTCAATTGAATCTGTTCAACTACGAAAACAATAAACTACAAATTAAAGGAATGTTCAGAATTGACAACTTGTGTCCTTTTGACATGGAGTCATATGGTAATGCTGGATTATAGACACCATGCCCAAATTTTAAATTATGGAAAGAGGAATTTAAATTAATGTAACTTCAAATTAATTTAAACAAACATATATGTTTCCTAATGCACGTAATCAGATCCACAAGTGACTAGTGTGGTTTACATGTACTTAAGTTTTTCAAACTTAATGAGATAATCCACACCGGTAAACAGTTGACTACTTTAGGAGGTCAATGATCTCTTCCAGCGTCAAATCTCATATCTGGAACTTCAAACACTGAATAAACAGTCTGGGTGTTCGACTGAGATCTGGGATTGCTGCCCTGCCTCTTTGTACCACTATTTCACTTAAGTCTTCCAAGAAAGAGCTCAGGGGGCTTTTGATTGAAGGCAGTTCCTTCCTGAACCCTCTAGTCCCTTTCTTAGATAATGATCAGCCTTTTACTACCTATGATTTTTTACACATTCTAACACCACAGGACCATGCCTGCTCTTTATTCAACTATAAGAACATAAAATATAATACAAGTCCCTGAAATACGGGTCTAGAGAATTGAAGTCTAAAAATGAAAATAAAATGCATATGCTGTATGGGATCTTATTGAGTCTGCAGTGCTTCTAGTGCTAAGCCTAGATATTGTTGCTTGTCTAGCTTAGGAAAAAATGTATATTTACTATTTCAAGACACAGGGCCAGTGTTACTTTCCATGCTAAGCCATCCCATGCTAGGCTTTGTTGTATGGCACAACCATGAGTGGGCGCTGGCTTGCAAAAGAGGGCCTCAAAATTCCCTTGTTGCGAAAGAAGGAGCAGTGCTCAAGAGTCAAAATGTAATTTTGAGAGGGATTTGAAATCCCTTGCACCAGGGCTAAAGAATCAACTGACTCCAAAATAATTTGTTAAGAGTGCACAAAGAACACACCTGCGAAATGTTTAAGCTCTACGTGTGTTTATGTTTCAGGAGGGTCATTCCATTCCAGCTATAATGCAGTCACAATGTTTCCCTTACACTCACACAACGATTTGAAACTAATATTTCCCTAACATTATTGGCAAAGGCGCCCTGGAGCCCGTTTCATGTGTGCCACCCTCAGCCAGTCCCAGTCTTGTAACCAACACTACGTTGTAAGCTGGTCCTTCAGGGCCATCCTCAGAGCTAACACAAGGTCACGATCGCTCATCAACCACGTCCGGCTTTTCAACAACAAATCATTGCATTTGTGATCTGTAGTTTCAATTGTATATTGTAAGTATGGCATGAAAAAAACACTCAGCATGCATGTGCAGTTGGCTAAAAAAAAGCACTTGCTGAAGACACATAAGACTTGGGGACACGTGGCAGCTATTCTTAAAGCGGGAACCATACAATTACCAGTCCCAACATGCAAATTGTTTTTGGCTGAAAAGTGTGCCACGCATGATATGGAGGTATGTGACAGCAATGGGGCTCTCTGGGCAGCTATTTCATTTTGCCAGCCCTGTATTCCTTGTGCTGGCGGTTTCACCACACACGAAATTCTCTGCAAACAAGGTTAGCAAACCTGGTGAAAAAATCGGTGTTTAACTGCAGCCAAAATGAAGAGAACTAAAACTAAAGAGAACGTGGAGAAGATTTTCAGGAGAATGATGATCAATATCGGGTTGGCAAGGATGACATGGACCCATGGACAGCTTAAAGATTTTGGGGGTACAGGGCCAAACGTATTTTGGAACAGCTTTGGATTTATGATCCAATTTCATCTATTCCACACCCTCCTCGGCTGGGTCACTGAAAGTGCATATGCACACTTCAAATTCTAAATGTGTCTAAATCTAATATTTAGGAATGATGACATTGTTAATATTGTAACACATCAGAAGCTCACTAATATTAGTGCAAATAATCTCTTAGACACCCTCCAGTTCTCATATGTGAGGTCCTGTTTTTATCAAAAAGAAACTTTTATAGAGTCCGTAATGCGTGTAATAGACTGTTACACATCACTCTACATTAAAAATAAATTAAAGGAAAACAGTATTTATATTTAAAACAATCTGTTTAAGAATAACTCCAGGTCATCAGGGGAAAACCCTTAAAAGAATAGAGCTGGTTCTGTCAGGGGGCTCTCTGGAAGGCAGAGGCACTGGCCAGAGCCCACTGTTCCCATTCCTTAAAACGTCTCTGCATGGACCTGAGTCCCAGCAAGGAAATGGCCACTTTGATTACCTGGTAGGGTTGTAAAGTACAGCAATTGTCGGGGTTTAATAGGCCCCGCAGGGTTCTGAGCCCCGGTGCCACTACACCTGCTGCACCAACGATTACTACGCCCCTTGTTAGCACACAGAAGGAGAATATTATTTTTCATGGCACTCATTTCTGGTAAATAGCGAAACAGGGATTGTTAAACGTGACCTGATGACAACCATTAACTGGTCTTGCAAAAAACATAAGAAACAGCGCTGGCATCCAGTCCATTAACATTCCACGTTTCAAAGCCTGCATCTCCACCCCCGTAAACAGATATTTGCACAGAAATGTCCTTTGCGACCAAACATGTCAGCTGGAATCACTTGCAATGACTAGGCCGTTTAAGCTAAACATTTGCAAGCTGTGTCTTTTCTATGATTGAGAGAGGAACACGGGGGATTTCCGAGCTCAGAAGCGACGGTATTTACAGTCTGGAAATTAGTGTCAGTAAACAGCTAATTGGTAGAGAGTGAATAAGGCAGAAAAATAGGGGATTTCACAGCCACTGCAATATAATAGTTTGGACAATAATGTTAGCAGATTCCTAATTATTACACAGTTAAAATCTATTTTATTTTTTTGTGACAGTGGCGGTAGTATTAGTAATGATTTCAATTCTTACCGGTAAACACCATTCCCTAGAGTTTAGATCTTCTTGGTACCAGTCATATACCACCCTCGCATCCATGTGGCCGAACAGTATACTAGTGGGTAACAGGCAGGGCGCCAATGCAGAGCGAGGGGACAATTATAGCGGTATAATAGTGTAGAAAAAAAGAGTAAACTAAAACTGAAAGCGCTTTAAGGGGGCTGCCTGGGGGTGGGGCCACCTCATATTGTAATCATGACTTGGACAAGGAGCAAATACGAGGGGCTACCCTTAGGCCCAGTGTAGTTTCTTCATTCATCCATCTAGTGCTCCGAGACAACTGGACGTGCCCTTGGCATGCACCGGTATTAGAGTCACCTCAGTATGATCTTCACCATGGGCAGCATATTCCAGTCATGGGCCTTTACTTCAAGAATCGTTGGCTTCAGGTGCGATCTATGAGAAGAGTATCAAAACTACAACTCCCAGAATACTTTTAGATGATAACCACAAGGCCTGACTTGGAGACAGTTTTCAGTGAAAACACCGTGTACTGTGTAACACAAGTCTCTGTGATGCTAAAGGCGAAGCCATCATGACCATCACTAAACACTCCACTGGTGGGAAGTGAGGGTTACCACATGGAATAGGGGTGGGAATGGAAGTGGGAGATACAATAAAGAAAAAAAGTGCATGGCTGAAGTAGGGAGAAGGGAAGAGGTGCATAATTAGGGTAGAAGCAGGTGGTGTGGGTGGGAGAGAAGGAGTGTCTCTTTTGGCTAAGTTTGTAGTGGATCCTATTTAGTTTTTTATTGGAATCAGGAGTTTAGCTTAACCTTTGGCTTGCAGGCTAGCTTACTCTGTTTTAGCACATTTATTTAATTATTTCTTCCAAGATGGCTGCCATGTTTCTAGTTCGGAAAATGTTTTAGTTTCACTGTATTAATGTCACTCTCCAAAGATGTCACTATCAGGTTCAAATATAAATGAGATATGTAGGTATTCACATCATGTACTTTCCCACGTTCGTGTGACAGTAACAAAATGTACCTTTTCAGGGAATTGTTTATATGATTGCCACCCTCAGCGTGCCTTCTTATCCATTGTTTGGGAACATACCTGCATCAAGGGTCCTACAAGATCTGTGTAAATACATCTCACACAGACAATATAATCAGGGGGATTCCTACAAGATGCCATTGTCCGCCATCTATGCTACACGTCACCTTGATGCTGACCCAGTCTTCGTGCCCGCACGGAGTCTGATCTAGAGACCTCATTACAAGGTCATGAGGGTTGGGAGCTCTTCTCATGCACATGGTACCGGCAGATTAGGTTTAACACACCTAGCTCTCTTTAGGTTAGAGATTAGGTTTATCATGTTAGAGTATTAGAGTCTATTTCACGCCTGCTTTACATCTTATGTTATTGCAAGATGGTGGGGGTCTTGTTTTTACCATTCTGTTTCTTGCATTGTTTATTATTCTAATCATTGCAGACCATGCAATTTACCATGGATTTCAGTCTTGTTAATAAAACCTATTGAAAATTTTACTTCATCTCTTTCATTGCCTGTGCATGATTGAGACATTTTTCTCATGTGAGAAAAGGCTAATCTCCGTTTAACCACAGCTCCCCTGAGATGTCACACTCTTGAGTCCATGTGTAAAGGCTGCCACAAATCATCTTTCACTCTTTGGGTTTTTGGTGAGGTACTGCTTGTGAGCCGGCAGGGTTGGGCTGACAGTTGCGACTTGTTGTAGGATTGGCTTAGTCACCTACAAATAAAAGTGCTCTCTTCCCTAAACCAGCAGTCTTGCCTAGAGCAAGAGTCAAACTGTGACAAGTTGGGCACTTCTTTCAGGTCATTATGAGCAGTCCTGAACTTTCATATGATCACTCAATGTATTCTGGGTGTCATTGTCTAGCATTGGTTCCATTGAAATAAGTCGAGTAACACACCAGAAAACAATGATTTTTTAGGTGAAAAATTCAGGAACGGACAGTGGATCTATAATGACTTGGAGTGCGGTGGCCATCGTATTTCTGGTAGGTTTGGCAGACATGTGGTCATACTCCGATGGGTAAGTCAGCAGACTCTGCCTGGCACTCATGGTGGAAATGAAAATTTCACTTCTAATGCCCAGACAATTCACTCCTACCTAAACTCTAAATGGGCACTTCAATAGTTCCAGATTAATTCATTGACTCATTTCTGTCACACAAAGAATCATTCAATACTAGGAGACTATACTCAAGAAAGGTGTGTATTTCTTTTTATTTTTGGTTTGAAATACTTTGAAATATTTTATTCCATTAACATAGCCTTCTTGTAAGTATCATGGTTTGTCCATGTACCTCATGGTTAAAGTTGTTTTCAGAATAAATATGATTCACTCTTCCCTTGTTTTCCAAAGATTTTTTTTGGTAAGAAATAAATAGTACTGCAAAGGTTCGCTATATTGCTAGCTGTGTCCAATCCCTCACAGGCACGAAACCTCATGGCATGCACAGTCAAAGACCATGCGTGGCATGAGGTTGACAGGTTAGGCCTTACGTCTGAGCCCCCACACGCAGCCAACCCCCTATTGGACAGCCACAGTGCATGGTAAGAGCCAGCATTTCCTTTTTTGTTGTTTAATAGTGGAGAGCCAGCAATTATTTTTGTTTTTGTTTGATTGTGGGGAAAGAGGTGTACAGTGCCCCTCCCTATGCCTCGAAGGGCCCTGGGGACCCCATCTACTGTGTTTTTTTTATTTTAAAGTGGGGGCTAAGGAGAGGGGAAGCCCCCCCCTCCCTGAGTTAGTGGTCTTGGGGGCTCCACCCCCCTGGGCCTAAACATATCTTTAAATGAGAGGAGGCATATGCCCCCGATCCCAAGCTAACATTTAATAGTGGCCCCAAAGACTCTATCCCCGGGGGCCTAAACATATATTTAGAAGGGAGGGGCACATGGCACCCTCCAGGAGCAAATAGTGGCCCTGTGGACCCCAAACCCCAGGGTCTTTATGTTGTTTAAAGGGTAGGGAGGGCACATGGCCCACCTAATCGAGCCAATAGTGGCCCTGGGGACCCCATACCCAGGCCCTTTTTTCATTAGGGGGGCCTTAAGTGGGTGTACCGGGTGCCAACTCAGGGCACCCACACCACATACCACTAGACAGTAGGGGGAGAGACCCAGGATCCCCACAGCCCTGCCAGCTCCTTGCATGCACAAGTCCAGGTAATTTGAGTTTCCCTGACTGCAAGAGTGTGAGCAGCAAAACAAACGTCTGCTCCCATTTTCAAAGCTCCTGTTAGGTGGGAGCACACTTGTCTTCTTTGGCTGCCCTGCGAGTAGGGAAACGACTGTGCCCTGGCGGGGTGCTCACCAGGACACAGTGTGTGAGCCGGTTTCAGGGCATGGGGTCCACTGGGCCATTTAGGGCTCAGGAGGGAGGCTTCTTCTAAAAGTGGCATTGTCAAAATAGTAACTTGTACTCCGGCTTTACCATTAAAGAGGATGTAAAATTACAATTCAAATGAGTAGAAGAAGTATATTCTTTAGCTGTTCCCAAACTAAAGTTATCACTTATTAAATGTAATAAGGTAACCCAGTGTTAGAAAAAGGGAGAGCTTTCCTGCCCACAGTGAAAGAATACTTTGGAGGGGTTTTACACTGCAAGAACGTGTAAAACTTAAGTACACTTGTCTTACTTTTTAAATACCATGCGCCCTGCCCTATAAGCCTATAGGCCTACCTTATGGGTGACTGAAAAGTAATAAAAAGGAAGGGTCAGGTCTGGCATAATGTTTATTTTGCCAAGTCATAATGGCAGTATAAACTGCACTATCGGCTCCAGTGGTAGGCTAAAGCAGTGCTATGTTAGTGGGTGGTGCAATGAGTGCTGCAGCCCACTTGTAGCATTTAATTTACAGTCCCCCGGGTACATGTAGTATCACTTACTACGGACAAATAAGTAAACTAATCGTGCCAATCAGGGGTATGCCAATTTTACCACGTTTGGGAGGACTTGCACAAACACAAAGATATTAATTTCCAACTAGAGGTAACTGGTTTGAGGATGGTGAAAGTATTGCGATGTAGTGTTTTTTTAAAACTATATTTAATCATTTTGGTTATAGTAACAAGAATGGCTCAGCTCATCGCCATCAGTTTCGCATTTACAGAATGATATGGAAAGCACAGTGCAGAATCCAAGAATATCAAATCGTGCTTACTCCTGTGATCAGGAGGATAAAAAGCTTTTACAGTTGGTGTAACTTGATCACCACGGTTATGTAGGGGTGGCAGGCCGTGTCCCATCCGGTTGCTCCCTATCACCTACCAGTTCTCGCTGTTACGCTTCTCTGTCACTTCGTCCCTTGTGTGATGCCACCCATCCAACCAATTTCTCCCATGCCCCTATGGCTTTTGACATCTCTTTCATCCTATCTTGCATCTTCAACCATAAACCTAGGTCCCTTTCTGCATTCTCATCCCTGTGCAATGTATGTAGCTGTCATTCTTCCGCTACAGCCCTTTTTCTCTCTTCTGAGTTCCATTGGCCCATAGTGCAGGTGGGCTCACGCCAACCAATGAAAGGCAATTTGCCATTTTCCTAGGACAAGACCCAGCAATGCAAATCGGTTTCACTTTTTTGAACCATGCTTCGGTAGTGGCACTAAGCCTAGCAGGCTATGCTTGCCAGTTAACCCCAGTAGTACCCCTGTCCCTGCAATGAGTGTAGCTACCACCTCCTTCCAGAAATGGCGTAGCGCCGCACATTCCCATGTTATGCATAGGACAGTTCTCAAATTTTGGATGAGACATTCTGTGCAGGCATTGTGGTGTAAGAGAGACTTGGTGCAGTCCATGCTTTTGTCCATACCCCATCTGTGTCTAGTTTTTATAGAGCCCCATACCAGTTAGCTCGGACCTTAAGTGTTTCAGTGTCTGTCCTCCTTCAGTACAGTAATATTTATGCATGAAATCAATCCTCTATTTAGCCCCTGATTGAGTATCAATTTAAGAGTCTTTCACAGACTAGAATGAGTTCACTATATCTTACTTTTTCCCTATGTTACGGAAATTATCACATTCCTTTGCTATACACCGGGGTAATGGGATCCTTAGTGTCACTTTATCCTTCATCTTAATTTTTTCCTCTCTATATTTAGTCCACTGGAAGACTGGAATGGTCACAGCCTTGCATGACATACTGCATGGTCAGATTCTAACTATTGAAAACGTTAGTTTTCATAGGTCTATAAGTGACCTCATTTTATTCACTTTGAATTGTTTTCAGCCTTGAAAAAGCCCCAGGTGGAACTACTGTGGGGGGCGAAACACGTGTTGGCTGTTGCAATCTGTTCTACACTCTTTGTACTCATTGGATTTATTTTACCACAATGGTCATCCTCTGCACCAAATTGGATTCATGAAGTTCTAAATAAAGACTAATCTTGAGTTACCACTCAATTACTTCTCTTAATCAGGCATTCAATAGGATGGGAACTTTGGACCATTGATACTTTACAAGAACTGTGATTCTACTTGTGCCTGCAGGAAGTCTGTCCACATCTCCCAGACAGTACTAGATGTTTTGGCAATTGCAAGAATTGCCCGGGCCAAAATTGAACACTTGCTGCACCTCTGCAAATGTTATAAATACATCATCCGTGTACAGGTGGCCCATAGTCTGGCACCCTCCCACTCCACACCAATCACAATCTCATATTAATGGTCTACTCTATCCCCCTGAAAGGCTGCAACCACCAAGGAGGTAGCATCTTGGCTTATAGGGGTCTGCACAGCATAGTTTTAACACCCTTTCCTAAGTCTCTGCTACTTGCCTTATCACAAAAAGGAACAGTCCTCTGGGACCTGGGGCCCTTCCATTAGTCTCCAGAGCTCAGTTCGCCCCAAAATTCAAGCATCAAATGTTTTTCTGTGTTTTGTCCTTGATCACACCATTGCAGTATATATTGCAGTAAACCTGCCAAGTAATACAACAGCACGTCAGGGGGTCCCGGATCACTGTCCACCTTGTCTAGCTTTAGCAACTCCAATGTTACCCTGCTCCGCTTGCCCACCCATACCAATCAAAAGGGTGCTTAGTTCTCGAAATGTCGTCCTTCGTATAACATAGAATGAGTTCTGGAGGACATATAGGGGGTGATTCTAATTCTGGCGGGCGGCGGAGGCCGCCCGCCAGAATTCCGCCCCCATAATACCGCTCCGCGGTCAGAAGACCGCGGAGGGTATTATGAGTTTTTCCCTGGGCTGGCGGGCGGTCTCCAAAAGACCGCCCGCCAGCCCAGGGAAAAACTCCCTTCCCACGAGGATGCCGGCTCGTAATCGAGCCGGCGGAGTGGGAAGGTGCGACGGGTGCAGTAGCACCCGTCGCGTATTTCAGTGTCTGCAAGGCAGACACTGAAATACCTTGCGGGGCCCTCTTACGGGGGCCCCTGCCGTGCCCATGCCATTGGCATGGGCACGGCAGGGGCCCCCAGGGGCCCCGCGACCCCCCCTACCGCCATCCTGTTCATGGCGGCTTTCCCGCCATGAACAGGATGGCGGTAGGGGGGGTCAGAATCCCCCATGGCGGCGCAGCAAGCTGCGCCGCCATGGGGGATTCTGAGGGCAGCGGTAAACCGGCGGGAGACCGCCGGTTTACCCTTTCTGACCGCGGCCAAAGCGCCGCGGTCAGAATGCCCTGCGGGGCACCGCCGGCCTGTCGGCGGTGCTCCCGCCGACCGGTTAGAATCAGCCCCATAGACATTTCAGCAGAAACACAATTTTTCTAATCACCAATGACCATGACCAATAACAGGAGCGTGTTCCAGAGCTGACCGAGTTCTGGAGTCCCCCTAGTACCTTACCGAAATTAGGATATACTGCTCAGCATTCGTGTGGGCTATTTGTATGCCAAGGTATTGGAATACCCGCATTTCCCATTTTAGATCGGAACCTGGCAGTGCCACTGCTGCCTCACCAACCAGCCCTTCCAGTGGGAACAGCACTGTCTTATTTTTGTTGACCTAAAGGCCCAAGGCCACACTAAACTTTCCCAGTGCCTGGAATAATGCCGGGATTGACCGATTCAGCTGTCTTAGGTATACCAAGATGTGGTGTGCATACATTGACACAATGCACATGATGTGTCCCATGTGCATTCACCAATCCTGCAACACATCCCTTAGATATACTGCCAGTGGCTCCATGGTCAGGGCAAACAAAAGTAGGGACAAGGGGCAGTCCTGCCTTGTACCTCTGTGATATCTATGCCCTCAGAGACAACCCATGCCATGTGGTTCCAGGCCACAGAATGAGCATATAGCAGTCACCTTGGTCCTCTTCAATCAGTCAGGTCACCACTATACTGTCACTAAGACCTTAGTAAATATTTTGATGCCTATGTTTATCATTGAGAGCAAGCACTGGGAACCTGGGGACCTGGGGTCTCAGCCTGGTAAGGGGAGCATAAAGATTTTGGATTCTCTCATGGAAGCTAGAGCTCTCTCAACACCCTTCCCTTCTGTAGGGAATCCAGTAGTTTAGGGATTACCTGACCAGAGTACGTTTAATAAAACTCTACTGGAAATCTGTCACAGCCTGGTTACTTACATCTAGTGAGCTCTTTGACTGCCTCTACCATCTCATCTTTGCAAGGTCTGCATCTAAGCTCTCATACTGTTCCCCTGTCAGCTTTGGCAGGGCCATTAAGTCTAGAACATCAGCCACCCAGGACAACTGATGTGGTGACGCTTCCTTATATTACTTCTGCAGGTGTAACCTGATCATCTCATCAATTCCTACTGTCTCGCCCATAGAAAGGGTCAAGACTACTACCACAGGTGGTAGTTGTTCCCTTTAGAGAAGCCTGGCCAAAAATCATCCCATCCTATCCCCTTCACTATGCAATGTTTGTAGGTATTTGCGCCTCGTGAAGCGATCAAATCTATCCCATAAGGCACTGAGTCTGTGCGTGGCAGCAGCCTGACAGCCGCACTCTGTAACACTCACTGGTTCATCTGCCTGCATCCTGACTAGCTGTTCTTTGAGTTCCCATAAAGCCCTCCAGGCATATACATAGTTAAGATTCACCATCAGTAACCTGACCTGGAATGTCATACTGGGATTCGTTCTCAGCTTGGGGGGATGTCTGTCCGCCAAGCCATCCAAAGCACAATTCAAGTCTCCAGCCCGCATGAGTGGTGCATCTATGTAGGAAATCAATTCCTCCCCTAATGCAGCATAGAACTGTTTGTTGTCTGTGTCAGGGGCATACATGTTTAGGAGACACATGTCACTACTGTCTAGGGTGCCATAAAGCAACACACATCTATCCTCAATATCAGCCTAGAAGTAATGCACCTGAAACAAGTCACCGGGTGCAGTCCAGATTGAGAACCCCTTGCATAGTTGGAGAAGGCCAAGCAGAATAATTGTCCCCTCCACGTTTTTCCCAGCTTTGGTAATGTAATGTAAGGTGGATTTGTAGAGCGCTGCTTGTCATCGGTGAGGGTATCCAGACCCTGATAGTAGGCATCCAGTGAGGCTGGACCTGAGTATAGGCAGTTTCACTGGTCCCGCAAGGAGACTAGTTGAAAAGCCAGATCTTCAGCTCTTGCAGAATTCAAGAAGTGAGGAGGAGGCACTGATGTGTTGGAGGAGGTTGGACCAGGAAGGATTTGGTGGTTTGGTAGGAGAATGATCGACCTCCCATTCTGCTTCTGTGGATGCGGGGTGTGTGTGCAAGTGAGAGCGATGCTGAGTTAATTTCGCTGGTGGGTAGGTGTAAGTGAAGCTGGTGGTTGAGGTATACTCATGCCTCATGTTTTGTAGTGACTTGAATGCGTGTTTGAGAGGTTTAAACTGGCAGCGCTTCTGGATGGGGACACAGTGGAGCTCCCTGAGGAGTGGTGTGGTGCGAGTCTGGCCGGGAGTTCAGGATGAATTTGGTTGCATCATTTTGGATGGTTTGAAGTCTGTTAAGAAGAGGGGTTGAGATGCCGGCATAGAGTCCATTGCAATAGTCCAATATGCTTGTGAGTAGGGTCTGCCTGATGGTACATCTGGTGTCCAGTCGGAGCAACTAGAAGATTTTACTTAACATGCAGAGGATGTGGAAACATGAGGAGTTGACGCGTTGACCTGGGACTTCATAGTAAGTTTGGTGTCCACGATGAGGACTAGGTTCCTAGCTTGGTTTGTTGGGGTGGGCCACCAGGTGGAGTCCCGAGGTGAGCTCTTAATCCTGGAGATAAGCACTTCAGTTTTGTCTGTATTTCACTTGAGTCAGCTTTTCTTTCATCTAGCTGGCCATGCTGGTCATGCATTGTTTGAAGTTTGTCTTAATGGTGATAGTGTCATTGATGAGTTGGATGTTGTCAGCTTAGGAGATGATGTTGATTCAGTGGCCTCTGATGATGTTAGCTAGAGTCATGTACAAGTTGAAAAGTGTGGGGCTCAGAGGTGATCCCTGTGGAACACCGCAGATGAGGTCCTTGGGTTCTGATGTGAATGATGAGAGCCTGACTGGCTGAGTTCTTCTGGAGAGGATTGAGGCTATCTATTTGAGAGTTAGACCTAAATGTCCATTGGGTGTAGTCTGCTGATAAATGTGTGGTGGGAGACGGTGTCGAATTTGGCAGAAAGGTCAGGGAGGATGAGGGTGGTGCATACACCGTCTGTGGCAGTGATGATGGCTGTCTGGTGCTGTGGTTGTTTTGGAATCCTTATCGTGAATCATTCAGAAGCTTGTGGCACTCTAGGTGGTCAGAGAGTTGTCTGTTGAAGGTTTTCTCGATGACCTTGGCTGGGAAGGGGAGCAGTTAGATGAGTCGTTAGTTGCTGGATACTAAGGGGTCTGCTGAGGGTTTTTAGAGGAGGGTAGTGATTTTGACGTGTTTCCAGCTATCTGGGTAGGTGGCTTTCTTGAGGAAGGTATTGATGATGTAGCTTGGCAGCAGCGTTTGTGGCAGCATCCAGGGTTGAGCAGGTGGAGTTTGTCTGCTCTTTGGAGTTTTAATTCTAATTTGTGAATTATCTAGGTCTTTGTTCTTTTCTTTTTTTCTTATTCCTTCCATTCCTTTTGGTCCCTTTTTCCCCCCTCTCTCCTTTCTTCCCCTTTATTTTTCCTTCCTTTTTTTTCCTTTTGCCTAACAGGAAAAACAGCAAGCATTGGTTTGTCTTGATGATTATCCCATTACTTGAGTGGATCGAAACATTGTTGACCTAAACACTGTAACCCTACTGACTATATGTAATTGCTTTTGGGTGCAGTAGTGTTGTGTTGTGTTGTAGAGAGTTGTCACTTTGAACTTGTTACTCACTCAGTACCTGTGTGTTCTTTGGATACCTGTGTTTTGTGCCTGTGGGGGTAGCGACCCCTACAAGACTATTTTAATTGTATTTATCAATAAATGCTGTTTTAACAGTTGATTGGTCGCAATTTGGGCATTATTTATGTCCACATTGTACTTCTTACTCTATTAATAATTAGGGACCTCTTTTCCCTATAACAATTTACTTACTGAGGCACGAGTAAAAAGACATGTTGACTTAGAGAGACATCCCCTCAGTAACTGCCAGATTGTCTGTGTTCCATTTTGCTCTTCCTGTCATGCCAGTGGAAGCTTGGGGGTTGATGGGCTTACCTGGTTTCCCCCGGGCTAGTCAGGCATGGTGGTACATTCTGACAACGCTCCAGGTCCTGATTTGTCACGTAGATGGGTGGGTGGTTTTGGTTGAGTTTTTAGGTTTTGAGGTGAGTGTGGGTGGCCTCTTTGGCCATTGTCACACCCAGGGCTTGGGTGTGGCTAGCAGCTGTCATTGTCATCTAGGTTGGCCAAAGTGTTAAAAAATATATTTGGTAGGTAGGTGATGCTTTTGGTAATTTGGGAGATATGGCAGTACCAAATAAAGTAGTCAAGGCACTAAAGAAACTTTATGATTAGGGGAGAGAGGATTTATTCCAGCATGGGATGTTGGGGCAGGCATAGGTAGGCTTAAAACCTCTTAGAAGGGTGTATTCTGGGGCAGTGGCTGTTGCAGTTTTAGCCTGTCCCCCCCTTCATGAAAACAAAAATAAATTGTCAAAAAAGTGCAAGTGGAAGGCAAGCATGTTCTGTACCTGTGGCGAGTGTTGCTGGAAATGTTTGTGAGGCCCCTGTTTCAGCTGTATGGGTTGGAGAACCTATTTGTGTGTGTGAGGAGCTCTGCACTAGTGAGGAGGTCAGGCACACTGTTGAGAGAGCGTGTTTGTGAGCAGGGACGAGGCCGCCTTCGTGAGCCTGCAGTGGCAGGTGCCAGCAAGGTGATGGAGATTGCTCGTTGAGTGCGCTGAGTCAGGCCGGGCACGACAAGCTTCAAGTCTCACAAGCAGACAATGCCTGTGATGTTCCTGCACCTGATGGGTTGGAGAGCGGGACAGTAAAGGAAAGGCAGTTAGGAGCGGCCACCAAGATGGTGGTGGCCACCTATGAGATATATCCGATAGTTATATCAGATTCTGACACGGAGGATGTGGGAGGCAGACAAGTGCAAGAGGGTGAACATATTTTTAAGGGGCAAGATAATGTTTTTGCTAATGGTGCCATTCCTCTGCCTATATGGGGGTACGTCCCATGATGAACAAGGTCCAAAGGAGGGAAGTGGATTATGGTAATGTCACTAGCTTGCAAGCAATCAGCTTGAGAGTATAATGGGTGTCAGGAGCGCTGATGTGGGTGATACAAGTTTGGTTGTAGGTTCAAGTGGTGTTCAGCCCAGTGGTCAGTGGCAGTGAGTTTATGAGAGGTCAGCCTAGGATGGCCACTTGGAAACCAGTCTGAAGAGAGAGCAGTGTCTGGAACGTCCTGCTTGACATTAGGCTGAGACCAGAAGAACATGCTTGGACCTGGATGGAGGAGTTAGGGAGAGAGAGCAACCAAGCACTAGTGGGGGCGCTGATGGTTTTTGGGATCTGGGAGGGTGACAATCTAAATTAAAATGAGGAAGGTTTCTTGGAGGAAATTGTAGAAGAAGATTATTGGGGGCATGAGGGTCAAGAGTGGGAGAAGGCGGTGGGACCACATATTAACAAATAGAGGAGTATTGGTGTGTTTCTGAGAGTCAAGAGGCCTGTGAGATGTTGAGAAGGGGGGGACAAGAAGAGAAAGAAGAGTGAGGACAAATGACCATTAGTGCCTTGAGGTAAGCCCCTGATGGGCTGTGGAGCTAAAACTGTGGTTGAAGGCAGAGACCTTTTAAGAATGGTATCGCTGGATGTGGGCAACAGCCCAGTTAAGACCATGCAGTACTCAGGTAATAATTTAGGTAAGGACATAGCAATACAAATGTTAGCTGACAGGGCTCAGCTGGATGGAAAAGTGAATGATGGTGGTAAAAAGGTTGAACATAAATTGCTGAACGCTACAGGTGAGAAGTCAAGAAAAAATTTGGGTGTTTTGTGGGGCAGTATAAAAAATAAAAAGTCACAATTTGTGGATTTCAATGCCTTTGGGGGCACATCTCACACAACAAATGAAAGACAAGATTTGCAAAGGTGAATTTGTAGATGTTTTTAAACTGTTACCTAGGGAGGTGCAAGCAAAGGTGGGTTTCCAATTAAGAGGAATGGGAGTTGGCAAGTAGGCCAACAGTGCTGACTCCGGTTGAAAATTATACTTCAACCATTTTGATATATGCCAGTGTTGACTGTGAGCCCCATCCAGACCTATGTGTTGCTCTTTTCAAATATATGGATGTTGTGAGGCAAGCTCAAATGGATTATGTGGGATTTGGTTGGTTCAGATATGATGAGGAATTTATAGCAAGACTAGTGGTGAATCCAGAGAAAGAATAGGGTGAAATTGATAATGAGTTGTGGATGCAATGGCTACAAACTGCTAAGTGGTTCATACAGCCAGTGGTTTGCCATTGCAATATAAGCTCTTTCAGGGTCATCCCACCCAATTTGGGGTGAGAGGCTTCGGTAGAGGTGCAGATTTAGGCATGACTTCACCAATTGCAGTGGCAATTATTCTTTGGTCTTGTGTTTTGGGGAGGTAAATAGGGTTGGCAGGGAGCTCCACTTAGGGGGCCAGATAGGGGACAAGGCCAGATGCAACAGATGGTGGGAAAAGGGCCCTACTCTTATTAAGTTTCAAGTTCTGAGTTATTGGTGGCAGTTTTATCCCCAGCAAGTGGATTGGGTGAGCTACAGGGTGCACTTTCTAGGAAATTCTCAACAGGTTTTTGTCACGATTTGTCAATTTTGCATCGGCGGCAGAATGATCTTGCGGCATTATCAGGGACTGATTTGCTGAAATCTATGAAGATGGATGTAGCGAGGATTAAAGAGTAGTGGGCTAGTACTCACATTCTGTGAAAGAAGTTAGTGCCCAGGAGGTTTTAGAGAGGTGCGAGGAATAGGGAAATGCGATTTTTTTTTGGTGTTTGGAGATCTCTGTTTTGAAGCATTATGAAACTGTGCAGGATGATGTTTCACTTTTTAGGCAGGAAGGATTACATTTGTCTTTATTGGGAAGTTAATTTTACCTTCTGGAGTTGCACCTCAAAATTTCTGATCTTTTGGGAGAGAGGTTGCGAGACTGAGTTTATGGGCAAGGCAATCAGGGTTCTTTTTGGTGGGGCAGGAAAACACTTGCAGGTTTTCCTGTTTGGTGGGCTAGAATGCATTTGTTGGCTGGGAGGTGGTCCGAAAGGCAGAGCAATGAGAGGTCAGGGATTTGATGAAGGACCAAAGGGAAGGAGGGGCAAGGGTAACAACAGAAGGGGGAGAACAGGGTAGAGGAGTACAGGATTTTGGGTACAAAGTTGGGACCGGAAGGGTCATCTCCGGGGGGGTAAGATTTCTTAGGGGGTTGAGTTGGGTGTTAGGTTGGTTTCAATGTATTAGTGAGGTTAGTTAGTTTTGTAGTGCATTTTACTGAGGTTTAATAATAAATGTGCCAGACTTAAAGCAGCCTTTTACCCCTTATCAATGTCTGAGCATTGTTGTTTGTACACCATCTCACCCGATGTTCCTCCTAACATCATCATGATCAGTTGCAGTTGAATTCCTGATGTTCCGGTATAACAGGCCTTGAGGCTAGCAGTGAGTGTTCAAACCATGAAGAACAGGAAGGAGGCAGAAGTGCACCCGTTGATCAGACCTTTTTGTAAGGACGTAATGGTTTCTCTCAGAGCAGACACGAAAACTCCGCAATTGCATACATTATTTGTATATGCATAATAATTGTATATTTACATGCATACACTCCTTTGTCACTTGTCCATTACAGGCACGAGTATGTAGACCTATATGAATGTATTCACGTACATCACTGACGCTGCAGTATATGTAACATTTTTGAAAATTAAAGGGGTCATTACGACCCCGGCCGTCGGTGTAATAGTGGCAGTAGTACCACCAACAGGCTGGCGGTACATACCGCCACTACTATGACATTGGCGGTTTGGCCAAAGCCAAACCGTCAATTTAACACACCGACCGCCACAGAGGTAATGACCGCCGGGCTGGAGACTACAGTGGGCCATCCCACTGGCCACCCATGGCATTATGACCCCGCCCACCGCCATGGTTTCTGTGGTTTCTGTACCGCCACTAAACCATGGCGGTAGGCACTATCAGTGCCAGGGAATTCCTTCCCTGCCACTGATAGGGGTCTCTTCCACTCCCATCCCCCTCCCCCTAGTCCTCCCTCTCTCTCCCCCTCGCAACCCCCAGACATATACACACATACACGCACATACATGCACACCCATACACACATGCATACCCACATTCACCCACACGTGCATACATTCATACACACTCACAGCAACACTCACTAACATACATCCCGGCACACACGCAATCACACGACACAACATGCACGTACACTCAAACCCATTCATGCACACACGCATTACACACGCATGCACGCATTCAAGCAAAGTCACACACACCCCCACACACGCACCCAAACACCCCCCACCCCCTCTCCTGTCGGAGAACCCGACTTACCTGCTTGCAGGGGGTCCTCCAGCAGGAGACGCGACACGACCCTGCTGGCTCATGATACGGTCGGCGGCGTTCTGCTGGCACGGCGCTGCGGCTGGCAGCAGCCCAACCTTACTGCTGTCCGCCGCCATGCCCGTAGCTGGAATTCTGCCAGCCCAAACCTGTCTTTTTGTGGAACTGATGAGGGGGCTAGATGGTCTTTTTGGCCCATGTGGACCTCTCTTCTTGAGGATTCTCTATGGTCAGACTACCTACTGTGGAAATCAGGCAGACAACAGTGACGGTGTGAATGACTGGTGCATGTACCTTCCTATCAATCCCCTCTTGTATGTTTCTCAATTTGATAGTCCCCCCCAAAAATCCCTCCTTGGTTTGTGCCTTTGCCATTTGAGCACCTCCTCTAAAGGTGAGCCTAGCCCTTGGATTTCTCATTGAGGCTGCTCCATCCGGTTTGGTCTGACTCATCACATCAGATAACTGATTTGTGGTGCCAGACATTGTTTGTCCCGTACAAGGGTGGGATGAGTGCATGACCTCTTGTGTTTTAATGGTGGTTCCCTACTTTAATGGGGGAAAAAGTGGATGCTGATTTTGAGAGGCTCTCCAACTACTTTGCACCTTCATTATTGTTAATGATTTCTTCCTTATGCAGCCTTTATCTCACAATCCTTTGCCCTTGTTGGCTTTGTTTAGAATATGGAGTTGCCTGACCCAGTAAATACTGAAGGAAGATACTCTGATGCATGTTAATCAGTATGCTGTGTCTACCCCTACTTAAACTATGTTTCACAGCTGTCCATTCTGCTTTATTTTAGTTAAGAGCCTTTGGTGTAGCCAGCTAATTTTTGTTCTTATGACCTGATATTTTAATTTACTGCCATACTTTATGTTTAGTTACTTGTTGTATGGTTGTATTCCATTTCTCTTTCCTTGCTTTCTTGTCAGATTGTATAATAAGATATGGACAGTCTGGATTGTATTCACAAAGTTTGCACTTAGAAGATGTCCTTAAGTTCTTCACCACAGTGAGATTGGGATATTTGACACAGAACAGTCACATTTGACAACTATGATGATTTCACTTGTTAATTGGGTATTGATGCTACAATTTCTGAATATACTATATGATTCTTTTAGTACATCTCACTTTTCTTGATCAATCATAGGTCCATGATGTCCCCTATCACTCCTCAAGCTTCTTTGCCGGAAATTACCTCCTCATTGCTCCATTATCATGTCCTGCCATGGGTTATTTCTTTCTCCTTTCTGTTTACTAAGACTTGTCACATATTCTATAAAGTCTGCTTCTGTTTGCATTATACTTTTTATTCTTTGCACTTCCTCAAATTCAAACAAACCCTAAAACTGGAACACACTCAAAATCATCTATCCGTCTAGTCTATCCAATTCTTCTTCTAAGACGTTTAAGCACCAGTTCTTCATCCACTTCTATCCCTGTTCTTTCAAAGGCAGTCTAGGAAAATGACCTAAATTTGTTCTCCCACATGACAAAATATTGTCGTATGTCTTTTCCACATTTCATAGGTGCTTCTAAAATTCCTCCTGGCCATCAAAGCTATATTATCTCATCTTTCATCCTTAAAACTGCAAAGTGAGCAAAAACTATGAGGTGTTAATACCAGACTTAAAAATTGCTGAGGTCCAAGCCCCCCAATTGTATTCTAGTCTAGCCTTCACATATTGCAGAAGGGAGAATTTCATACTTTTGAGGAAATTTCAGAAGCTAAAATATGTAT
The DNA here is from genome assembly GCF_031143425.1 of Pleurodeles waltl. Lineage (NCBI taxonomy): Eukaryota > Metazoa > Chordata > Amphibia > Caudata > Salamandridae > Pleurodeles > Pleurodeles waltl. Next base: position 1,007,612,049 of record NC_090448.1, read on the forward strand.
TCAAAAGTTTTGAGAAAATGATCAGATGTTTAGAGTTACATGCTTAGCTGGGGAGGGTGTACCGCCAAAACCTCTTCCTATATCAGTTGCTGCATTACATCTAATCTATATAATTGGGAAGTACAGAGAAATGTGCCCAAGGCCCCATTGGCGAGGGATAGGAGATGGAGTCGAGAACATTAGGCTAAGGCTGGAGATTCCTGGAAGAAACTAGACTCTGTTAAGGTAAAGGCACCATAAATGTCTTGAAGATTGTACCTCTTATGTTAAGAGCTTGACCCATAAGTACAAGAATATGACTTTAATGGCTCTTTGTAGAATCTAAGGCTGCTCTGATACTTCTTCAGGAAATGAAAATTGCAGGAACCAAAGACAAATTTTAAGATTCTTATAGAGGTATACAACAAGCATATTGCTCAAACTGCTAATTTTAGAGGGGTTGCCAATATTATAAGGACAAATCCGGGAACCAAAGATAAAAGGTTCATCTGTGATAAAGCTGGTGTATGACTAGTGATTAGGGCTACAATCAGAAGTCAAGTGTTCAGCATAGTAGGTTACAGTGAACCATTTATTGATTACCTTAAATCAGTAGACAAGTTGACCTGTTTTCCCTCCCTTATTATGGAGGAGGAGGAAGGGGGTACAGTGTTTTGGTTTCCAGCAATCTAAAGATGTTACAGTCTGGTATCCTGCCAGGTGTTCTTTCAGATCATTCACTGATTCATGTAACAATTCCAAGGAATTTACCATCTGAAAGACTGTATGTTTCTTACAGCTGGATATCTAATTTATCTGTTTCAGTCAAAACAGAAATACAACAGAAACCTTCCCCTTTGCAGAATATTTAGAAAATAATGAAGGTGTGACTCATATAAAAAAGATCAGCAATTCCTTCAAAGCCTTTAATGGTACATCATTGGCGACAAGTGATACAAAAAGAAACAGGTGTAAATTGAGAGTTTAGAAAAAAATTGAGCCAGTATAGAAGGAGTTTTATATAGAGGTCCATGAAGAAAATTAAAAGCATGTACAGGATTTGCAAGAAAAAGCTACGGTACATAAAATCAAGCATGAACTTGAAGAGGATAATAAAATTAGCGAGTTACTAGCATGAACATTAGAAACAAAAAAAATATGAATATAGTTAGAAAGATAATCAGTGATGAACCTAATGAATACGTAGAAGATTCCATTAAAACTGGCATTTTTTCTCACCTTCTTTATAAAGAAATTCTATTATCAGATCAAAACCACAATAAAACATTTTAAGTAATGTCCAGCGGATATAACTAAGCATCAAACACTTTAAAAAATAGGAAAAGGCTATAACTGAAACTTCTCTTATGATCAGCTCCAATTATCAGCTCGAATTTCAGAAGAACCTAGTACTATTTGATAAGTATCAGCTCTATTATACTCTGTTTATACCTCGAGAAAGCCTGGCGCAAGGACCACACCGCAGATAACATGTCTGCCCTCAAGAACGCCACCCGCGAACACCACCAACTGATCCGCACCACCAAAAGAAATTCCTTCTCAGACAGACTGGACAAGAACACTCACAACAGCAAAGAACTCTTCAACATTGTCAAAGAGCTCTCCAACCCTAATGCCAACACCAATGCCATCACGCCCTCACAAGACCTCTGCAACTCCCTCGCCACCTTTTTCCATCGTAAGATCACTGACCTACACGACAGCTTCGGACACCAGACCCAGCCAACCACCATAGAACCCACAACCCCAGCCATCACCCTCAACGCCTGGACTCACATCAACACGGAAGAGACCAAAGCCACCATGAACTCCATCCCTCTGGTGCCCCCTTGGACCCCTGCCCACACTTCATCTTCAACAAAGCCGACGACATCATCGCCCCACATCTCCAGACCATCATCAACAGCTCGTTTGCTTCTGCCACCTTCCCCGAGAGCTGGAAACACGCAGAAGTCAATGCCCTACTGAAGAAACCTACGGCGGACCCCAGCGACCTGAAGAACTTCCGCCCCATCTCGCTCCTCCCCTTCCCCGCCAAAGTCATAGAGAAGACCGTCAACAAGCAAATTACCAACTTCCTGGAAGACAACAACCTACTCGACCCCTCTCAGTCCGGATTCCGAGCCAATCACAGCACAGAAACCGCCCTCATCTCAGTCACAGACGACATCAGAACTCTGATGGACAATGGAGAAACAGTCGCCCTCATCCTCCTCGACCTCTCGGCTGCCTTCGACACCGTCTGCCATTGAACCCTAATATCCCGCCTCCGCTCCACCGGGATCCAAGGACAGGCCCTGGACTGGATCACCTATTTCCTCTCCAACTGCTCCCAAAGAGTCTACCTCCCACCTTTCCGCTCAGACCCCACCGAGATCATCTGCGGCGTTCCACAAGGCTCCTCGCTCAGCCCGACTCTCTTCAATGTCTACATGAGCCCCCTCGCCGACATCGTACGCAAACACAGCATCAACATCACCTCCTACGCCGACGACACTCAGCTGATACTTTCCCTCACCAAGGACCCCACTGGTACCAAGACCAACCTGCAAGATGGAATGAGAGACGTCGCAGAATGGATGACACTCAGCCGTCTGAAATTGAACTCAGACAAAACGGAAGTCCTCATCCTCGGAAACACCCTGTCCGCCTGGGATGACTCCTGGTGGCCGACGGCCCTTGGCACCGCACCAACCCCCTCAGACCACGCACGCATCCTCGGTTTCATCCTGGACCCTCTTCTCACCATGACCAAACAAGTCAACGCGTATCATCCTCCTGCTTCCTCACCCTCCGCATGCTCCGAAAGATCTTCCGTTGGATCCCCGCCGACACCAGAAAGACCGTGACCCACACCCTTGTCACGAGCCGCCTGGACTACGGCAACACCCTATACGCAGGAACCACGGCTAAACTCCAGAAACGCCTCCAGCGAATTCAAAATGCCTCCGCCCGCCTCGTCCTCGACATACCCCGCAACAGCCACATCTCCGCCCACCTGAGACACCTGCAATGGCTTCCCGTCAACAAAAGGATCACCTTCTGGCTCCTCACCCACACACAAAAAACCCTCCACAACAAGGGACCTGAATACCTCAACCTTCGCCTCAGTTTTTACACGCCCACCCGTCAGCTTCGCTCCGCTAACCTCGCACTCGCCGCCGTCCCTCGCATCCGCCGCACCACGGCAGGTGGGAAATCCTTCTCCTACCTGGCGGCCAAGACATGGAATTCCCTCCCCACCAACCTCAGGACCACCCAGGACCACCTTGCATTCCTGAGGCAACTCAAGACCTGGCTCTTCGAGCAGCAGTAACCCCTTCCCCCTAGCGCCTTGAGACCCTCAGCGCGCTTTATAAATGTTTTTGATTTGATTTGATTTGTTTGATTGCATAGATTATCAGATAAATACTATGGTATTAGAGAGTGCTCAAATTATGGTCAAGTCTACAACTAGAGCATTTCTGGAGATTTACATTTAAAGAAGTAATGGCCACATGTACGAAGGATTTTGCACGTCGCAAACAGAGAATCTGGCTGTTTAGGAAGTGCAAAATGCACTTCCCCATGTAAAAACCCAGTTTTGCGATTCGGTAAACTTTTGACCGTATCGCAAAATGGGAGTGCGAGTCGCAATTAGCAAAGGGTGTTACCTTCCTAATTGCGACTCGCAGTCCCATGTATGATTGTTTTGTGACCGCGAATGCGGTTGCAAAACAATTGCAGTTAGCACCAGTGTCACACTGGTGCTAACCCAGGGGTCCCCATGGGACCCCTTCCCCTTTGTGATTGTCACTGAAAAAATGAAACAAGCACATTTCATTTTTTGCTTTTGTTATGCATCTTGTTTTCGTTTATAAACGGGCTTTGTTAAAAAAATACTGTTTTATTTAAAAGCAGTCACAGACATGGTGGTCTGCTGTCTCCGGCAGGCCACCATCCCTGTGAGGGCTGCCAAGGGGGTCGCAAATTATGACCTACCTCATGAATAATCATGAGGTGGGCATTTGCGACCCCTTGCGAATCGCTAATAGTGTCAATGACACTATACTACATTCGGATTTGCAACTCGCAAATTGCGAGCCGCTCTGACTCGCAATTTGTGAGTCGTAAATCTGAACTTTAATACGTGTAGCCCTAAGTAACTTCTTCCAAACCTCCCTGAACCTCTTCTTGGTCCTGAAAGATGATTCACAAAATGCAAAATATACCAATAATTAATTGTTTAGTGCAACATACTCTAATTTCCCAGTAGCTTGTTGCCTGTTAGAGCATAATTTGTGTTTACCAGAAGTTCCTTTACCTCAACAAATTAAAATTAGTTATAGTTAAAAAAAGACATTTTTACAAACGAAGAGGGCAGCATTAACAAATGTGGAAAAATAGACAGCACCTGAACTTCAAGTTCAAAAGGTGTATAATATGGAGGATGAGCTGTGACTGTGGTATATTTGCATAAATGTGGTCTGTTTCTTTTCATTATCCTTGCTTGAACTTTATTGAATTACCATATTGAACCTCAATAAAAGAAATTTCAAAACGACACACTCAGATTTAAGTGATACATCTGTTCTTTGACCTAATGGGTGCACACACTCTCTAATTGCTTAATTTGTATCTCATACTGGAATACAAAGGCATTTCCAACACAAATATAATAAAGTTCAAATCATGCATTAATACAGTACCATGTTGTAGCAGCTTGGCATGTCTTGTGGCAAAAAGTATGATATTGAGCATCATAGAGATTAAGGGCCTGATTCTAACTTTGGAGGACGGTGTTAAACCGTCCCAAAAGTGGCGGATATACCACCTACCGTATTACGAGTCCATTATATCCTATGGAACTCGTAATACGGTAGGTGGTATATCCGCCACTTTTGGGACGGTTTAACACCGTCCTCCAAAGTTAGAATCAGGCCCTAAGACTCCAAACCGACTACCTAACGTTGACCTCGAGTGTGAACCCCCACCAACCCCCACCAATCCTTAGAAGAGCCTGGTGCCATGTTCCATCATGGGCAAATGTTTCTAATTTAAAGAGACTATGGTGGTCATTCTGACCTCGGCGGTAAAAGGCGCCTACCGCCGGTCAGAAATCCTCCATAATTCCGCCGCGGTCGCGGTAACCCGCCACGGTCATTCTGACCCGCAGCAGCCAAACCTCCGAAAATCCGACAGCCACAACAGACCGCCAGACCAGCGGTCGGCGGAAAAGTGGAGGTGACCAAACCTCCACCGTCACGCCAACAGAAATACGCCCATGCCATTACGACCCACGAATCCACGCGGCGGTCTTTCAAACGCGGTTTTCCATTGGCGGTACACAGCGCCGCGGTCAGAATACACACAAACGAACAAAACTCAGCCACATTGGCCGATTTGAATTCCACACACCTGATACACATACACACACCACTCCCACACACACAATACAATATAAAACACACACCCACATCACCCACAAACCCCTTCGACCAAAATCCTAAAAGAAGCACTGAGAGACACATCAGCGATCACAGAATACCATCACACAGAGGCACACTACACCATCACCCACACAATATCCACACACAAAACAACACACACCACCACACTCAACACACTTAACTACACATACTCCACCCCACCCATCATACACACCACTCCATGGCACCCCAAAGACACCCCCGCTTCTCAGACGAAGAACTCAGGGTCATGGTGGAGGAAATCGTTCGGGTAGAGCCCCAGCTCTTCGGCACACAGATCCAATACACCAGCATTGCCCGGAGGACGGAGCTATGGCAGAGGATTGTCGACAGGGTCAACGCTGTGGGACAGCACCCCAGAAATCGGGAAGACATCAGGAAGCAATGGAACGACCTACGGGGGAAGGTGCGTTCCATGGTATCCAGGCACAACATCGCCGTGCAGAAGACTGGCGGAGGACCCCCACCTCAACCCCCACAATTTACAACATGGGAGGAGGAAGTCTTGAACATCCTGCATCCTGACGGCCTCGCAGGAGTCGGCGGAGGAATGGATTCTGGTAAGTTGAAGCTTCACTACTGCTTCCCCCCCACCTGCATGCCAAATCATACCCCAACCCTCACCCCCATCCTCGAACCCCACCCTCACCCCCACCCCCATCCTCACCCCCACCCTCACCCCCACCACCATCCTCACCCCCACCACCATCCTCACCCCCACCCCCAGCACACCTATTCCCTGCCAATGTCTCACCATCACAACCCACACATCCCAAAACCTAGGCCTGCATGCGTCCACTAAGCATGGACACCCATCACCAAAGCATGCCCAATGCATATACACATCCCCCCCACAAGCCACCCTCACCAAAGCCCCCACACACGAATGCCAGCACTTGGGGACACGGGAACCCACAGATACACCCATATGCCACACATTGAAACTATAACCATACCTCTATACCCCTGCAGGACCCGACCGTCAACACACCGCCACGGAGGGCCCAGAATTCTCCACACCCCCCACCCAAGAGGCCGTCAGCGATGACAGCAGCTCTGTCGACCTGGACACTGATGACCAGCCCGGACCATCGGGGACCTCTGGACAGTCGGTTCCCCTCACACAGGCACAGGCCACTACAGACCCAAACCCCTCTGGGAACACCAGCACAGCTCCCACCCAGCGGGCCCATGCCTCTGTCTCCAGGGCGCGTCAATCTGCGGTGTGTCTACCACTACAGGGCACCCAGGATAACCCACCACCCCAACAACAACAGGGACCTGGGGGCAGTGGTAGTGGGCACACCGGCCAGGGGGCAGAGGCCCAGGGAAACAGGGCAACTCGGAGGGCAGCTGTGCGACAGGGGGGGGACGGGCCCAGGGAACCCACTCTCCACGAGGCCCTCACCACCATCATGGGAGCATACAACCGCTCCCAGGAGACAATGGCGACGGTACTGGCCCGGTTCCAGGAGATCCAGGTACTGCAGGAGGAACACTATCGGGGGTACAGGGAGGACATCAGAGCCCTCACCTCCACCCTGGTTACCATGGTAGGGCTGCTGCAGGAACTCATCAACACCAGGATGGACACTCAACAACAACAAAGGGCCCCTGCCACTAGCCTGGACCAAGAACAGCCAACCACCTCCGCCGGCGCTAGTGGACAGGAGGCCCCCGCACAACAGCAGCCCACCAGACCCCCACCTCCTGCAGGAGAAGAACCACCCCGCAAGAGGGCCCTGAGATCTCGCAAGAAGACAGAGTAGGATGTCAAGACCCCCGCCAGCAAAGGATACCACCTGATGTCATCCCACTGTCCCACATTGTCACCCTGTCCATCCTTGAACTGCCCATGCTCCATCTCTCCACAGGCCTATGGACAATGCACCTGTGTGACTGTTACTCTGGACTCTGCCATGGACATTCCTTCACCATAGCCCCCACCCACTTGAAACCACCCATCCCATTTTGAGCACTGAAATAAACACCTATTTTGCACAAAACTATCTGGAGTCTGGCTGTGATTTCAAAATATTGTAATTGACATGACAGTGCAAATATGTCCTTGTACATAGTGAAGTCAACAAACAGCTGCCACAAAGCTGTAGTCCATGGGGAAACGAAGCACAGGACTCGTAGTGGGGACCCCAGATCTGAAATAGGGAGGGAAAAGCCACAACTCAGTCATCATACACTGGGGCAAATAGACAGGCAGCAGAGATGCAGGAGAGTAGTTCACATTTACTAAATTATGTTTGAATTGTTACCTGTGTCCTATTGGAAGTACTGTTCAATGATTCTGTCCCTGTTGTCTGTTTCAGCCCCGTCGTCTTCCTCCTCGTCACTCTCCACAGGTTCCACAGCTGCCACAACACCACCGTCTCAACCATCCTCCTGCAGGAAAGGCACCTGGCGGCGCAAAGCCAGGTTGTGAAGCATGCAGCAGGCCACGATGATGTGACACACCTTCTTAGGTGAGTACATTAGGGATCCACCTGTCATATGCAGGCACCGAAACCTGGCCTTTAGGAGGCCGAAGGTGCGTTTGATCACCCTCCTAGTACGCCCATGGGCCTCATTGTACCGTTCCTCTGCCCTGGTCCGGGATTCCTTACTGGGGTCAGTAGCCACGACAGGTTGGGGTACCCAGAGTCCCCCAATAGCCATACACGGTGTCTCTATAGCTGTTCCATCACGTAAGTGATGCTGCTATTCCTTAGGATGTAGGCGTCATGCACTGACCCTGGGAATTTGGCATTTACATGCGAGATGTACTGGTCAGCCAAACACACCACCTGGATGTTCATGGAATGGTAACTTTTTCTGTTCCTGTACACCTGCTCCCTGTCTCTTGGGGGAACCAAAGCCACATGGGTCCCATCAATGGCACCAATGACGTTGGGAATATGTCCAAGGGCATAGAAATCACCCTTCACTGCAGCCAATTCGCCCACCTCAGGGAAAAGGATGTAGCTCCTCATGTATTTCATCAGGGCCGACAACACTCTGGATAACACCTTCGAAAACATGGGCTGAGACATCCCAGAAGCAATTCCCACTGTTGTCTGAAATGACCCACTTGCCAAGAAGTGGAGTACTGACAGGACCTGCACCAGAGGGGGAATCCCTGTGGGTTGGCGGATGGGGGACATCAGGTCGGGCTCCAGCTGGGCACACAGTCCATGTATAGTGGCACGGTCAAGCCGGTAGGTCAGGATAATGTGGCGTGCTTCCATTGTCGACAGGTCCACCAGCGGCCTGTACACGGGAGGATTCATCCGTCTCCTCACCAAACCCAGCGGACGGTGCCTAGGAAGGACAACATGGAGCACACAGTCAAGCAACCCACAGGTACGTACTCACAGCTTGCACAGTAAACGATTCTCTATGCAGTGAATGGCGTGTCTGAGTGGCTATGCAAGGCCTAGGCCTGTGTGACGCAGTTGAAATTGAGCCATGTGGACCCTCGAAATGGCGGCTGCCTGACCTGTGAAGTGTGACAATGGGATGTGAGGTCAATGCGCTGGCGTGGCACACCGCGGCGGTCGGCGGTCGAAGACCGCGGCGCGAAGCCGCATTGGTTAACATTGAAGCCCATGGGTTTCAGGAGCCAATGGCGAAGGGCGCCGGCGGTGGCGGTACGCACCGCCGCGGTACGCACCGCCGCGGACGTGACCGCCATTTTCTATCTACTTATTCACTTGCGACTTGAACTTTCACAGGAGAGGACCTATACTGCAAGTGTTGCTGTGACCTCGGTCTGGAAGGGACAATGGCTGCTGCGCCTGGGGAAAGGGCCCCTGCCTTCACTGGAGAAGAGTTGGAGAAACTTGTGGATGGGGTCCTCCCCCAGTATGCGCTACTCTACGGTCCTCCAGACCAACAAGTGAGTTTAATTCAATATGGATTTGGGGCCACTGGCTGGCTTGGGGGCCTGGCGGGGGGCCTGGTGGGGGGCCTGGCGGGGATGGGGGGCATGTTGGGCCTGGCGGGGGGCCTGGCGGGGATGGGGGGCATGTTGGGCCTGGCGGGGGGCCTGGCGGGGGGCCTGGCGGGGATGGGGGGCATGTTGGGCCTGGCGGGGGGCATGGCGGGGGGCCTGGCGGGGATGGGGGGCATGTTGGGCCTGGCGGGGGGCCTGCCGGGGGGCCTGGAGGGGATGGGGGGCGTTGGGCCACTGGCAACGAAAATGCAGACAAACTTGAACGTGGTATTTCTCCCTCCCTGTACGTGTCACATAGGTCCGCGCCCATGAGAAGATCGGGATTTGGCGTGCCATCGCAAAGGAAGTCCGGACCCTGGGGGTCCACCATCGACGGGGCACCCACTGCCGCAAGAGGTGGGAGGACATCCGCCGCGGGACCAAGAAGACCGCCGAGTCTCTGCTGGGGATGGCCTGCCGTCAACTGACCCCCCTGATGTTCCGGATCCTGGCGGTGGCCTACCCTGATTTGGATGGGCGCGTGAGGGCAGCACAGCAGACACAAGGGGGTGAGTACAAGCATTATCTACTCTGTTGTCGCGCAGTGGAGGTGTCTGGGTGGGGGAGGAGGGCTGTGGGTCCCCCTAGGCCAGGGCGATATCTGTAGGCTGGGCACCCCCGTAAGCCCCTGTGTCCCCAGCCACCACCCTCAGTAGTGTGCCAGTACAGCCATCCCTGGGCCGTGTCATCCATGGGTGCAGTTGTCAACTCTAGGCGTGTAGGGCATGTTCCACTGAATGCGTAGGGGACCCCAAGTGCGCAACTTAGTGCAGGGGGCATCTGTGTCTGTCATGTCCGCTAACTGTACCGGTGATCCATGTACTCAAAATCTCTTTATTTCTCTCTCCCCCCCCTTTTTGTTTGTCTTTCTGTGCTTGTGTGCATCAGCATCATCAGGCGGAGGAGAAGTGGCATCGGGGCAGGAGGGAGCTGCATCTCACATGGCCCAGGAGGGCCATGCCACAGAGTCTGACTGGACCAGTGAGACGGAGGGCGAGGGGAGCTCCACAACGGGGACGACTGGACCCTGCAGCGACACGGACACGTCCTCGGAAGGGAGCTCCCTTGCGGGGGTGGCACCATCCGTGCACCCCACCATTACAGGTACAGCCGCCACCCAGCGCACCATCTCCGCACTCCCAGCAGCCCCTCAGCGTTCGCCCCGTGCCCGTTCTGCCAGGAAGCCGGGCATCTCCTTCGCCCCAGGCACCTCAGGCCCTGCCCCTGATACCCCCGCTGCCCTCAGTGAGGAGGTCATTGACCTCCTCCGAACGCTCATTGTTGGGCAGACTACCCTTTTGAATGCCATCCAGGGGGTGGAGAGGGAGGTTCATCGCAGCAATGCGTACCTGGAGGGCATTCATTCGGGTCAGGCTGCCCATCAGCGATCGTTCCAGGCTCTGGCCTCAGCACTGACGGCAGCCATTGTCCCTGTCTCCTGCCTCCCTCTACTAACTCCCTCCTCCCAGTCTCCTGTTCCTCTGCCTGTCCCACCCACACCATCAGACCAGCCTGCACACACCTCAACACCCAAGAGCAGCTCATCCAAACATAAGCACCACAGATCACGCAGACATTCACACAAGCAACATTCCAATGCAGACATGCCAACAGTCACTACCACCTCTGTGACCCCCACCTCCTCGTCTCCCTCCTCCCTCCCTGTGACGTCTACACTCACACCTTCATTCACCTCACCATCAGCCAGTGTTTCCATCACCAGCACACCCTCCAGTCCAGTCCGCACACGTGCAGTCACCACCCCCACTGCCATTTACACGTCCCCTGTGTCCTCTCCCACTGTGTCTGTCACCCCCTCTTCCACACCACACAAACGCAGCCACCCACCCACCCAACAGCCATCCACCTCACGACAGCCTCCCGCTCCTGCACCTGCACCCAAAGACAGCAAACTTGTCTCGCCTACAACCACATCCTCTCCCTCCACTCCCATTCCCACTGTACCTACCACTATCCATTGTCCCAGGAAAATCTATCTCTCTACTGCTACCTTCTTTCCTGACCCTGAGCCCCCCCCTCCTTCTCGTCGGGGTAAGAAGAGCACCTCAGCCACCACCAGCCCTGCAGCCCCCTTGACAAGGGTGCAGGGGTATTGGAGCCCACCAGCCCGCAGGTCTGGATCTTCGCCCAGCAGCAAGGGGACAGCCAGCCCACCCCCTGGGAAGAGGAGCAGAAGGCGGAAGGGCCGCCGCCGGAGCCCGGTTTCTATATCCCCCCAGGACACTAGCCAGCCACCGTCAACAGCCACAGCTCCAAAGGGAGGAAAGGGCCACAGACTCCCGACTAAGGAGGGCAAGGGCAGCAAGGCGGAGAAGTCAGGCAGCAGGCCTGCTGCCCATGGAGGACCCGTCACAGCTGCCCAGGAGGAGCCCGCAACCCCCATAGCCGCTGCCCAGGGAGGAACCGGCACAGCTGCCCCGGGAGAGCCCACCACCCCCATAGCCGCTGCCCAGGGAGGACCCAGCCCAGCTGGCCAGGAGGGCCCCACCACCCACAGCCCAGGTGGGCATTGAAGGAGCACCATCCCCGCTGCCCAGGAGGGCACCACCAGGCAATGAGCAGTTGGCCATAGAATGGCCGCCGTCTCCAGCACCGCTCCGCTGGGGACCGCCGTCTCAAGAACCGCTGAACTGGGCCCTTCAAGGCAAGAACCGCTGAACTGGGCCCCGCCGTCTCCAGCACCGCTCCGCTGGGGACCGCCGTCTCAAGAACCGCTGAACTGGGCCCTTCAAGGCAAGAACCGCTGAACTGGGCCCCGCCGTCTCCAGCACCGCTCCGCTGGGGACCGCCGTCTCAAGAACCGCTGAACTGGGCCCTTCAAGGCAAGAACCGCTGAACTGGGCCCTTCCAGGCAGGAACCGCTGGCCCTTTGGCAGACGTGGCAGGGCAGGATCTGTCTCGGGCAGGGCTGCAGGATGTCCTCTGGCCAACATGCCTCCTCCAGTGGCAGTGGAGTCTGTTATGGACTGTTTGGACTGTGGCTTTGCACTCCCCAGGATGGCCCAGTGGGCAGGCCACCCACTGTATGGACTGTATGGACTGTGGCTTTGCTCTCCCCAGGATGGCCCAGTGGCCAGGCCCCCCACTGTATGGACTGTATGGACTGTGGCTTTGCTCTCTCCAGGATGGCCCAGTGGGCAGGCCCCCCACTGTATGGACTGTTTGGACTGTGGTTTTGCTCTCCCCAGGATGGCCCAGTGGGCAGGCCACCCACTGTATGGACTGTATGGACTGTGGCTTTGCACTCCCCAGGATGGCCCAGTGGGCAGGCCACCCACTGTATGGACTGTATGGACTGTGGCTTTGCTCTCCCCAGGATGGCCCAGTGGGCAGGCCACCCACTGTATGGACTGTTTGGACTGTGGCTTTGCTCTCCCCAGGATTGCCCAGTGGGCAGGCCACCCACTGTATGGACTGTATGGACTGTGGCTTTGCTCTCCCCAGGATGGCCCAGTGGTCATGGAGTCCCCTCGTGGATCTGGCGTTGTGTACTCAAGTGGCTGAGGTGCCCCCCCTTCCCTTCCCCCTGAGGTGCCTGTCCTTTTTTCTTTCTGATGCCCCTGCAGTGTTCTCTCCGTGGAGTTCTTGTCGTGGGACTGGGCCTTGCCCCTTTGCTCAGGACCCCTGTGGTCCACGGACAGTGGTTGCACTACATTTAGTAGATGTATATATTTTGTACATAGTTTATTTATTTATTGGGATTACTGCTGTCCATTTTTCAATATATCTGCCCGTTTAAGATCTCTTCTTTTGGTCTTTGCATTATTTCGGAGGGCGGGGTTTGTGGGTTGTGACAGTGATCTGTGGGAATGCATTGATGTGTGTGTTGTAGTGGGTGTGGGTGGGTGGGTGTGTGCCGGTAATCTTTTCCCTCCCCTGTGTCGTAGGTGCAGTACTCACCGATGTCTTCCGCGCCGCCGGGCGTGCTCCTGGTACAGGAGCAGGTATAGGAGTGCGGGGATGACCTGCAACTCGGGTTCCATACTGCCGGAATCTCGCGTGGAGTATGTGGAGGTGAGCGTTTTCCCGTTCGTAGTCTGTTTCCGCCGTGTTTTTATCGGCGGTGCTCCCGCCCCGGAAAAGGTGGCGGATTGGTGGGTCGTGATAGGGTGGGCGGTACATTGTCTGCCGCCTGGCTGTTGGCGGGGACCGCCGCGCTGTTTGTTTGTTCCGCCGTGGCGGGCGGAGTGTTAATGCGGCGGGCTGTGTTGGCGGTTCCCGCCAGGGTCAGAATTGCATATTTTGGACCGCCGGCCTGTTGGCGGGTTGGCGGCCGCTTTATCACCGACCGCCAGGGTCAGAATGAGGGCCTATATTCATTTGTGTCCATTATAAAGTGGTGGGAGACAAAGGACTCTATGGTTTTAGGCTAAATCTCAATTATCAAAATGTTATCATACATTTGAAGTCACTTCTTTATGGTTTGCGTGTAAAAATTATGATATGTGGCAACATAAGCTATGTTTCTTTAGAGATACTGGTCTAATTCCTCTTCTGAGAAACCCCTAACTACTGCAGAATTGATGCAATGTCCTCTGAAATGGGAAAGAAGGAGATTATAAACTGGCCCAGTTATAGTCACAAGGTGTTATGAAATCATTTATGGAGTTGGAAGATAAATTCAATCCATCTAGTGTATGTGCTCTGTGTTAGACCTGAGAGCCTTAGGGTCGTCATCTCACAACTTTAACGCCTGCCTCCCTCCACTTTTCTGACACTGTTTTGCGGGTTCTAGGACTCTGCACACTTTACCACTGCTAACCAGTGCTAAAGTGCATATGCTCTCTCCCTTAAACATGATTACATTGGTTCATTACCAATTGGCATATTTGATTTACTTGTAATTCCTTCGCAAAGTGCACTACATGCGCCCAGGGCCTATAAATGAAATGCCACTAGTGAGCCTGCAGCACTGATTGTGCCACCCACACAAGTAGCCCCTTAACCATGTCTCAGGCCTGCCATTGCAAGGCCTGTGTGTGCAGTTTCACTGCCACTTCGACATGGCATTTAAAAGTACTTGCTAAGTCATAAACTCCCTTTTTTCGACATATGAGTCACCCCCAAGGTAGGCCCTAGGTAACTCATAGAGCAGGGTGCTATGTAGGTAAAAGGCAGGACATGTACATGTGTTTTTTATATGTCCTGGTAGTGGTAAACTCCTAAATTTGTTTTCCACTACTGTAGGACCTGCTCCTCTCATAAGATAACATTAGGACTACCCTCATATACTGTTTGAGTGGTAGATTCTGATCAGAAAGTTGTAACCAGTTCATATTTAGTATGACCAGAATGATAATTGAAAATCCTGCTTATTGGTGCAGTTGGCTTTAATAGTGGTATTTTAGAAATGCCACTTTTAGAAAGTGAGCTTTTCCCTGCACTTAAAAATCATTTGTGCCTTTCAGCCTGTCTCCGATCAACGTCTGGGCTGGGCTGGTTGACAGCTTTCTTGTGCATTTCACCCAGAAAACCACAAACACAGGACACTCAGTCACATCTGCACTTATCTGCATACTGGATGGGTCTTCCTGGGCTGGAAGGATGGAGGGCCTGACACTTACATTTCAAAGGCTAGTGGCCTGCCCTCACACAATGGACTGCCAAATACCCTACTGGGACCCTGGCAGACAGACCTGTACCGAAAGGGGAACTTATGCACTTCAAACCCACTTTTTGAAGTCTCCCCCACTTCAAAGGCATTTTTGGGTATATAAACTGGGTCCCCGACCCCACCAACTCAGACACTTCTGGACCTGAACTTGCAACCTGTCAAGAGGAACTGCCAGGACTCATCTGGACTGCTTTGCTGAGAAGGACTGCTGCCCTGCTGTTGCCCTGCTGCACTGCTGACCTCTGACTTTGCTGAGAAGTGCTCTCTAAGGGCTTGGATTGAGCTTGTCTCCTGTTTTCTGAACTCTCAGGGACAAAAAGACTTAATCCCTTCAGGAAACTCTTTGTGCATTGAAAATTGCCACACCGCCTGCTGGAAATGACACACAGCCTGCCTTGCGACCAAGAAATCGAAGCACAGCCGAACTGGAGCGATGCAGCCTGACTTACTGAGTGGAAATTCGATGCAGCGCCTACCTTGTGTCTGAAAATTCAACCTACCACCCTACTGCATTGACGCACAGCCGAACCGGAATGACGCAGCTGATTCCTCGAGTGGAAGATCGAAACAGTGCCTGCCATGTGTCATCAAATTTGACTCATCGCCCTACCGGATCGATGCAACGCCTGTGACTTCTTCCAGCGTGACCATGATTTCCCTGCATTATCTCTGGGTGTCAAAAAGATCCCTGCATTCCAGTGAGGAACCAATACTGCTTGCCAAAAAACGATGCAAGCCCCTTGCAGCGTGGAAAGAAACGACGCATCATCTGTGCCGCGTCAGAAAATCCGACACACACCATATTTGTTCACGCATCTCCTCCTCTGCGGTCTCCGTGCATGTTGTTTTTGACGCAAACCAGGTACTTTGTGTAATAAAGAAACAACTGTTGATTTTAAAGATTTAAAGCTCTTTTTAATCTTGCAAAAGTAATATTTCAACTTGTGCTTATTGAATCTTGATATTTTTGACTTTATTTTATTCAGATAAATATCATCTATTTTACTAATCCTGTGTAGTGCATTTATGTGGTGTTTTCAGTGTGTTACTGTATGATTTATTGCACAAATACTTTACACATTTCCTTCAAAGGTAAGCCTGACTGCTCAGTGCCAAGCTACCAGAGGGTTGACACAGGATAATTTGGATTGTGTGTGACTTACCCTGATTAGGATTGTGGTCCCTACTTGGACATAGGTGTATACCTCTGCCAACTAGAGACCCCATTTCTAACATTATGATTCCCAAAACATGTGAAAAATAGCTAGACGCTAATTGGCATGTGTAAATTTCCTATAAGGCCATAGTATATAGTGGCATGGAAAGTTGCATGTCACCAATATGCTACAGAATTAATGTGCCACCCACTAGTATGACAAAACACAAATGACTCCACACCGACCATTGTGACCTGGCAGCTGCAATTTTAAAGCTTCAGCCCAACCTGACAAAATAAACCCTTTCGGTAAGATAAAAACTCCCTTTTAAATATTGTAAAGTTAACCACCTACAAGGCAGGGTGCATAGTGTTTAAATGTAGGATATATAGACATTTAAGGTTAATGTACCCACACAGAGACTAGCCCCCAAAAGCTATTTTCACTGTAGGAAGTCTGGCTGGTGCATAGAGAAATGCTTAGAAGCAATATTAAGTATTAATTCCGCTATCCCAGGCTAGAGGCAGCTAGAAAGATAATTCAAGGACTGTTTTTAATAGTTATTAAAAACCCAACTCAATGGCGAAGTTGGATTGTTTAATAAATATTAAGTGAAAGAGACTTTTAGAAAGTTACCTTTTGCCTACCTGAAACTCTTGGAGGCGAATTTGCATTCACCCCTATCTGTCACCAAGCTGGTAAATGGCCATGATGAGGTGTCAACACTGCTCCCAAAGAAGAGACAGTGACTTGGGTGTGGGGGATGTGTTGTTTCTCTTGCAGGAAGACTACTTGGGGAGTGACCTGGAACTTAACTTACTTCAAAGGGGGCTCCCCTGACACAAGTAGATGTCAGATGACACCTGTACTGGCCCCTTCTTTTGTCAATGCAGGAAGCCTCCAAACCCAGTGGGGCAAAAATGTCCGCAGAAATGATTTGAAAAGACCAAGGTGGATGAGGTTAATTTACCCTGACTATACCTTTGGGTGAGAATACAGGCTCCACACAAGGGGAGTAGGATTTCTCCATCTTGGATTAGTAAGTGAGGGGCACTATGGGATTCTTTGCAGTAATACATACAGGAGCTGCCTCAAAAGTGGGTAGGTTGACCACTAGGAAATTTTTGGTAATTGGTGATGTTGTGGTCAGGTGTCACCTACACCCACTAGTGGGTGTCAGGCATAAATATGTCCCCCAAGATACCCTCTTCACACCACTACTGGCCCTGTAGAGGAACAGAAAAGGGTCTCACCTGCCATTGAAACCTATGAGGAGACATGAAGAGCTGGTCCTGCTCCCCCCCCGGTACCCAGCACAAAGAAGTGGATTCCAAGGGTCACTTGGCTGACCTTCTGTGTAAGCCACAGGGCCACAACTAGCTACAATATGCCTTTTCATGAAAAGCCCAGCCGATCAGATCCAACTGGACCAGACCTGGACCCTGACAGTGGCCTTTGCTGGAATGGGTCTTGATCCCCTGGTGCTGTTCCTTAGGTCCTGTGACCCTTTTTTGTGTCTAAATTGACTTTTCCTAACATCCATGACTATTTTACTTGTGAAATTCAACTTACACTTTGGGGACTCAAAAGACCTGCTTTGGCCTTTTATCTTTATGTTTAAGTCATAACCTCATTCAACTCTATATGACTCCCATGTACATGAAAAGCTCCATTCTTTGACTCAGAATAACAAAAGATGAGACAGTAAAGATCAATTCTCTGATCTCTTTAGATGGTCTGGTTCAGTGGTCAATCAAAAAGAACTAAGATTTGGATCAAAGAGGTGGCAAAACATTGATGCTCCCATGCTAGATTTGGAAATCACTGAAGTTGTATATTCTATACATCCAGTGCAAAGGCGAACGAGCTCACAAATCATTACAAAGATACTAAATAAAGGATCATGGACAGGAAGTCCCTAAAATTGAAGACACAAAAGTGTACTCATATTCAAATTAATTTTATGTGGGGAAAAAACTCAAGCGATACAGGGTGAATTAGGCATCAAAATCCATCCACTGAAAAGCTGACACATTTGCACATGGAAATAAAAAATATTTAAAAAATATGTTTAAACCCAAGTTTATTTATATCAAAAAGAGATAGGCCATGCGCCTGGCTCGAAGCAGCCAAGAGCATGCCCAGACATGAGGTCAAATGTGTTCCCTTCTGGAGGGTCCTCAACTGGCAGTTTGGGAAGGACTGTTCAATGACGAGCCGGGTCAGTACTGATTTTCATAAGGCAGTCCTCTACGTAGAGTGACACAGTGGATGAAAAATGGTGTGTTTGAGTGCTATCCAGAATGATTGTTGTATTACACAGATGGGCGCAAAGGAAAAAGATCTTTCAAGAGGTGCACTGACTGTGCCCCATCAGGAGGTGGTGCATGGTCAGTGCACCTCTGTCGGAAGACCTTGAAGACAGTGAAAGGGGGGGGGGGTTCTTGGAGCCCCAGACATCATCCTGTAAATGGTGGGGCAGGCAGTCGTGGCTCACGTGAAGCAGAAGGGGTGGGGCAGCTTGCGGGGGGGATTAAATTAAATTAAAAATAATTAAAAAACACTTACCTTACCGCAGCGTCACTCCGCTCCTCCGTCTCCTCGCTGCAGGCAGGCACACCCCTCCCAGCCTGCCCTGCGCCAATCCTGTCACTGCTTAGAGCAGCATTAGGATTGGCTAGGAGTGCCCAGCCAGGGCGATCCCAGGCAGACTGGGAGCCTTTGCAGGCTCTCTCCCGCACTGCAACTGTTTTGCTGGGCTCTTGAGAGCCCTGTGCGCATGTGTTTGGCCGGCCCGAGACGTCTGGCTAAACACACATACGCTTTGACAGCACTCCCCCTCACTGCTCGTCAACACCCGATGCCCCACCCCTTTTCCCAAAAAATGATAATAAACACAGTTTCTTATCATTTTTTGGGAAAAGTTTTGCAGCTGCTGCTGCTGGCGGGGTTGGCAACGCTCTTCCGCCCTTATGGAGGAGCTGCCCCTGGGGGCAGGCACTCATTGCACCCACCCGTCCCTTTAAAAATGAGGTTGGGATGCTGTCACCACACTGAAAAGTGGACTGGTTGCTTCAAACAGCCCGCCTGCTTTTCACTAATGTGATATCCCCAGGGCAGGCATGAGATTGTGGCTGCCTTAGGGGCAGTGCAATAACTGTAAAATGGTGCACTATCCCAGTCTGTGTCTGGTGCACCCATTTAAAGGTGCAGCAGACACAGAGACAATGGCCCTCATTCTGACCTTGGCGGTCGGCGGAGAGGCGGCGGTCGGACTGCGAACAGACCGGCGGTATTAAAAATGGCATTCTGACCGCGGCGGTCACCGCCGCGACCGACCGCCACTTCCCCACTCCGACAGCCACGGCGGTCATGACCGACGGGCTGGAGTCTGCGCACTCCGGTCCGGCGGTCGACCCAAGACCGCCAACGGTATCATGACCCTGCTTACCGCCGCGGTTTCTGGCGTTCGGGAACCGCCATGCGAACCATGGCGGTAGGCACTATCGGGGCCAGGGAATTCCTTCCCTGGCACTGATAGGGGTCTCCCCCACCCCCCACTGCCCCCCCGAGTCCTCCCCCCACACCCTCCACCCCCCTGCCACCCCCCAGAGGTGGTACGAACCCCCTCCCCACCCCCACCCCGACATGCACATACACACACCCCGACATGCACACACCCCCAACATGCACATATACACACCCCCTACACACACACATACACAACGGGGACACATACCCGCACACATACATGCCGACATGCGCACCCGCCGAACTACACACATTGCCCATAGGCACAGCAGCACTCCCCGCCCGCATGCACGCACTCACACACCCCCTCTACACACTCACACGCACACCCCCATGCACGCACACATCACACAACACCCCCCCACCCCCTCCCCTCACGGACGATCAACTTACCTTGTGCGTTGGTCCTCAAGGAGGTGGCAGGAGCCATGGGGAGGTGACCGCCAACAGAAGACCGCCAACAGAAGACCGCCACACAGAAATGTGGGTCGTAATTCTGTGGGCGGTGTTCTGCTGGCGTGGCGGTGGAGGTTGACCAGTCTCCACTTTCCCGCCGACCGCCAGTGTGGCTGCTGGCGGTTTTCCGGCGGAACGCTCCCAGCGGTCAGAATGCGCACAGCGGCATACCGCCGCGGTCGGCGGTCTTCACCGCGGCGGTAACTCGGCGGTCTTGCGAAAAGACCGCCAAGGTCAGAATGACCCCCAATGTGTCCTGCATTTGATGCAGGCCCTTGTGTTTTCTGCAGATTACGAGTTTGCTTCCCTGCAAGGTCAGCTTCTCACCCTTCTGATGTTGATAAATTGAGCGAGTTTAAACTTGGCAATGGTAACTCTTGCAGTTTACAGCGCCAGAAACCACATAAGATTGGCACTATATACAAAATCAGGATATGTTTAAACAATAATGACTCATTGTCTTCGTTGTAAAACCTAAAGAAAAGGCCAATAAAAGATAACGCAAGATAAACTTGTTCAATTCATGTTCCACTTTCATGTATTTTTAGAAACTTTAAAAAACGCAGAATTGGCCCGAGTAAGAGAGGCAATTAAGTATGTAGTCAACTCCAAACAAATAACATCTGTGCACATGGAGAAAGAAATTAAAGAAAGATGTACATGGGGCAGCTACACCTTCTTTTATTTCCAACAAACGCGTCAGTCTGCGATTTGTATAACATCAGAAACCACGTGTGAAGGGATGACAGGAAGCAGCATCCCCTCTCAAAGTAATGACAGGCCGTGGGTGGAGCACCTCTCACTGTGTGAGACTACTGCTGTTATTTTAATGCAGATAATTTCAGGAATGTGGGTCCTGGTGATGCCCTGAACTCTGACCCTTGAAGTCCGCCTCATCAGGCTTGTGTGCCAAAACAAATGCAAAAGGCTTGCCAAAAGTAAACTGTTTAAAAAAACTCCCCTTGCTTGTCTATTTAAAACAGTAGGTTAGATCCAGAAGCATTTACTGCCAGTAAACATGTCTGTGCACATGTGCAATTACAAGAATCCTCACTGAGGCACACTCGCATATCTAGGCACGCGCTCAGGGTCTTCGGCTCTGAGCCAAGGAAACTGCAGAGGATACTGTCCACATAAGGACACTGCTCTAGCTTTTGGGAAAATAACGCGCCACCATCTTAGACAAACGCCGATACTAGAGATGAAAAATGTTCTTTAAAATTCCAGAGCCGCAATCAGGAAAATAAAAAAAACTCTCTCCGGTTCAAAAAATCTCAATGTTATATTTTATTTTTTATTTTTTTATGTAGCCCCCTACTTCACCCAAGAGGGCAATTAAACAGTACACAGACGAAAACTGTAATGAAAATGAGGATTTGATAGAAAAGGTTACAAGAATCCATGGGCTTTGATATATAGTTTTTTTTAAGTATCTTTATTGTTTCATCAAATCATCAAATGGATACATTTCTCAATGGCAGTACGAAAAAGGAGTATGTCAAAGTCCACTTAGGTGAAATCACAAGGCCGTGTGGATATGAGACGATTATTTCAGTGTAACTCAGTGAGGTTGTAGCATATAGCAGTAAACCATGAAAAAACTTTCAATGCATGCAGCCCCCACCCTCCCAGCACCCTTCTAATGCAGAGATGGACAGCACTTTCCCCCACTTCCTAGCACTACCGTCACTGTATTACAGGACATCTCAACTTGTCAGTGCACGTGGCCATTTCTAGATCCCCGCAGACCATTGCCTACCCCATCCCAGATGTAATCCCAGTATGACTCCGTGACCACACATTACCCGGATCAGTTCTCCCACACAGGCCCCTTTTCTAATTTCTCAAGATAAATGTCCCATTGATCTATAGGTAGGCATCTCCCATCCCTAGCTCACACTGGCAGCTTTGCCTCAGCACATCTCACCAGATCCTTCCTCCATTACTGGTGCCGTGCTGTGTTTCCATGGCCAGCAATATGATGCTTCTCTAGCACCAAAGCCAACTTCTGAAAACAGACATGCTGCTTTGTTCATTTGGTGACTGTGCCTACTTCTGAGAAGCATCTAAATGGATCCTGAGGTAGACTCTAGGTGGTCGCCTCCGAAATGCATTGCATTACCTCTCTCCAGAGTGCGGCTATTACTGGACAGGTCCATACCATGTGCACAAAGTCTGCCTCTTCTGTGCCCCATTGACAACAGGTGGATTGAGCACTATCTTACATTTTCCCTAAGCTATCCGTGGTGAGATAAGCATGGTGTACATAATTAAATTGGGTGAAGCGGAACCTAGAATTCGAGAGACACAGGCCCTCATTACGAGTTTGGCGGTCTATTGGCAAGACCGCCGTGCTGGTGGCCTCCAAAAGACCGCCGGTGATGGCAGTACAGTGACCGCTACATTTTGAGTCACAACCTGAAGACCACTCAAATACAGCCACAAATCCCAAACCACCAGGCCGACCGAGGGTGAGAGAGAGAGAGACAGTCCGACCAGTAGCACCGCCACGCCAACAACACCCCGCCCTCCATATTACGACCAACAAATCAGCATGGCAGTCATTGCACGGCGGAAAACCATTGGTGGTGCGAATACGCTGCAGTCAAAAAATCACCTCCACCAGACCCTGACATCACATTGGACAATCTGAATACCCCACACACCACACACACCTGCTCACTGTACTATATAACAACCCAGTCACAGGCCCCCCAACAATCCTTTGCAACCACAACTACCAACAGAGACATCGAGGAGCACACCAATGAAGGACACTGCACTTCGATACCATATGCACCAACACACCTCCCAACCATCACACACCACACCACTGCACCACCAACACAATACACACATCTCCACTGCACACATACACCAGATACTACCAGCACACACAACCAAACACCCCCACCCCACAACCACCCTACACTGCACCCTACACACACAACACACACCCCTACCCACAACACAACCACCATGTCCCATAGGAAGCACCCATGTTTCACAAATGATGAGTTGAGGGTCATGGTAGATGAAATCGTCAGGGTAGAGCAACAACTGTTCAGAGCTCAGGTCCAGCAAACCTCAATAGCCAGGAAAATGGAGTTAGGGTGGAGGATCATTGACAGGGTCAACTCAGTGGGCACCCATCCACACACAAGGAAGGAAATCAGGAAGAGGTGGAATGACCTACGGGGGAAGGTGCTTTCCATTGCACCCAGGCACCAAATTCCCATCAACAAGACTGGCGGTGGGCCCCCACCTCTTTCCCCTGAGTTCACATCGTGAGAGAAGAAGGTTTTGGACGTCATGCATCCTGAGGGCCAGACTGGAATCATCAGAGGACTCGACTCTGGTAAGTCAACAAAACTCCCCAGGCACCAAGCACTCCTGGACAGCATGTGTCCCCACCACCCATCACTCCATGATCCACCCCATCTCACACTTCTGCACCCCCATCACCCCACGTCAGTCCCCTGCATGCCACCCCACCCCACTGCCACTATCTCCACACAGTCCCTCCCTAATGCACAGACACCAATCACAGTGCCAAGCACCACAATTCCCACAATGCATAACTCCCTACACATAAAAAATTCACAGTCCCACTTCATAGTGGAACACCTGCGCAGAAAACCATAGAACACGCCACACCAATTGGATGTTTCGACTGCGTTCCAACACATGGCAATGACAGCAATGCTATCCACAATCCCAACCGTCAATGGAAAATGGAAACAATGCCACAATACATCACTCACAAGCAATGTCTGCAGTGCTGCAGCTGTCATTGTCATCACTGGGAAGCAAGTCAAGCTACTCCATGCATCAGACTAAGATACGAACAAGTACATCTCCATGATGTAACACCCTCCCTTTCTATCCACAGGTCCCGCTGCCACTGCCATCCGGCAGCCGATGACAGAGAGAGACCACCCTTCCCAGGATGAAGGCCCCAGTGGATGTCTGGAAATTGTTGACTTGCCTGGCCCCTCTGGGACAACTGGTCAGTCCCCCACCACAAGCCCCACCCTGGACACATCGGAGTCCCCCACCCATTTGGCTACCACAACACAGCCAACTCTTCATCCCCAAACCTGTGTCCCAAGGACAGGCCAATCAACAGTGTGCCCCACAGTACAGGGACCAGAGTCAAGCCCACTCACCCAAGACGATGAAGGTCCTGGTGCAACTGGGACTGGGCACACTGTGCCAGGGGCACGGGCACAGGGGGCCAGGGGCAGTGGGAGGGCACCTGTGGGCCAAAGGATGGGGCACCTACAACAAACAACTGGCCAGAGGCCATCTCCCAAGTCCTGGGAGGCTACCACCTGTCCCAGGACACTATGGGCAAGATCCTTGCAACTGTCCCAGTAATGGGATGTGAATCCTCAGGGCCAAATTGTGTATCATGCAGCAGGAAACAATGATCTGGCAGACTTTAAGTGGTTTGTAGAGTAGGGCACCTCCGGAGACATGTAGGCAGCGGAATACGGTCTTCAGCAGGCCAAAGGTCCTCTCGATGACACGCCTCATCCTGCTGTGTGCCTCATTAAAACGGTTTTCACCATCTGTTGTCAGATATCTCAAGGATGTCAGCAGCCAAGGAAGATTAGGGTACCCAGAGTCACCTGTGTGCACAAAGGTATGACACATCTCAATACCGGTGGGGACACAGGGCACATTGTGAAGAGAGATTAAAGGGGCACACGTACTATTAGATACCGACGAGCCACGCCTTGGCCCTCTGTAGTTGTGTCATCTTCTGTGGGACATTGCTGTTCTGCAAAATGTATAAGCAATGTACAGAACCAGGGAACTTGGCCATATATTGGCAAGATATATTGGTCAGCGAGAGACACCACCTGCACATTTATGGAATAAAAGTTTTTCTGGTTCCTGTACACTTGTTCATTTATCCTGGGAGGAACCAAAGCAATGGGGGTGCCATCTATGGCCACTATTACATGAGGGAAATGTGCCAAATTGTAGAAGGCAGCCTCAACAGTGGCCAAATCCACACGTTGAGGGATCCTGATGCAGCAGGGCAGATGTTTGAGCAAAGCACATTGTACATCTTTCAACACATAGCTGAACATCGGCTGTGACATCCCTGCTGCCAAGCCCACTGTCATCTGAAACGAGCCTGAGGCAAGGAAGTGGAGAACTGAACTAAGGAAGGGATGGCATAGGGATGACATATGGCAACCTACAGATCAGGCTCCAACTGGCTACACAGCTCCATGATGCTCCGACGGTTCAGACGATATGTCTGTATGACGTGCCTCTCTTCCAGGTTAGTATCAATATAAGTGCACTGTTCCAAAAAAGAGAGAGAAGACAAGAGGACTAATTAAGTTCTTATTCAGCAAAGGCGAGTCTATACTGGGTGTTTTAGGAGAGCC
Source organism: Pleurodeles waltl (assembly GCF_031143425.1). Lineage (NCBI taxonomy): Eukaryota > Metazoa > Chordata > Amphibia > Caudata > Salamandridae > Pleurodeles > Pleurodeles waltl. The sequence continues at coordinate 1,007,637,689 of NC_090448.1, forward strand.
CTCAAGCACCCACTAGGGTGACAGGTATCATCACTGGGCTTACTCCTCGCCAGACCGGTGCTGCAATGCTTGGCGGGCCACCCAGCATTCTGGGTGGCGCTCAACCGTTGTTAAATTGCTAACTGTAGGAGGCTGGACTTGCTTGTAATGAGTACCAAGGGGTACTTGCACCTTGCACCAGGCCCAGTTATCCCTTATTAGTGTATAGGGTGTCTAGCAGCTTAGGCTGATAGATAATGGTAGCTTAGCAGAGCAGCTTAGGCTGAACTAGGAGACGTGTGAAGCTACTACAGTACCACTTAGTGTCATATGCACAATATCAGAAGAAAACACAATACACAGTTATACTAAAAATAAAGGTACTTTATTTTTATGACAATATGCCAAAGTATCTTAGAGTGTACCCTCAGTGAGAGGATAGGAAATATACACAAGATATATATACACAATAGCAAAAACATGCAGTATAGTCTTAGAAAACAGTGCAAACAATGTATAGTTACAATAGGATGCAATGGGGAAACATAGGGATAGGGGCAACACAAACCATATACTCCAAAAGTGGAATGCGAACCACGAATGGACCCCAAACCTATGTGACCTTGTAGAGGGTCACTGGGACTATTAGAAAATAGTGAGAGTTAGAAAAATAACCCTCCCCAAGACCCTGAAAAGTGAGTGCAAAGTGCACTAAAGTTCCCCTGAGGACAAAGTAGTCGTGTTAGAGGAATAATGCAGGAAAGACACAAACCAGCAATGCAACAACTGTGGATTTCCAATCTAGGGTACCTGTGGAACAAGGGGACCAAGTCCAAAAGTCACAAGCAAGTCGGAGATGGGCAGATGCCCAGGAAATGCCAGCTGCGGGTGCAAAGAAGCTTCGACTGGACAGAAGAAGCTGAGGTTTCTGCAGGAACGAAAAGGGCTAGAGACTTCCCCTTTGGTGGACGGATCCCTCTCACCTTGGAGAGTCGTGCAGAAGTGTTTTCCCGCCGAAAGGACGCCAACAAGCCTTGCTAGGCGCAAATCGTGCGTTTGGTGTTTTTGGACGCTGCTGGGTCCCAGGAGGGACCAGGAGGTCGCAAATTGGACCTGAAGAGAGAGGGGACGTCGAGCAAGACAAAGAGCCCTCACTGAAGCAGGTGGCACCCGGAGAAGTGCCAGAAACAGGCACTACGAGGATGCGTGAAACAGTGCTCACCGAAGTTGCACAAAGGAGTCCCACGTCGCCGGAGACCAACTTAGAAAGTCGTGCAATGCAGGTTAGAGTGCCGTGGACCCAGGCTTGGCTGTGCACAAAGGATTTCCGCCGGAAGTGCACAGGGGCCGGAGTAGCTGCAAAGTCGCGGTTCCCAGCAATGCAGCCCAGCGAGGTGAGGCAAGGACTTACCTCCACCAAACTTGGGCTGAAGAGTCACTGGACTGTGGGGGTCACTTGGACGGAGTCGCTGGATTCGAGGGACCTCGCTCGTTGTGCTGAGAGGAGACCCAAGGGACCAGTGATGCAGCTTTTTGGTGCCTGCGGTTGCAGGGGGAAGATTCCGTCGACCCACGGGAGATTTCTTCGGAGCTTCTGGTGCAGAGAGGAGGCAGGCTACCCCCACAGCATGCACAAGCAGGAAAACAGTCGAGAAGGCGGCAGGATCAGCGTTACAGAGTTGCAGTAGTCGTCTTTGCTACTATGTTGCAGGTTTGCAGGCTTCCAGCGCGGTCAGCGGTCGTTTCCTTATCAGAAGGTGAAGAGGGAGATGCAGAGGAACTCGGATGAGCTCTTGCATTCGTTATCTGAAGTTTCCCCAGAGACAGAGACCCTAAATAGCCAGAAAAGAGGGTTTGGCTACCTAGGAGAGAGGATAGGCTACTAACACCTGAAAGAGCCTATCAGCAGGAGTCTCTGACGTCACCTGGTGGCACTGGCCACTCAGAGCAGTCCAGTGTGCCAGCAGCACCTCTGTTTCCAAGATGGCAGAGGTCTGGAGCACACTGGAGGAGCTCTGGACACCTCCCAGGGGAGGTGCAGGTCAGGGGAGTGGTCACTCCCCTTTCCTTTGTCCAGTTTCGCGCCAGAGCAGGGGCTAAGGGGTCCCTGAACCGGTGTAGACTGGCTTATGCAGAATTGGGCACATTTGTGCCCAACAAAGCATTTCCAGAGGCTGGGGGAGGCTACTCCTCCCCTGCCTTCACACCATTTTCCAAAGGGAGAGGGTGTCACACCCTCTCTCAGAGGAAGTTCTTTGTTCTGCCATCCTGGGCCAGGCCTGGCTGGACCCCAGGAGGGCAGCTGCCTGTCTGAGGGGTTGGCAGCAGCAGCAGCTGCAGTGAAACCCCAGGAAGGGCAGTTTGGCAGTACCAGGGTCTGTGCTACAGACCACTGGGATCATGGGATTGTGCCAACTATGCCAGGATGGCATAGAGGGGGCAATTCCATGATCATAGACATGTTACATGGCCATATTCGGAGTTACCATTGTGAAGCTACATATAGGTAGTGACCTATATGTAGTGCACGCGTGTAATGGTGTCCCCGCACTCACAAAGTTCAGGGAATTGGCTCTGAACAATGTGGGGGCACCTTGGCTAGTGCCAGGGTGCCCTCACACTAAGTAACTTTGCACCTAACCTTTACCAGGTAAAGGTTAGACATATAGGTGACTTATAAGTTACTTAAGTGCAGTGTAAAATGGCTGTGAAATAACGTGGACGTTATTTCACTCAGGCTGCAGTGGCAGGCCTGTGTAAGAATTGTCAGAGCTCCCTATGGGTGGCAAAAGAAATGCTGCAGCCCATAGGGATCTCCTGGAACCCCAATACCCTGGGTACCTCAGTACCATATACTAGGGAATTATAAGGGAGTTCCAGTAAGCCAATGTAAATTGGTAAAAATGGTCACTAGCCTGTTAGTGACAATTTGGAAAGAAATGAGAGAGCATAACCACTGAGGTTCTGATTAGCAGAGCCTCAGTGAGACAGTTAGTCACTACACAGGTAACACATTCAGGCACACTTATGAGCACTGGGGCCCTGGGTTACCAGGGTCCCAGTGACACATACAACTAAAACAACATATATACAGTGAAAAATGGGGGTAACATGCCAGGCAAGATGGTACTTTCCTACACTAACAAAGAAGGTCTGGGATAGAGACTGACTAAGAAACGGAGAGTATAGAGAAGAGACAAAACTCTTAAAATGAGCTCTGAACCAAAACCATTATTTGAATGTGTTAGAAACAAGGTCCAGGCCAAGATTAAAAACGAGCATGTAAAGAGTGTTACTAGAAATGATGTACCACTACACTCTATAATTAGGGAAGGTAGTTTACCTAGTCCTACATGGTCAACATGTTTCGCGTCTGCGGTCGGTCACCAAGTGATCCTATGACGCTTCTTCAGGACCCATGAAAAAAACTTGTTATTAAACTACTTCACCTGTGTATCAACAATTAATCAAGTGCAAAAAAAGTCACTTACAGAATAGAAGACAGAGTATGTCTAAGTCAGTTGGTCAGTACAGTCGCCCTGTATAGAATTGAAAAGACACATAACAATTAGTGCAAGTGATCAAAACAGAAAAACAGTTATAGTGACAACCACCCTCAGTCAGTGTATAATAAACAGGAATGAATAGAGGTTTTGATGCTTACCATCCCGTATTAGAGATTGGGCTCCCTAGGTCTGCGCTCGCATCAACCAAGGAGATCGTACTAGATAAAAATAATATATAATAGTATAACACCGCAAACAGTACATAATGACACGACATTGGGAAGGTCTTAGTATCGCTGTCTAAATTAAGTCACTAAATTCAGTAATAGACAGAATGGTGTCAAAAGATATATTTACATATATATAGTGTCTGTTGAAAATAAATTATGGGTGAAGAGTGGATTATTTTAAGCTCTATGACAACGTAATCAACATTGAAAGTACTGCAGCCATGTGACTGCTCAGTCATCTCAAAAGCAATCAACATCGTAAGTACTCTAGTCATGTGACGTAGTAACATCCCTCAATCATCTTTGGCCCACAATGCTGTTACAAAAATAGGAACTGCTCACATGCTATAGAAAGACCAATATACGTCAAAGTATGTCAATTCATTATTCGTAATAGAATCTAGGGTATGTAATCGGGTCATCGGGAAAGATGCCGGTCACCCGATTGAGAAGGCAGTAATAATACCAGGAAAGGAGTAAAAACATACAGGGTATTAAAACGGGGACGGAGGAGATACCTTCCGTAACCCAGTGCTTACTTGAATCGCTCCTTAGTGAATCAGAAAACCTGCCCCGTGCCGCGCACCTGAAGACGGTGTGCCGGAGCGGCGGGAGGTTATTTATGCAAGTGCTATCAGAGCGTGCATGCCGGAACCAACCAGCCGGTTGTTCCGGGTACTAGAAATGGAGAAAGGACCACAATCTCTACTATCGGTGGCCATCTTGGAATACCAAAATATAAAGAATAACGTTGTGTTGTTAAATAGCGGTACTGTTTCTACCAGGGCCACTAGAAGTAAATATGGGGGCCATCTTTTCGTACAAAACAGTACCATAAACCATGTGATGGTAATCAAATGACAACAGACCTATAGCACAATTCTTTGAAAAACGATACAGACAACAAGAAAAATGTTTTTCTTTCAAGAGTGCAAAAAAGAGGGAATAAACAATGAAAAAAAGTATTTTTTGATCTACTAGGATCAGGTCATCAAAAGTTGTTCATTCAACTGGATATATGTATATATGCATGTCAACTCAGTTAAAAAGGTAGCTGATCAATATAGGTCTACAGCAGCTGTTGGTCAGGAAATGTACGTTGTATATCGAGTAAGGTTGTAATGACCCATCCCCTTCCACAAATTAAGATGTTAAAAGATTCCAAGGTATGTCATTGTTCAGTCATTCTTTGTGGGTTTTCAATCGAAAAACCCATCTCTGTTCGATCTTAAATAGGTAGTTTGGGTTATTACTGTCGTGTCTGGGTACTTGTAGTACTATCCACCACATGTCGTGAGGACCGTGTTTTGCATCTAAAAAATGTGAACTGAGCTTTGTGGTGATGCAGGAGCATCTAATGTTGCTCCGATGTTCATTAATATGTAATTTTACCAGACGAGTAGTCATTCCGATGTATTTTAAGTTACAAGGACAGGAGATCAAATAGATACACTGGCGCATATTGCAATTAGTGTGCTTCTTCAAGTGCCAAGTCCCGAAATGGTCGAGATCAATACTGTCTATGCGTTTGGTGAGGGGACAGACACTACAAGAACCACATGGGTAATGACCCATGACTGGAGGTAAATTCCACAGAGTAGTTTGTTTCTGTACATCATTGGACATAGGAGGGCGAGTGTGGATAATAAGGTCTCGTATATTAGCCGATCTTTTGAAGGCAAAAAGCGGTCTTGAAATTGAAGTTCCACTACTCTGTAGTATGTTCCATCGTTTAATGATTAATTTTTTGATAACGTCAGAAAATGGAGTGAAAGTAGAAACACATGTCAGTCGCGTTTCTGGTTCTTTAGGTACTGAAGTCAAGAGGGCATCCCTGTGATTGTTACGGGCTCTTTAATAAGCTGGATTAATGATCTTGTTCGGATAATGTCGGTTCCTTAATTTCTGTTTCAAATCGCGAGATTGAATATCAAAAGTTTGGATAGTGCTACAATTACGACGTAACCTCAGGAACTGCCCAAATGGAAGATTGTCCCGCAACGCTTTTGGATGGTGACTATCATACATAAGTAAACTGTTGCGATCAGTACTCTTATGGAACGTGGTAGTAGTAAGTTTGGCATTATCGATTTTGATCACGAGGTCCAGAAATGAAACTTGTGTAAGGGACGAATGGGCAGTAAATCTCAAGAAAGGGTCCAGAGAATTCACCCAGGTAGTAAAGTTATCTATTTCCTCATATGGACCATTCCAAATAATGAGAATGTCATCGATATATCTCTTCCACAATGAAATCTTATTATGGAAAGGATTGGATGTTTGTAGTATAAAGAGTTTCTCAAAGTTATACATATACAAACATGCCAGACTGGGAGCAAAGGTGCTACCCATTGAAGTCCTTTGGATCTGGTGGAATAAGGAATCTTCGAATTGAAAGAAATTCTTTTTCATTGCTAAAGTAGCACACTGCATAATGAAGTGGACTGGAGTGGGGGAAGACCATGTGCTGGTAAGGAGGGCAGATTCCACTACTTGTAAGGTAGATTCCTGTGGAATGTTCGTATATAAAGCTTCTACATCCAGCGTGATGAGGGCTTGTGCCTTATTAGTTAAATTGATGTTCTCAATCAGGTTTAGAACTTGTGTGGTGTCCTTCAAGAAAGTGCTTGATTCTTTTACCAGTGGTTGAAGGAAGAAGTCACAAAATACGGAGAGTGGCTCTAAAACCGAGCCAATGCCTGATACGATGGGCCGCCCAGGAGGTGGAAGGGTCCCTTTATGTATCTTCGGCAGGCAGTAAAAATATGGAATCCTGGGATGTGTTGTATCCAGGAACTCTGCCTCCTAAGGGGAAATCCATGTGTTGTTCCTGGCCTCCTCAATCATGCTCCTGATTGTCTTCTGTAGATCTGTTGTAGGATCATGAGTAATAGGAGCATAATGAATCCTATCGCTTAAAAGTCGTAGGCATTCCTGTCTGTAGTCTGAGGTGTTCATAATCACAATCGCTCCTCCCTTGTCAGCTGGTTTGATAATAACTGATTGATCCAAGGCTAGATCTTTCAAAGCCTTCTTCTCTATGGAAGGTAAATTAATAAATGGTCTTCTGGGGCAGATGGAGTCCAAATCTGCCATCACAGCTTTTTCGAAAGTCAACACCTCAAAAAGGGAGGGAATGTGTGGGGGGAATGAAAGTCGATGGTTTTCCAAGGCCCGTGTCATAACTTCCAGGAGTAACCGGCCAGTCGAGGAAGAAAAAGTGAAGACGTATTTTCCTAAAGAATTGTGCAAGTTCGCAGGTAAGGCGAAACGGATCTTCAGATGGAGTAGGGACAAAACCCAAGCCCTTGTTCAAGGCTGATGATTCGTGGATGGAGAGATTTCTATTAGAAAGATTGACCACTAGGTTCTCTGCCTCTCCTTCTTCCTCTTCCTCTGCCCTGGCCGCGGCCTAAAAAAGGCACATAGGGCAGCATTGGGCAAGGTTGGAAAAAGGGATAAGGTGGTTGCCAATAAAGAGGTTGGTTAAGGGGATATTGTTGTTGGTTATATATGGGTGGTTGGTTATATATGGGCGGTTGCATGCCGTCATCAGTGCTCCATCCGTCGGATGAAGAACTGATGCTATAATTACGAGTTTTTCTGTTAGAGATAGTAGAGTCATCAGATGAGCAAGACTACGCATCTGTTTCGTAATCCTCCTTAATATAAGGATAGACTTTTTCACGATCAAATCTCCTGATGTCTTTTTGTAGTTTTGTGATTTTCTGCTGAGTTAAGAACTCCTTCGTCTCATTTAGTTCTGTATTGATCTCAAGAAGGCGACTTTTAAACGAAGACAGAGTTATCGTTGTTTTTATAGTGCTTTCAATGCAGGTGATCTGAATCATAATTGATTCGGCCAACCGCTTTGAAGCATTGATAATTAATACTAGCCAGTCTCTGGTACATTTCCAGGCGATCTGTGCCCAGTCTTTCCTGAACGCCAGATCGTGTAAAAAGATCCTGGGCATGTTGGTAACCAAGAGACCGCTAGGAGCAATATTTGCTCTCAGATATTCTGTCATTATGGTGCCGTGCATGACAGTTTTAAGTAAATCATGTTTGAGAGAGGAGAGTTTATCCCAGTCTTCTTTTAGACTACCTGTGGGATTAGCCCCATCATTATCAAGTATTGATGGAGCTTGTAGGATCGCAGAAACCGCCTCGTCATCGAAACTCAGACCTTGGAAATTATCCATGGTCAAAAAGGGTTGTAAACAGGAACAACTAAAGAGAAGGTCTACTTATTAAGACCCATATAAGTCCCACAGCGAAGCTGCTGTGCTAAACTCTTTAAACAAAAATAGGGACTGGGAGATTATTGGTCCAGTGCACAGTCTTCCGAAGTGAACCTGTAGTGAACTCTTCCAGGGTAGCCAGGTGGACTAGGGGTCGGTACACAGTGGCATGTCTCATCATCACCATTGCACCATATCGGAGAATGGGAGAGAGGAGAAGTCAAAAGTTGATGTATGCAATGTGTTGACATTGTCAAACTATGCAGTAGTCACTATATATCATCCATAATGCACCTAAAATGAATCTACTAGTCACTTATTGCATGTAAAATGGCAGCCGTCTGTCCTGCATGCTCCGGACAGTTGGAAGTGGCCTCATTCCACCGGCGTTAGACATCATGGCAATAAGCGGTGTAAACCGCCATGCAACTCCTCTTTGGATAACATTGTTGCTTATGGAAGACTGGGGCCAATGGTGATCACCTCCGGTAGTGACGGCCATGTACGCGGCGGGCATGACTGCCATTTACTGTTACATAGCTCACTTGGCTCCTGACACTCATGCAAGCAAGACCTCCAGTGCGAGTGCTACTGTGTTCTGACTCTGAAAGCCAATATGTCACATCCAGCAGGAGATAGGGCCCCAGCCTTCACCCAGGAGGAGTTGAAGAATCTTTTTGACAGGGTCCTACCCCTGTATGGACAGTTGTGTGGGACTCCAGAGCAGCAGGTGAGTCTTATGTCACTGTCCTGTGTGATTGTGATTTGTATGAGGATGAAAGGCATTGGGATGAGGCAGGTGGAGTGGATGTATGGAGACGGGTGAGGAGTCTGAGCGCTAGTGGTGTGATGTCACATAAGTGTGGTCATGGAATGTGTCTGATGTGTGATGTCCACTGCTAATCCTGTAATGCCACTCTGTATGACTTTGTCCTTCTGTCTGTGTCACCCATGCAGGTCAGCACCCATCAGAAGAAGGGGATTTGGCGTGCCATTGCCAAGCAAGTGCTGACCCTGGGGTTCCATAGCCGGCAGAGCACCCACTGCAGAAACTGGTGCGAGGACCTGAGATGCTGGGCACGTAAGACCGCAGAGGCCCACCTGGGGATGTCCTCCCAATGAGGGAGGGGTGCAGTCGGACCCTGACCCCACTAATGGCCCGCATTTTGGTAGTGGCCTACCCTGAGGTGGATGGGCGTTTGAGCGCAGAACAGTAGCAACAATGGGGTAAGTACACACTGAAATCTTGATAATATTATTCCTGTATGGTTTTGGGTTAACTACTAGTGGAAAGATGTAACATAGCTCCTTGTTAGTGGCACCCTGACTATGAGTATCATCCACCCTATCAGGAGTTTTTGAAAGATGTGTGGTCATACCATGCAGACAGTGACTTATGAGGGCATTTACTTGCAATATGGGACTTGTGTGGTCACCCTCAACAAGGTTTAAGAGCCCAGCTCCTACCATCAGCATCAGTACAACTGAGATGTCAGGACATTGCCATCAGTATCAGCCTACCAATGTGATAGAGGTAATTAGTGAGTCCTCAGTCTGCTGCCATGTACTGTCTGTGTAGATAGGCAAAGTGGGTCCAGATGTCACTGTGTTATTTGTCATAGTATTTGTGGGCATGCTACCTACTCATGCACGATTCTGTTGAGTAAGGAGTACAGGAAATGTCTCCATACACGACCATAATAATGTGTCAGGCACTGGGCATGTGTGACTAGGATGATCCTCATCAAGTACATTAATGCTACTATTCTACCTATAGCAGTTTACTTCAGCATTGCTGTAGTTTCCCCCATGGTGTCCTATTGTTGTAGCATGTATAAGGGTGGGCATGGCTTGCCATGGCATAGCAGCAGATAATTATGTTGTTACTCTGTGTATATGTGGGGTTGGTATTGACCCATTGCACCCTGTCTTTCTCTGCCACCCTCCCTCCCTCTCCACCTCTGTCTTTGTGTCCATCAGCATCAAACGGTGAAGGAGAAGGGCCACTGGTGGATGGGGAAGCCACAGCCCACCAGGCCAAGGAGGCTGATACCTACCTAATACATCTTCAGATCCCTCCTCCGATGGATGCTCCCTGGCGGTGGTGGTCTATCTGGGACATCCTTGTCCTCCACCCCCTTACCAGCACCGCCCTCCCTGTAGCTTCCCACCCAGTTGCCTGTGCCTGCTCACCCAGGAGGGTGGGCATCTCCTTCTGCGCAGGGACCTCTGCCCCTGCCCCAGTCAGCCCTGCTGCCCGCAATGAGGAGGCTATTGACCTCCTGAGGTCCATCTCTGTGGGGCAGTCAACCATCATGAATGCCATCCAAGGACTGGCATCACAGATTCAGCAGTCCAGTGCCTACCTGGAAGGAATTCAGGGTGCCCTGGCTGCCCTGCAGAGATCCCTTCAGGCTCTGTCCTCCTTATTGATGGCAGCCAGTGTCCCTTCTTCCTCCGTCCCCCCTCAAACTACCTGTTCCCAATCCTACAGCCCTCTCCCCTCACCCATCCAAGGCACATCCTCATACCAACAAGCATCCACATCAACAGACACGAATCGCAAGGACAAGCACAGCACCACAAGAGACACCACCACCATGCACACACACAACAGACATATGCAGACACAACATCCACCCCAACAAAGACTATCCCAGCACCTCCCCCTCACAGACACTACACCACTCATTCCTGCAAGTCACCACATCATCGCTCCCAGATCCTGCCACAAGTGCCCTCATTCCCACTGTCACCACTATAGCAGACCCCCATACATGCACCCCAAAGACCACATGCGCACTCAGAACAACTGTCAACACTCCCAAATGCAGCACATCCACCCTTCCTGCAGACACCACCACAACATACATTCACCCTGCCATCTCCTTGCATCTCCTCCGCCTCCTCCCTCTACACCTAAACTCCATCACTCACACACCCAACAGTCACACAGCACACACATGACATCCAAGCTCTCACCTGCACCCAAGGCACCTTACCGTACACACCTCGCCCTACACTATCAAACATTTCTCCCATGACCAACCTTGTGCCCCTAAAAATGTTTCCTGCAAGAATACTCCCTGTTCCCTCCCACTGACCCAGTCCTTGTTCTCTCCAAGTGCCCTGTTCCTCTCCCCAAACCCCACCTAAGACTTCTACCCCCAAAAAGCCCAAGGTTACCCCTCCCAAAGCAAAACCCAAACCCCCTCCCCAAAATCAAAGCCCAAACCTAAACCCCCACCCCAACTCAAACCAAAGGACCCCCCTCCAAACCCAGACCTAAGAACCCCCTCAAAATCCAAGCCCCCCCACCTCACCCCCCCGTCACCTCTGAGGTGCCTGCATGTCCCATTGATGCCCCTGCCACGTGAAGGCCACTTTGCAGTCAGGATCAAGTTGGGGCCATGAACATTGCCCTGTGTGCCTGGGGCAAACGTTCTCATTGGACTGGCCAGTAGGCCTCTGTGTTTATATTTTTCATATTCATTCAGATTGCTCTTTAATATATCTGCACCATGGACCCCTTGGTGTCGAGGGTAACATACTTGTCCTTGCTTTCCTTCCACATGTATGTGTTGGATATGTTCGATTTGTTGTGTGTGGATGTGTGTGTGTGTTTATATGTGTTTGTGTGTTAGTACAGGTGTTTGTTTGTGTGTGTGCGTGGCAGCCGCTAGCCATGCTGAGTGTGTGTGTGTTGTGTGTGGGTGTGTACTAATGGCCTTTCCTCCAGTGTGCGCTAGGCGGGTATACCTACAGTTGGTGTCTGTGTCGCTGTCGCTGGTTCTGGAGCTGTATGGCCAGCAGGAGCATTGGGAAGACTTCCAGTTTGGGTTACATGGCGTCTGGGAACGTGCCTGTGTTCCAGAAGGTGGGTGTCCCCTTTTGTGTTGTTCATTTCTGCCAGGCTTTTAGTGGCTGGGCAACCACCGCGGAAATCCTGGTGGTGTGTGACCTCATAATATGGTCAGCAGAAACATGCTCCTCGCTGGCTTGGAGATGCCTACCGCCCTCCTAAGCAGCCTGCCCGCACTGGCGGTACTGGCGGTGACTTGGCTGTGTTACGGTCGGAACAGTGCCATGGTCATGATATGGTGGACTGCTCCACCGGGCCTGCAGCGGTGCGATCGCCACCTCCACCGTGGCGGTCCTTGGACTGCCAAATGGATACCAAGGGCCACAGTCTTTATTGATCCCAAGCATTGAACCCACGACTTCAACAGTATTTAGGTTTCCAATTTGTCTTCTCACCAGTCCTTTAGAGCCTGTAACCCCATACACTGCAGTGTGGCCCAATACAATTCTGTGATGAATTGTTTTGTCCGTCCCGAGTCCAAAACCATTTCTAGCGGGCCTGCAGACTCTGGTAAATCCCCACATCTTACCCATTACCCCATGTAGGGTGGGATATAAGAGGCATTGTCCTGGCCCTAGGGCATATGCTGCCTTCAGATCTTCAAATGGGTGCAACTTCTTATCATTTGTTAGAGCGCCAATATCACTTTTCCCCCAGTCGTTCAACTGTCTATTTGCTGTGACATTAGCAGATGCCTGTCACCGCGCAGGGCCCAGATCGTAGGTCATTGCCTTCTTACCCCATGAATATACTTTCTGCAGCACTAGACAGCGACTTTCGGCAGTACATTGTGAAAACCTTTAAAGGGGGGTGGTTGCTCAGTAATCACTCCAACATTAACTCATCACCTAGCATGATGTGCACCATAGTGCATTTGGGATTCAGTAGTTCTGCCAGAGAGCACTTTGGCCACTGGAGTTACGCTGCTGTGTAATAAAGCTCATAATTGGGAGTCCTTAGACCAACCTCCTGCAGTGGGGCATATAGTGTATCAATTCCCACCTTATGTCTGCTCGTACTCCACATGAGCGCTGTGAGTAAATTGCTGCAGGTCTCTGAAGAATGATTTCTTCAGTAATACTGGCAGTGCAGCAAAGAAAAAAATGTAGCCTGAGAATGACCAGCATTTTCACTATCATGATCCTACTCACTGAGTGAAAAGGTAACTATAACCAAAAAGCATGGATTGTCTGATCAAGGCCAGTGCTATTCCTAAGTTCCCATGAAGATCTCATTCAGTGTGATATATTGCTGCATCCAACTATTTAATGGTGTCCAACTTCAATTGCAGTCATCCCACCTGGGCCCCCATTGTGGCTCAGGAGAGCAAAGCGACAGGAACAGACATGACTTGATTCGGTTGATCTGATACTTGCCCAAACTCATCCAACAAACCCATGACCTTTGGGAGCACAACAGGGTAGGCTCTCAAGTATATCAAGCCATCATCCATGCGTAGACACACTATTTGGGGTTGTCCATCTTTATGAATGCCCCAGTGGGCACCCTGTGCTCCCCATAGGCAGGCCAATATTTCCATGGCCAATGCAAACAGCAATAGAGAGAGTGGGCAACTCTGCCTGATGCCCATCTCTATAAGTATGTAGTAGAAAATAACTGCACCCATTCAGACCCTAGCCATTGGATCTTTGTATAAGAGCACCATCTATTGTTTGAACTTGGGTCCAATGCCCAGCCTACCTAGTGCAGACTAGAGGAATGTCCACCCCAGGGTGTCAAAGACTTTCTCGATATCTAAGGAAGCCACCCAGCATTTTATTTTTGTCTTATGTGCCCAGCCCGTGGCCCAGAATGGTCAATGGAGGTTTAGGAATGTGTTTCTGCCCAGAATTAAGCCATTTTAATCAGGATGCACTAATGTATTTACAAGTGGTGTCAGCCTGTTGGCCAGTACTGTTCCCAAAATCTTGTAATCAAGGTTTAATAATGATAAGGGGTGGTACGTTGCAACCTCCAGCTGGTCCCGCCCAGTTTCGGAAGCACCACTGTTAGTGCCCTCCTCATAGCATCCGATAATTTACCCTGTGCCTTTGCTTTTTCATAGACTTCCAGTAGCCGAGGGGGGAACAGCTGGGTTTGTTAGGTAGCATAGAACTCAACTGGAAACCCGTCTGTGCCTGGAGTCTTGCCCCATGCAACTTGTTGTGTAGCTAGTTTGTTTTCCTCCAGGGTCAGAGGGACATCCATTTCGCATGTCTTCATAGGATTAAGTCAGGGAATGTCAGTTTCCACCCAGGTATTCTGAGGCTATTGCTGTGTCCATTCCTCCATCATCCCTGTATGGGGACCTGTAATAACTTGCAAAAGCTTTGTTAATTTCAAGCTGAGCGCCAACCACGAACCATTAGTGAAAGTAATACAAAGGGGTAATAGGTGCTGGCAGGATGGGCCATCTCTGACTTGATAGGGGGTGAAGCTGTCATCTACCACACTTGCACCTCATAATGTCCCTGCCTCAGCACACGTACAAAGGGTTTCACAGTAGTCTTTTGTGCCCCAGACAAGCTATGGCCAGGGCAGGGATTCAGGAAATTCCAGACACCTCTGTAGACAGAGAACTCTTCAGTGCACATCTGGGCATATGGAAGATTCAGAAGAAGAACTACTATGCTGATCTTCTGCAAGCAGAAATGCTACTCTGCTGCCCTGCTGTGGGAGTGAGAAGGCCTAGACCTGCATTTTGAGCCCAGGACCACCGGAGTGACTCCAGGGGCTGGTTAGCTGGCCTCCTGATCAGAGCATGAGGGACAGAAAAGGCTCCAACCAATCTGAACCCTGCACCATGACTTTGTCTGCTGTGAGTTTTGCTGCCCATGTGGTGCCAAAGCAGTCCTGGACTCTTGAAAGTGGGCCTGCAGGTGCTCTGATAGCCTAGCTATAGTCTTTTAAGCAGTACCAATGCAGCGTGACACATCTCCTCGCATCTCTGCATTGAAACTACCCCTGTGCAATGCATCCCCGATGCATGACCCCTGCAGCTCTTCAGAAGCACTGCTGTGTGATGTATCCTCAACACAGGAATTTACATAGCAGCTCTGCAACTCCTCAGAACCACCACTGCGCAACGCATCCCTGATGCAGGACACCCACAGCTCTTCAGAAGCACTACTGTGTGATGCATCCTCAAAGCAGGAATTTACATCGCAGCCAGCCGCCTATTGCTGCATGACACTTCCTCAATGCGGGATCTTGCAATGTTCCACAACCTATATTTAAGGTTCTTTGTTCATTGGCCTAACTTGATCTCTGTATCCGGCATGCACTCCATCATGGTCGGCCTGAACTTGTGACTTTGTCCCAGTCCAGCACAACCAGATAACTACAGTTAAGTATACTTTAATTTAACAACTTTTTGTGGTTCACCCTAACAAGGTTTATTTTCATTATTTGAGTGGGGCTCCCAACCCTCTCAACTAATAACCTGATTTCTTACACACCTGTTGTAAATAGATAGTGGTACTATTAATGTAGTTAATGGTACTCAATTTACCAACCTCAGGAAGAATGGAAGATAGCTTTGCCGAGATTCATATAAGTGATCTCCAGATAGCTCCATCTTTGGTCCACATCTACCCTTTCAACTCAATCACCTATCTTTCTGATAGAATGGGAGGTTTAGAAGTGCATAGAAGGAGCAGGGCAGAGTGTAACAAAATTGTTAGGTAGCAGTTTTAAGGGTGAATATGGCACACCATGGGCATATCAATGATAGTCTGAATCAGGCATTTCCACCACATATGTGTTTCCATGCGCACTACTTAATCAATGGGCCATAGAAAGGGACTTGTTACTCTTCATAGCCACTGTTAAAGGACAGTGCAAGGACACACAGGAAAAGTAATCTGTAGTGTCACACTGGGAAACAGTACAACTTATACATACTGAGTAGGTGGTTTCCTATAATTACATCCTCATGATTATATTTTGTTATCTTTGCAGTGTGTGCACTGTGAACCTTTTCCATGAGTTATTGTGTTAGTCTTGGGCAGTATTCGTGTGGGTATTGTTTACCCTTGGTGTACCATGGTCATATTACTTGTGGACTCCAAAATGGATATCCAAGTTACTCACTATAGGTACTTGACTCTCCTTTAGGTACTTGAGCAGTTACAACTTATTCCAACGAGTGACCGAAGTTAGAAACTCAGATACAGTATGACCCTATAAACCAGACTCAATAAAATGAAAGTCCAGACAGAGTGTTAAGAGATGAAAAAGCTATTTTAACAGGTGAGTGCTTAGTTGAATTAAAAGAAGGTCCACCTACAAATCCATAAGTAGATAGCACTTTCTAGGGCTGAAATATGACCCCAAGCTTCATTATTACTTCACAGTACTAAGAACTAGATTCCTGTTAACAGTCACCCTATGGCAAATGTTATCCTATGAAGGTTTGTTTCGGACTGATTTGGGGAGTTTCATAAGCACCCGGTTCCCTGCTTCTGAGAGGAGCAAAACTGTCACAAAAGCTGTTCTGAATTTAGGCAATAGCTATCAGTGTGGTGACTCTGGTCCCATCTCTGTTCAATAGTTACACCGTGACACAGGGTGAAATAAAAGGTATTACTCCTAAAAGCAGGCTATGTCAAGAATAAAAGGTGTCACTCTGAAAATGTAGAAGCTAAAAACCCTGCATATAAATAACTAGGAACCCACCCATAAACGTGCCTCACGCTTTCCCTGCTCCAAATGGTATTCTGGTGATTGGGTGTCATGCTAGAGACACAGGCCACAGTGAACTAGAATTCACGGACATGCCAAGGAATAAGCAGGTATCTATGTTTTTCGGCGGGAAGAATGGGAAAGGTGGGTCAGCTCTCAGTGATGAAGCCACATTTCATTTAGGGACCTGTATATTGAGATTTTTCAGCCACTGTCAAGTGTTTCTGGTGGTGTGAGCATTCATGTGACTGGGCACACCCACAAAAGTTTATGCTACACCAGTCCCAACCAGGAACTGGGGAGTTTATGGTTAGGCTTGACTGTGACTTCAACAAGCACTATTTCCAGAACCCCAAGGGCTGGAAAATGGTTGAGGGCAACCACCTAGTGAAATCAAACCATATACTGAGAGTATGAAGTCTGACTTCCTCCTGCGTACCCTGAAATTGAAGAAGGGATTTCCAGACACTATTTAATGCACAGGATAAGTAAGGGAAAATGCAGGCTCAACCTGACATCAATGACAGCTCCATGACCCTGATCTTCTTTACTCATAACTAAACTGGGTGACCTTCTCTTCCCAGATCACAGCAGAATATTAACTCAGCAGGGTTGGCAGACTTAAACAAGAGCACTTTTCAGAATTAAAAAAAAATTAGGTCATTAGTTCCTAAGGATGTGTGTCCTGTACACGTAATATGTTTGTAAGTGTCTTTTTTACTGGGAACAAAGTACCCCACTGTAGCACTTAAGTCTCTCAGGTTAGCAAAGCAGAGCAGTCCAAGGTCTACTCAGGTAGACCCTGTTGCTAGTAATCTCCATGTCCTGGCATGCAACACCAACACTCAATAAATTATTGTCCAGTCAGTGATTGTTTCTTTTAAAATAAAAAGTATGCTTATTAATCATATACTATTAAATACTGGCTTTGTTGAGGGGTCACGATATTCATATGTATAAGGCAGGCCTACTAACGATGTCAGAGGGGCACATTTATATGTATTGCAGACCTTCTGGCTTTGTCAGGATGTTACAGCATTAATCCAAAATAACTACATGTTAGATATACTTTCATAATGTACCACCATTATGTCACCATTAAAACCAATGTTGACAACAACCATATTCAAATGCAATAATTAAAGCATTTGTCAGTGAAACTGTCAATAAAGCATTTTGATTTAAAAAATCATCTTTTTGACTCTTTGGTTGCACAAGTCTCTCACCCGTATCTGTAAGGCCACACAAAGCTACTTTGGGCCATATGTACGAAAGCTTTTTCCCATAGACACAGAATGGGTAAAATCCTTTGGTACATCTAGCCCTTTGTGCCTTATTACGAGTTTGACGGAGGGGATTACTCCATCACACACGTGACAGATATCACATCCACCATATTACAAGTTCCATAGGATATAATGGAACTTTTAATACGGCGCCCAGGATATCCATCACGTTTGTGACGGAGTAATCCCCTTCGCCAAACTCATAATGAGGCCCTTTGTGTTGCTTTTCATGGACTCATAGATATGGAGTAAGGCGAAGCAGCGCAAGTCACCTTACTCTGCGTCGGGAGGCATTCCATGGGTGTTGCGGTAGTTTTCCCATTCAACACCCATCGATTTTGGACACTCACCCAATTTACTAAATGACGTAAACCTGGAATATCACCAAACCTTTACACCTCCCCAAGGGTGGTGTAACAAGGAGAAATGTTTTTATTTTCAGCTCCAACTCTAGCTTACTTCACTGCCAGGTACTTTCCTGCCAAAACTTCAAAGGTGAGACCCAACTGTGTGGGCTCCAGAGGTCAGGCCCTCCAATTTGTTCTAGTGCGGCCAGTTATCTGATGCAGATTTCCCCCATGTTCTTTCCTTTCCCAGGATCTAGGTGAATCACTTATGATTCTCCTTTCGTGTGGGGTAGCCTTTGTTTTCTCTGTTGGGGAGCAAACTATTTATCTTTTGCCCAGTAGCAGGGACAAAGGTGTGGAATCTGATTATGAGCTGATCCATAGAAATATATGACAATTCCTGAAATCTCATAAAATGTGGATGTGGTGTGTTTGAAACTTTAAAATCAAACTTGGCATACATCTTTACCCCAGTCTGAAACCTTGCTCGAAAGTGTAAGCCTAGGTGGCACAACACTGTTAAAGCACTACAGACCTATCTATGAGGGTGCACTATTATCATAAGCACTAATCCTTGCTGAGTCCCTTTCTATGCCATGCTACTAGTGTGCAATTACCAGGCTGCACAAGATGGTAGTCACCCATGTGCAGCCAGCACCCTTATCTTAGTAGGCAGACACTGGCTCGAGCACGTTCAGTCCATTTACCATGAATTTACCATGAGTTTACCATGACTGAGACTCAGGTGGTGAGATTCACAATGAAAAATCAAGAAAATAGGAAGCTGAAAGTGAAAACTTCTGGTGGACTAAATGGGGGAAACCATTTGCTACAAGAATATTATGATATTTGTTTATTAAGATGTCCTTATGTGCTTAAATATCACCCATTAGTCACTTCAGAGTGCTGGAGATACAGATTTGAGCCATTACCATCCTCATCCTATTCCTTGTTCCAGCCCTTACTAAATTAGGATTACCTCCTCTACCAAAAAGGTTCCCACACCTTGACCAAGAGTTTTTTCTATTTCTACTCTCCCTCCAAAACTCCTCTCATAAAACCCTCCCCTAATGCTCAGTACTTCCTGTTTTTCCTTTTGTGCCCCCATCCCACTCGGGCTAGAAGGGTTTGTGGGGCACCCCTCTTTTTCCTTTTTTTGTTTTTAGCCTTTGCTTTTCATTTTCACTTCCTGCTATGGGGTGCCTTCCTGATGCAGTGTGGCTCGGGCTTTTTCCACGGGAGGGCTTTTCTGCTCTGTGGCACTGGCCATGGGAGCCTTTTATTTTCATATTCAGGGTTCCTGCTGCCCTGTATTTATGGATTACTGTGTCTCCTAGTACCCCGGATACCTTTTTGGCAGTGCAATGGCCTGTTCTGCTCCTGTTTTTGGTTCCCATTAACATCAGGAATGCTCCAGCTGTTCCTCTTCCTGCAGAGCAGGTGAGGCGGAATGGGTGGTGTGTGAGGCATCTTGCTGCTGTTCGGTTTTTCTGCATCAGTGGGTGCCACGAAGGACTGTCTGCCTTTACACCCTTGGGGACTATTACACAGTGCTGTGGTCTGTGAATCGGAGAATGCTGGACACAAGGTAAGTCAAGTGGGTTAGTGTTACTTACTCTGTCCATAGGTTTGTTTTGCTGGGTGGTGTTGCCTCAAAGAAAGGTATGTGTACAGAGGAATGTGGTTTTATGTTCTTCCTTAGGTGGCTACCACTCTGCCTATTTTCAGGGGAAGTTAGATGGAGAGTGATCCTGCTTTTCTCTTCTCATTTCCTTTCCGCTCGTTGTGCTAACTACACTTGTTGATCTGTATGGCAAATCCTGTGGGGTTTTGGGGGATTTTGCCTGGGCTATTGGTTTTCATCCTTCCAGTAAGGCACTTTGTTAGGCTCTCTGTGGGGTCCTTTGTCTCCTACCATATAAATGTATGTAGGTGTCAAAGATCCATTGTGCAAGCTCCTGCATGATTGTCAAGATGGCCAAACATACATAGAAGCAGAAGCATGCTTCTCCTTCTTGCTCTCCATGGTGGAATGTTCTGCATGCTGTCCAGGGACCTTCTCTGAGTAACTCTTGCTTTTCTCCTGGGGTGCACAAGAATTTGCAGGAGATGGTGAGGTCCTTGTCAGGCGCTTATGTTCGGTGTCAGAGTAGGATGTCCTCCCCTCCTCAGTCTCCTCCTGTTTCTGATTCCTCTGGATTTTGACTGTCCTCTCCTTCCTCAGTGTCGTCCTGGGCCTCTCCAGATTATGAGGAGGAATATGTGGGGTTCCCTGATAACTCTCCAGCTCCATGGGGGAAGTATATTTGTAAAGAAGAAATGAAATCCATCCTGGACTGTTTGTCTTCCAACTTACACCTACCCACTGATTCGGAGCAGCCGTCTTCCAGTCCTGATGAGTTCAGGCAATTTAAAACCGGCAGTTACTACGCTTAGCTTCCTGTTATTAAAGCAGTCCAAAGGTTGTTGCAGAGAGAATGGAGCGAGCCAGATAGACTTACTGTCCTGAGGTTTCTTGGAGACTGTATCCTTTGGCGTCAGGGGAACTGGAACTCCCTCAAAGTCTCTCTATTGATCCCCTGTTGGGTAATCTGGTTGGGCATACTGCCCTGTTGAGTGAAGATGTAGTAGTGTCTGATCCTGTGGACAAAAAGGCTGAGGAAGCTCTGAAGCAGGCATATACTGATCTGAGTCTTTCTATGAGGTCAGAAATGTATTCCATTTACACTTCCCAGTCCTTGGTGAAAGACTTCCAGTCGTTGTCTTCCGCTATGCTCGAGGGTGAGGATTGTTCTCATTTCCTCACACAGATGGATGTCTGGGTGAAATTCCTTTTGGATGTGGTCTTTGACAGCCTTAGGGCCTCTGCTATGGCGTCAGCAGGGGTGGCGGCAGCCAGGCGTCATTTACACCTGAAGGACTGGAGGAAGATTCTTCTAAAAAAAAAAGTGTCTCCTTCATATGCCTTTTTCTCTGAAAAATCTGTTTGGGGGAAGAATTTGAGAAGGTACTGAGGAAGTCCTTCAAGAATCAGAAACATATACAACTTTGCAAATACAGGCAGAGGGAAGTTGACAAGAAAAAGAAGGGACTGGACAAGTACAAGAGGCTCAATTGTTCTCTCAATAGGTCTAGGTTCCTGCCTTGATCCCAATCTTCTGCTGCCCCTCGCCATCCTCCTGGTTCCAAGGACAACCCTCCATCACGTTCCTGACTATGCAGAGGAATTGGTGTGAGGACGTCTGTTTTTTTCCCTGGACTTTTGGGTCCCCTGGATCCAGGACAAGTGGGTTCTTCTGGTGATCAAGGACTGTTACACCATTCACTTTTTTTCCAGACCTCTGGCTCCCACATTTCCTGTCTACCCCTCTTCCGGCCCACAACTCCAAGAGGGCGGCCTTACTGGACAATCTGTTAACTTTGTTCAGGAAGGGAGCCGTTATTCCGGTCCTTCCAGATCAACAGGGACAGGGTGGTATTTTCAGGTGTTCCTCATGCAAAAACCATCAGGGGAGTACAGATTGATTATCGATTTGAAGTTACTGAACAGGTTCATAGAGTCCATTTCAAAATGTGCTCCCTTGAGCAGATCATTCCTTTTCTTTCTCAGGGGGTTTATCTTACGAAAATCAACCTCCAGGGTGTTTGGCTCCATGTCCCCATAGAACCAGCCAGCCAACAATTCCTGGGTTCTGTATAGGGGCAGAACACTGGCAATCTCGGGTCCTCTCTTTTGGGATCAAAACAGCTTCCCAAGTGTTCACAAAGCTCCTGGCTTCTGTGATGGCTTATTTTCATGAGTGAGAGCTAGGAGTCTACCCTTACCTAAACGATCTTCTGATTCAGTCTAGTTCTCAAGCTTTGTCTATCCTGCGGACAGTAGAGGTTTACAAGGGTCTGGAGGACTTTGGGTTTCTCCTTCCAGACAGTGGTGGGGAAGGTCTTCCAGCTTTTGACACGGGGCAGAAAGCTGGTTCTCATGTGGAGCACCTCCTGCATTGGACTTCGGCCCCAGTGAGAGACTGGCTTCATGTCCAGGGGGACCTAATAATTATATTCTATTGGTTGTTCCCTTCTGGTATTCTGTGCTGCGCTATGAGTCGATCTGCAAACTGATTTGGTTATTTTTTGTTGCCTTGTTTTTTTCTTTCTACAGGCAGCTATGATTTTCATCATTCCCTGGGTCTGTTGCCCATTTCAGAAGAATATAGAGCCTCATTCCGCTCACTCCAGAGATTAGGGCTCAGCTGGGCTGGTGGATACATTCTCTGGCGTTCGGACAGGGTGTCTCCTTTGCACTCCTGGAACCCCTGATGCCAGCAAACACCATTGCCATGTAAGCTTGCGTCGCATCTGTATGAGGCTTTGGAATAATTTGGGCCCCCTCTGCACTCCCTAACGCCACCATGTGTGAGCTCTATTTAAGATATGGCCCACCATGGCGGTAGTTAGAACAATAGCGTCAAATTTTTTTATGCTATTGTGGTGCTTTGCTACCTAGTGCCTGGAATCTGGACACTCGTGTAGCAAAGTGCAAGGAGGCACATTGATTTAAATGGGTGCGTCATCTTAATGCCTGCTCTGAGCAGGTTTTAAAAATGACAGAAAAATAGCGCAGTGAAATCTTTTAAATTTCACGGCACCATTTTTAGGGCTTCCTAACGGGGAACGCCCACCTTGCATACATTATGCCTGGCGTAGAGATAATGTGGCGCAAGGGATTACAAAGTGGTGCAATGCATGCATTGTGCCACTTTGTAAATATAGCGGGGGAAAAGGCCACCCTGGCTTCAAAAAAATTATGCTAAGGCGGCGCTAAAGTGTTGCAAGGGGCTCTTAAATCTGCCCCTTTGTTTTTCGCCAATACACAATATGACATGCAATGAAAATAAAGTTGAGTTCCCTGAAAAACAGCTGGGAATGTTACTTGGCAATGGTATTATTCACAAAGTCGAACTGTTTGGCCGCGTGCCCGCTGCCCTGTTTGTCTTTGAGAATCACCATATGGTAGGAAGACATTTTACCCCAAAACATAATGCTGTGAGTATGAAACATGTAAAGGCCACAGGAACCATTAGCATGGTTTCGTTCTTATGATAAAGAGACAGCTTTGGAACAGAGGAGGCTGGCCCACAGGCGCTAATCTTGCACAAATACAAAAACGATGCTGGCTATAATCGACAGTGGAGCAACATATAAACATCAGAAACATTAATGAATTAGGATTTGCACGGTCAGTGGGTCTGGCTTGTTATAAGTGATACTGTTTGGTAGTTGATGACCGAAGTTGTGTTTTTGTTTGTGGAGTGATGTATGGATGTTGAGTCACTGAATGTGCGTTTTAGGGAGTGGGCAAATATGGGCGACTGTGCATGGATGCTCTGGTGAATGACTTGGCACGGTAATGGATGAGGAAGCAGTGGCCGGAGTGGAGAATAGTCGCCTGCCACCAACATGACTGTGCCATCCCCACACTCAAGCATTGCCTTGCCCATGCATTCCCTCACCAGTCATTAATCTATAAACTTACATTTTCATAAATGCACTGATCTGTATACTCATTCATCCATGAAGCCATCTATGCATTCACTCATCTGTGCAGTCATCTACACCGTAAAAGCACAGCATGGCCCATCATTGAAGAAACTCCCTTAGTAATTGTAATACTAATAGTTTACTAAAACGTGCAGAGTATGGAACAGCTAAAGATCTTTCTTTAACAACTAGAGACAACACAAAGGGAAAGCTAAACTCCCAAGATTTGTAATTCCTTTGTACTAGAGATCTACAATTCTCTGATAAAAAAAAATACTTTGACTCTGAAGATTTATCCTAGGATATGAAATAACCAACTTTTCCTTCTCATCTTCTGATGGCTAGTCTCATATGTTGTATTACTGGGTTCCAGTGTCTATTATTCTATTACATTGGGCGTTTACCTGCCTTTTCTTAAGCGGTAGTGAAATCTTCCCACACACAGTTTTGGATCATGATAATTATACCAAAGATGATTTACATTTTGTTATTTGATTCTCTTGATTGCCAATTGAGTGTGCCAGAGTGTGTGTGTGTGTGTGCGCGCGCGTGCGCCTGTGTCCATATGTGCATCAGTGTGTGCAAGCTTGTTTTGGGTTTTTAGTGGCGTTTGGAGTGTTCACTCTTCAACTGCACGTGACTGTATGAGGATAGGCTCAGAAAAGAAATGGTCTATGCGATAAAGAGTGTGTTTATATACCGGCTTCAGAAAAGGACGTGGGCCTATCTGCGGTGTGGTATGTTTGCTGGCTTATTAGTGATGGAATAGTGCACCTGTTCATTTTGATTTCCGACTGGCTTTATGGTGCAAGTCTTTTTACGTGAATGTGGAAATGTTATCTATTGCCTGATTTATGGATGTCAGCCATATCTGACTCAGTGTGTGTGTGTGGGAGAGGTGTGTAAAGAGCAACTAGGTGGGTTTCTTTATATACATCTGTTTCCCTCAGTACTTGAAATTTAATTTCTCTCCGCAGGTATGGTCACTCTCACAGGGGAAAATCGCCTAACTTTAGTTATAAAATTGGAGGCATATTTATGAGAGGCTTGCACTGCAGGAATGTCACTTTTTTTTACGCTCTGGCGTTGCAAGCCTCTCAACCATATCTATGAGGCCATATTGATGGAGAAAGACAAAGCAGTGTAAGTCGTGGTGTTGCCTTACTCTGCACCAAGGAGGCAAGCCGTGGGCATTGTGGTGGGTTTTCCCACGCAACACCCGTGGATTTTGACGCTGCCCCAGAAGTACTTAATCATGTAAACCTTGGACAGCGTTAAAACCAGAGGAAAGCGCCTATCAAGATTGTTTTTGTGCAGGAAGGTGCCCCTTGATCTTAGAAGAATTCCACACAAAACCTATATCCTTAAACATTTCTTTAAGACCTAGGTTATGGAGAAGCACTACTGCAGATTTGTCTATATTTAGTTGATATAGACGAATGGAGAGAGATGGCAATCTAAGAAACTCAGGGATGTAAGTCTGAGGATTGGAGACATGTAATAAAATGTCATCGCATAGGCTGTAAATTTAATATTAAATTTGTTGTGAATAAAGCCAGTTAAAGTCTTTGATCTTCATAAATTTTCAAGGAATGGTTCCAATGCACGGAAACAAAGTAAAGGGGATAGAGGGCAACCCTGTCTAGTACCTTTTGTAAGGGGGAAGTAATGAGATTGAAGGCCATTGGTGGAAACCGAGGTGGAAGGGAAGGGGGAGAGAATCTTAATAGATTGCAGAAATCGAGGGCTGGCGCCATGCCATTTGAGGGCTCTGAACACGAATTTCCAATTTACATGAGCAAATGCTTTTTCAGTGTCCAGAGTGACTGCAGCATTATGGGTTTTACTTCTAGAGGCGCCCAAATTAATATTTAGGAAAGTGTGGGAATCGTCAGGAATATTTCGGCCTTGATAAAACCAGACAGTTCGATACCGGTCAGGGAGGGGGTTAACTCATTGGCACGGAGAACCAGAATCTTTGAGAAGAATTTGAAATGTGTATTGTTGAGAGAAATAGGTCTGTCTGTAAGACAGATCCTTATATTTTATTTTGATTAAACATATCATAGCTTCAGAAAATGATCTGACTTTGGCGTCAGAAACAAGAAGAAAATTTAGAGTAGAATTCAACTGTAAAGCCATCTGTACCAGGTGCCTTATCTTTTGGAAGTTTAGAGATAGCTGTACTGAGATTTCCTCTTCCAAAGGGGTAAAGGTACTCTGTGAAGCTTGCATTTTGGGGATTGTAAGACAAAAAGGATTTTAGGGAAACCTGGTTAGAAGGTGCACCTTCTGTTAATGATTTAGTGTAAAATTGGTAAAACAAGCCTTATCGCAAATCTCTGAATAGTTGGTTGCCAGAAGCATCATGTATACTTTTGTTTTTTGACTTTTAGATGATTGGCTAACAACTTACCAGCCTTATTAGAGCCTCTGAAACATTTAGCATTAGTTTTTTAAAAGGACAACACTACCTTATTGATGAATGTCCTGTTAAATCTAAGTTCAGCCTGGATAAGTTGATAAAGAACATATTTTGTGGGACAAGGTATAGTATTTATGCTCTAATTTCTTGATGTGTTGTAGAATATTAGAAGATCCCTTAGCTGCAGCCTTTTTTTAAGAGAGACATAGTTAATTATATAACCTTGTGTAGTCACTTATGCCAAACATGGTAAAACGTGATCTTAGGACTGATGTTGTTGTTAAAAAAGTTGATAGCAAATTGTTGAAAATCTGTGACGAACTGTTGAGCCTGTTGCAATGCATTGTTAAAATGGCAATGATTAGTAAGGGAAGAAGAGTGGGTAAGTTCCTGATTTATCATTACTGGAGCGTGATCAGAGATAAGGATGGGATCTAGTTCAGCGTGGATCAGATTCTGTGTGAGGTTTTTGTCAAGAAAAATATAATCTATTCTTGAGAAGAAATGGTGAGTTGGGGAAAAGAAAGAGTATTTTAAAAGATGGGATTATAGATTCGCCATGATACACCTAGACATCCAGATGAGATTGTTCTCTGAAAGGCCTTTTTCATATTATTGGGAATGTATTTGAAAGCACATTTTCTATCTAGAAAGGGGTCTAGTAGCTGGTTTCAGTGTCCACCCATGACAAGATTAACATGCATAACTGACATTAGTTTAACTGAGAGTGAATCCGAGAAGATTGTGTCAACACCATTAGATCTGTAGATATTGAAAAAAAGAGTAAGGGCAACCATTAACTGTAGTATATGAGAGAAGCTATTGACCAGCAGAGTCAGTTTCTTGTTTTAAAATATTAACAGATAACGCTTTGTAGAATAACATAACAACATAACTTTTTATGATGAACAGCAGAAGAACAATAAACAGAGTAAACCCAGCTTTTTTAAGGAAATGAACATATTTTTCAAGAAGGTGAGCCTCTCTTGTAACATTTCCCTATGACAAGAGAATTTAGAATGCTGTGTGATAACTCTTTGTCTTTTGATAGGGCTCAAAGGCCTTTTATATTCCAAGTCACAATTCTAGGATTATTCATACAAATAGTGATGAACATGGAACAAAATAGTAACCTCTGTGAAAAAGAAGCATAATTTACAAAATAACTGTATATCAATATATTTGTCTGGACGGAATGTGGAAAAATGTTCAATGACCAGTCTAGGGAGAAAATAGGAAAGAAAAGGAGTAGATGAGAAAGGGGTGAGTCTAAGGAAGACCCAGAAATGTGAAAGGAAAAGAGTATGAGGAAGAGTCAAAAGGACCTGGACCATAAAAAGAAAAATAGGGAAAAGAAGTGAAACTGAAATGGGGCACTGAGGAATACCATGAGGGATGAACTGGCAGAGACACCATGTCTGATATGTATGAGGTGAAACAAGAAGAGTGAGTGACAAAACACAAGAGAAGAAAGGATACCTGAAAAGGAAGAGAAAGGAAGGAGAGAGAGGACAAAAACTGAATGCAACAATTTAAGACATGCATTAACCATAAATGGAGATATGACCCAATTGAAGAAGGAGGTTTGGGATGTACATTCAAGTGAGGGAGACTAGACCACATCTGAACAATGCACAAACATGGAGGACGTCAATAACAACAGTCAAGGGAATCTGAGAGATAAAGGGAGAAAAAACATTAGTGAAACATCAGAAGTATTGATTACATAACATCAGACCAATGAGAATGATAAACAAGAAACAAACAATGCAAATATGAAGGAAAAATCATGGACCTCAATGTCCATAGTCTCTCTTTTATGAAGATGAATTAATTCTCTTAGTTGTGCTGGTGAGACAAAAGACGACAACTTATCCTTGTAGATAACCTTGAAGAGACATGGCTGGGTATGTCTTGCATTTATAGCGTGCAACGAGGGGCGCATGTCCAAGAATTCCCTGGTCAAGCAGCTTTGACTCTGGAGACATCCTGTGAGAGGAAAATCTTATGTCCAGACCAAATCATCTATTTGTTGTTCAGAAGCGGAGAGAGCTTGCATTAAATCACTGCAGTGGAGAAAAAGAATAAACATTCCTCTAGGCTTGAAAGTTGAGGTTGAACCAGAAAGCTTGGAACCAAGATGATGCGCCATCTGAATGTTAAGGGGGGTACTACTAGTGAGACCAGCAATTGTGGGTAAGTTTGTGTGTAGAAAGGTGATCATGTCTCCCCCTCAACTCTTTCCAGTATAATATATAAACGGAGATGGTTGTGTTGGTTTCAATTTCCTAAATCCTCAGTTTGTCTTTTAAGGGTGTCTATTTCCCTGGCCAAAGCATCCACTTTTGAAGTTAAATACAGAAACTCCACAATGTTGTTCTGTAAATCTGAAACCCTGGACTCAAGAGAAGACCATTTGTCCTCCAGGCATTTAAGGATAGTATTACTTTCCATCATAAAGGGTTTTTGCATTTTAAGTTCATCCATTAAGTCTTCCATGGCGATTGGGAGATGAGATTTTCTAGGGGAAGCTGGGTCCTTCTTGACCCTTTTGTTTCCACTACCAACATTTTCTTTGCATGTACAAGATGTAGGGTTAGTAAGGGAACCATTCTTTAAGGATGCACAGCCCCCTCTGCCATATTTGAAGTAGAGGATATAGTATGCACTAAGTGCTACAGTTGCTGAGGTGAAAGAAAAAACCCAAAGGCCTGCAAAAATGGAAAGAAATTGCGCGAAGGAGGCATATAATTGGAGAAACAAAAAAAGACATTTTGACAAAGTCAGCCATCCCATCTGAATCGATATAGGGTGATCTAGTATTGAATGCAGGAGATAAATCGACTGAAAGTAAGTGTAATTCGTGACAAGGATATTGGTCTATGAACAGAGCAAGCAGGACAAAATTATAGAAGAAAATGAAGGAGAAACCTCCTGAAAAGCGAAGGTGTCATTCCCAGTCCTGTCAGAGGTGAAAAAATGCAGGAAACACCCACATTGCCTGCGCAATTATAAGCTGGGAAACATAGCAACAGGGGCACAACTTTGGGAAAGAAATTCACTGCCATGGTCTCTGGCCCCGAACTGCATCCGGCTAGAGAATGCAGTGAAAAAAGAGTCTCTGGTCCTCACTGGGAGCTGAACATCAGGCCAAGGAGCACGAGCTCTCATATTCAGCAGCCATCTTGGTAGCATCAGAACCTCCTAAATCTTCATCCAAGAGTTCTTCAGTTTTATTGCCAATTGATAGTGAGGAAGACGGATGTGCAATGTCGATATTTACCTCAGAAAAACGTGTGCAAGTCAGACTGGCCGCATGCAAAGAAGAATACAAGTCAAAGAAACGATGAGGAGTAAAATCACAAATGTAATTCAAACATTGACCAATAATTACACTAAAGTTAAACACTGCTCAATATCTTTTATTGTTGACAGTGGTGCGTGGAAAACCTGCATGCCCCCCAGCCAATCTCGGCCCCAGAGACCCCATCTCTCAGGGCCCAGCGTAAATATTACATTGTTTGGGGGAATGGGTAGCTGCTTGCCCCCCCAAGCCGATCTCAGCCCCAGGGAACACTTTCCCTGGGTCTCGGCCTAAGCATTTGATTTTTGGGGGGGTCACGCAGCCCCCATCCCGATCTCAGTCCCGGGGACCCCTGAGGCCTAGTCTAATTTTCTTTTCTCCGTGCCCCCACTCCCCAGGGAAGATTTCGGACAAGGGACTCCATCCCCTGGGGCCCAGCCATGTGACCATGTGGCCATGTGACCTGGGTGCCACCCTAGGGCTCCCAGTGACAATGTTGGGAACCGGGGGGAAGCCTGAAGGCCCCAGTGGTCCCATCCACCTCCCCACCTCCTGTGGGAGCCGGCAATGCTGTCACAGAGAGGGAGCTGCTGAGGTTTTCCCTCTCTGTAAGTGCAGTTTCCTCTGTCTCCGTGCCTGCATCTTGGTAGGCAGACAGAGGAAACCTCTGCTCACATCAAGTGAGAACTGTTTGGCAGATCTCCCTCGCTGCAAGCAGAGTGTTTGCTATGTCTTGGCAGCAGATGTCAAAAGTGCCGCAAAGCCACAGCAAACAGTTATGTCCTGGGGGTAGGCACCTCCAGACATTGCAGGAGCTGGCCCTGGTGGGTGTCAGTCCCGAGGGCCATCATTGGCTCCTTAAGGGGGCCACATTGCCCCCTCCAACATGCAAAGTGCACCGGGGAGGTGGCGTCCCTGGGGCTGCGAGTGAGCCACGCGACCCCTCCCCCACACTGAATTCACAAAGTGCCCTGGGGAGGTGGTGGTCCCGCTGCTGCTGGTGCCACCCAGTCTCGCACAACAAATTTGAAAAGAGTCCCAGGGAGGTGGCGGTCCATGGTCCGGGCACCCCCCACGGCATCCATTTTAACAAATGCCCGCAGGAGGTGGCAGCCCCCAAGGCTGCAGTGGGGCAGGATGGCTCCCACACATCTATTTTAGGTTAGAGCCCATCAGCTTTCAAAATATAAATACCCCCGGGACGTGGGACACCTGGCGTCTTGTAAAAAACAAGTATGAGAGCCCGCACTTGTTTTTTTTCCCCACAAAT
Organism: Pleurodeles waltl; assembly: GCF_031143425.1. Classification (NCBI taxonomy): domain Eukaryota; kingdom Metazoa; phylum Chordata; class Amphibia; order Caudata; family Salamandridae; genus Pleurodeles; species Pleurodeles waltl. Next base: position 1,007,668,357 of record NC_090448.1, read on the forward strand.
ATTTGACATTGTCATGAAATTGCGCAAAAAAAGTTTTTAAAAAATGATCAACAACATCAATGGAGGGGCATTTGTTGATGCCTTGATCAGTATTGATGTGGAATCTCTGTACACAGGTATACCCCAAGCAGAGATAGTTAAGGTAGTTGAAGACATGCTTTCTACCTCTGATTGGCCTTTTAGGACGCCCATTCAATTCATATTGGACTGCACCACCATCTCTATGACAGATAAAACAAATTCTGTTCGAAAACCAATTATAGAATCAGAAACACTGAACTTCTATGGGCAGTACCTTTGACCCAAATCTGGCATGCCTGTTCATGTTTCATTTCGAGAAACAGTTCATCCTTGTTAATAGTAACCCTTTGGAACATCATAGCAGGCTGTGGCGGTGCTACATAGATAATATCCTAATTATTTGGGATGGAGAAACTCAGGACATACAACCCTTTGTTAACTTAACTTGGCCAATTCTTGCAATTCACAGCTGTGGTTTCCACCAACGAAATCTCTTTTCTTGACCTTTTGATTACCATTGCCAAGGTAGACTAACTACGAAAACTTTCCATAAGTCAATGGACTGGAATAGTTTGCTCCTTTATGAGAGCCATCATCCAAGAGCACTATGGAAGAACTTATCTTACAGTCAATTCCTCCGCCTAAGACATAATTGCAGCAAGATTTCTACTTTTGAGAATCAAGCAAATGACTTAAGTCAGAAACTACTTACTAGACATTATCCATTGAGACTTATTAACTATGTCCGGTAACGGACAAGAAACAATCATAGGGAAAATCTACTGATGACCTACCCAATACCTCCAGAAATATGACTGTCGTGTCACTATGTTCACACCAGTGTCCAACGAACTTAAGAAAATCATAAACAAATGTTGGTCTATTCTCGCTAGTGGGGGTGATGTAATTTCAAAACTTTTTTTTGCATTCAAGCTCACTAAGAATATCAAAGACTCACTTGTCCTAAACTCAGTACACATTTCATTGACAAAAGCCATACCCCAAATGCTCGGTAGTGGATTGTTTTAGAAGCGTTTAATGAATTGACATGCACTCAAAAATTGTTATTTGATAGTGAACAAAGGTGGGTGTCCAGACTCAAAACCCACCTTACAGGTCTGGACATTGACTTTCAATGGACAGCATTTCTTAAATGAGTCAGCGTTTGTATGATTTCCTTCTCTAACGATCTATGATCTTTTTGACCAGAGTTGACTATGTATTGTAAAAAGAGCCCCTCTTTCTTCCGACCTGCAGTAGATGTCCCCTCTTCTATCCTTACTTCTTTACCATATTTTTTAGGGGGAGTTTTCCCCTCCTGAACTATCAGGAGGAGCGTAGTATGGATAGGAGAATGTTGTGTCCACACAAATATCTAGGCAATCCACCATTTTCAACATGTGTCCTGTGTGTGCTTATCATCATATATAATTGTTCATCCACCTTTGAAATCCTCCCTAGCCTAGTTTCTTTTATTTTGTTCACATTGTGATTTCAGCCCACGTGTGATCATTGCTACACTACATGTTGAATGTTATCCTTTTTTAGCACTGTTAGATTTTATGTTTTGGTAATGTGAGGTTACCGGGCGATACACTTTAACTAAAACTACCTACTGGCGACCGCCACTAGGCAATACACACTAAGTAGTTATAGCTAGGACCGTGTTTCCAAAAAAAAATCATTTTTTTACTTGCCTATATCTTCGGCGCAGTTTTAAGAATCTTCAAAAAAAATTCCAAAAAAACTGTCACTGTGATTCTTGTTGCGCACAGAAAGGTTGGGGGTGATCCGTCAAGCAGGATGTAGTATTCTAAACTGATGTCATCCTTGACATCAGCATAGAATGGTATTGGTCGTGGGATTTCTTGGTGGTTGGGAGGAGAAGAAGGAAAGAACTGAGAGATGGATGGCTGAGCTGTTTCTCCCTACATACTGGAATAAACCACCTTCTATTCTTCTTTAACAGACTCAGACTCATTGTTACACAGGAGCCGAGAAAAAGGGGGCGTGAAAAAAGTTGCATTTCCCATAGTAATTCTCATTGGACATTTGGACACGCCTACAGCTCGAACCGATGGACAGAATTAAACCAAATTTGACAGAAAGCTAGCTGTCGGTGCGCAGGTGTGCATGGCAAGGGCGCGAGTTATAGTTACCTTAGGGCGCTAGTTATAGTTTCTTGAAAGAACTATAACTATAACTGCTGAATTTCTATGTTTTTGTACGAGTACGTTCTGAACCTAATTATAACGTTGTTTTTTTTCAGTGAATACATATTATATTTGTTAATTTAACAAGGGGGAAGACGTAGTGTCTTTTGAGTTAGCGATGACAGGACCCTTTTGGATCCTGATGGACTCCTTGGAACTGTGATGTAAGTGTTCCAGTGTGGTGAACAGATTTTATGTTTAGAATGCAGAGTTCATGGTTGTACGCAGAGCAAAAAAGACATGTAAGACCAAGATCCATGTGTGGTGTATTCATTTATGAGTACCCAGGCTGGGGAGGACGCTGCGCTACAATGATTACATATAGGAGGCCGAATGCTCCTGTAGGTCAGTATTAAATATGACAGCACACCTGTGGAAATAACCTTCAGTGAGAATCAACATATACTTAGCTACCCTCATGAAGAAGCATCAATAACTGGCCCTCTCACAGTATGCTTGTTTTCCTCGTAATGTTTTCCATATATTTTTCCTTGATTGTTTAAACTGCAAAGGTTTGTACAATGTTTAGGGTTGAAGGCAAAGCGCTTCGTCCCTGGTGTAATCTCTCTGTGGGCTTTTAACCACGCACATGTCAAGCCCATCAGTTTGGTTGGTTCGTGGCCTTGTCTTTTATAATTAGCTTGATTTCATTAGTGAAAGGCATGCATAAGTCATGCCTTCGCCTACAGCGCACCAACCAACTACTTAAAACATACGAGGACTCATGTTTTCCGTATGGTTTCTGCACTACTTTTTATCTTTAGTTCGCAGGCAACGTGATCTCACTGGGCAGTAGTCGAGGGCTTTGCACGACATCGACCCTGTTACATTGATATTTGCATTTTTGCCAGTCACATGAATAATTGTACTTTTGCCGATACGTTTCTCTGCGAGCGAACTTCTGTTTCCTTTTGTGTGTTTGCTTTGCGCTCATGGTGGCCATCGGCTCGCTTATGTAAAACTGTTTTGCTTTTCAGTTTATGAGGCAAGAAAAGTCTGGTTAGGAGTTTACAACGCTAATATCTTTAACTCGAGTAAATACGAGACCTACTGCATTGCAAATGCTTGTTCTGAATATGTTGATTTTCCCTGATGTGGAGAAGTCTTACTCCCTCTTGATGTCTCTGTAACCATAACTAACAGTAATTTGCAACAGCTTGGAAACCCTGTGCTGAACAGTCATCAGGTCTGTGTGAATGGAGGGCCCGTGGAGACCAGACGTAGTCTAGTCTCTCCACGTGAGCTTTCGGGAGGGAAGTGACGGAGGGAGGGCAGGATTGTTTGGGGGGTGCTTGGGGGTGGAATATGGGAGGAGCGTATGTATAGTGAGAAGGGCGTGGGGATCGGCCTCTTCTGCACTAGCACGTTCATGCACTGGAAAGTTTGGCTAGTACTCTGGGGCAGGTAGGGTTAAGGAGGTTACGCATTTGCAGTGCCATGGCTCAGAGCCACAACGCTGCTGCTGTGAGGGCTGCACTTCGCCTTCTCGGCAAAGCCGGCCAGTCCGACCTCCTCCGGCCTGGGGTGTTAGACCAGGCCTTGGTCGGAATGACGGGCCCTACACGTGTGGCGTAGCGGGCACAGTGGCCACGTGCGGTTCGCCCGAAAGGGAAAAACAAAGGAAGTCTGTTGGGGGGAGGGGACGCAGCGTCTCTTCTCCCCCGGTTTATATTGAGGCCCACGGGGCCAGGAAAGTTTCAGCAGGCAGTGGGGGGTGGGGGTGGGGGGTAGCAGGCCCCTTTAGTGCGGATCCCTCGATGGGGTGGCAGGGCCCCTGATAGATGTCGCTTTACTTGTGGGGTGGAGGGCCACACTGGGGAAAGGCCAGGAGCAGGCCCAATGGCAGAAGGCAATATGTTCACGGAAGGAGCCCCCATTGACAGCGTGGCAGACCAGGTGGCTGGGTCTTTTAGCCAGGCCAGTCCCTCCCCAGTGGTGCTGTCAGGCAAAGTGGGGGCCAAGAAGGCTGGGGCCAAAAGGGACCCCATAAAACAGAGGCCCAAGAGTGCAGGAAGGCTGGGTGTGGGGGGGGCAGCGGACAGCAACCAGGGCACTGGAGCGTGGAGAGCTGGTGAGGAGCAGCAAGCGACTTTGAGGACCCCTAGGGGCCCATGCAGGGAAGCATTTTCTGGCTGGCCACTCGGGAAGCGGGCGGGCACAGGACTGGTCCACGGTGGACATTGAGGCAAGGATTAGGGAACAGAGGACGGTGGTCAAAGAGATAGAGGAAAGATGGGACCAGCTATGCAGGGCAGGGAGGAGGCCCTAGATAGGGAACGACGCCCGAAAAGGAAGGCAGGCAAGGAGGAACTGGGGGGAGCGAAGGTCCCTGGGTCTGGGTTGGGCACCTGGGTGTGGGTTCCACAGGAGGTGAGTCAAGAGGCTGGTGCGGCCGAGGGGTCCAGCCGTGCGACAGACACGAGTGGCGCATACGGCCATGAGTGGCGCGAAGAGTCAATGTCAGTGGTAGAGACTGGGGAAGTTAGGTGGTGCCAACGTGGCGCAACACGGCCCCAGGACATTGGTCTTAAGCGTTAGCGGGGTCTTTGGCGTCATTCTCTACACCGCAGGAACGTACTGGGTGCAAGTATGGCGGACGTCATGAGGGACGCACTTGTGATGAATGGACTGAGATGTTGGCTGGGAAAGGTGTGGACGATGAATGTGAGATAGACGATGAAGTGGACGTGGATCTGGATTATGAGGATTTGTCGTAAGAATGGGAAGAGGGGGAGATACGCAAAAGCGAGGTGAGAAGCAAAGGTGGGAGGGGGGAAGGGCGCAAGAGAGGCGCAACCCCCTCTTCGATTTCTATGTTACAGGAGCAGGCAGTCAGAAGAAAGGTGAAGACTACCTTATGTGAGGAGGAACGGGCCCACCCAGCTCTGATATTGGCTAAGGGAAAGGCTCCCCGGGCTCAAGGTAAGGGAGAATGTTGGTTGGTTTGGGGCGATGGCCAAAAGAAGGTTGTGACAAATACACGCAAGTCAGTAGGCGTGGGCGACCATTCTATCCATGACTTACCTGGAGTTAGCGCTGCCCAGGTGGGGAGTGGTCCGCAGACAGTACTGGCTGAGGCTCCCGCAAGTGACATGAGGGACAAGAGTGTTGGCAAAAACGGTGCGGACACGGTCAGAGAGGGGCTTAGGAAGTGGCTCCCATATATGGGTCATGTGATGCCTTTTGGTTCTCACGTGGCAGAAAAAGCGAAATCCACGATTTGGTGACACAAATACGTAGATGTGTTCAAATCACTGCAGGGACATACAGGATAAGGAGAGCTCCAAGAAGGAGGAATGGGATCTAGCACGTAGGCCCAGGGTGCCGATTATGATGGATAACCGGACGTCTGCATTTTTGATATGTGCCAGTATCTATTGTGAAAATTTTTCTGACAGGGCAATCATGCTTTTTTAAATACATGGACATTATACGCAAGGCACAAATTCATTTTGGGGGTTTTGCACGGTTGAACTATGACGAAGAGTTTAGGGCACGTGTCAGCGTCAATCCAGAAAAACCCTGAGGTTGACTCAAAATTGTGGATGCAGGGGATGGCTTAATCACATTCTGCAGCATCCAGGCTTATCCCCAGTGGCCTACCGGTAGTGTACAAGCCATTTCAGGTGCGTCGCGCTCAAGGGGGGGCGGGCGCTCTACAGCAACCACAATTGTCTACTTCTGGGGCATGCTGGAACTTTAACAAGGGGTTCTGCTTGAGACATCCTTGTAAGTTCAAACACGAGTGTTCCAAATGCGGGGGACGACACTCGGTCATGCAGTGTTTTTCCCTCTCAAGTCCAGCAGAACAGTGAAGGTCAGCCAGGGGTAGAGGGGCGCAGCACCCTCCTGCGCCAAAGGGCACCTGCGCCAACTAAGCTTGAGTTCCTGTTACCATGATTGGGTATTTACCGGGCAGGGATATAGCATGCAAGTTGAAGTAGGGTTTCAAGGAAGGGTGTGGGATAGGTTATCAAGGGCCGAGACAGAAGAGGTGGGCAGACAATTTGCGGTCTGCTAAAGCAGTGCCACGTGTGGTAGTGGAAAAATTGGCGAAAGAAGTCGCAGAGGGCAGAATTGCAGGTCTATTCTTTGACTGGCCTCTAGACACATTGATGATTTCCCCTCTCGGTGTGGTGCCTAAGAAAAATAAGGGTAAGTTTTGCCTTATCCATCATTTGTCCTGACCCGAGGGGGCGTCGGTGAATGATTTCATTGCACAGGAAGACACTTGGGTGGTGTACGCTTCCGTAGATGATGCAATTCGGCTTGTTCGAGGGTGTGGCTTTGGGGTGGAGCTGGCTAAATGTGACATTAAGGTAGCCTTTCGGCTCTTGCCCATCCATCCTGAGGATTTTTCGCTACTAGGGATGCAGCTGGATGGGGCCATCTATGAGGACAGGGTTCTTCCAATGGGCTGTGCCATTTCATGTGCACTTTTTGAGGCCTTCAGTACGTTCCTGCAGTGGGTTTTTGTAAAAGTGTGCGGGCATATAGAGGTGAAGCATTACTTAGACGATTTCCTTTTTGTGGGATGTGCTGGGTCAGAGAGATGGGTGTTCCCTTGGTTCCCAAAAAGATCAAAGGCCCTAGTTGAGTTTTGACATTTCTGGGAATTGAGTTGGATACAAAGGCACTAGTGGCACGATTGCTGGCAGGTAAGGTGATGGAGATTTTCGATTTCTTGAGACAGGTGAGGTGCTTGCATAAGATTGATTTGCGTATGGCTCAGCAACTCTTAGGTTTTCTCAGCTTTGCATGTAGAGTGGTAAGAGGGGGTAGGACATTCTGTAGGCACCTGGGGCTCACTATGTCGGGTGCCTCCCGTCCCTCACCACAGGATCTGTGTGTGGGGCTGCGGTAGGACATCACAGTATGGGAGACTTTCCTGGCAAGTTTCAATAGGGTTTCCATGAATTTTCGGGAGGAGGACACAATCTGGCAGGTACAAATCTTCTCAGATGCAGCTGGGGCCTCAGAGTTTGCCCTTTTTTTGGACGGCAAGTGGTGTGCAGAGCAGTGGCCAGCATGTTGGCTGAGAAAAGGCAGGAGTACTGCTTTTTTGGAATTCTTTCCTCTGTCAGTAGCATCAACTGTATGGGGTGACGAACTTGCCAACAGGACGGTAATTTTCCATGTGGACAACATGACGTTAGTGGAACTGGTAAACAGACAAAGAGCTAAGGACCTGATTGTGTTGCGTTTGTTGAGATGTTTTATGCTTAGATGTTTATCAGTAAATGTCATATTTAAGGCAGCGCACATTCCTGTGGTGAACAATGCCATTGCAGATTCCCTGTCTCGTTCACAGTGGCATTGTTTTCGCAGCTTGGCGCCAGGAGAAGAGCAACTCAAGACAGCGGTCCCGGCAAACATTTAGGAATAGGGGTTGTGATGGTCATTGGGCTGGTGGGGATGTCTTTAGTGGAATCAACTCAGAGGAGTTATCGACCGGCATGGTTGGAATTTCAGAGTTTTGAACTTTGGGTGGGGGATTTTTGGGTACAGAATACAGACATGCTCCAGTCCCGCACTTTGCATTTTGTTTTGATTCAAAAGGAGTTGTCGCCTGCAACGATTGGGGGAAGCTGGCCAGCTCTCTTTTTATGGTAAATTGTTTTTCGGTTGCGACCCGGAAAAGGATGATATCTTGGGTAGGATGTTGAAGGGGTGGGGTAGAGCGAGGGCAGACAGGGGCAAGGCAGCAAGGGAACCCATTACTTTTGAGTTGTGGTTGGAATTGTTGCATGTGTTGCCGGTTTGTTGTGCTGACCCTCGTGAGCTGGCTTTGTTTCGATTGTGTATGGTGTGGAAGTTGTTTGGAGCATTTCGGGTGCCTGGGCTGTTGGGTGTGGGGAAAGGCGTTGGTGTGAACAAGGGTGAAATTTTCCTGACGGTGGAGCGTTTGGGAATATGGCTCAGAAGGTCTAAGACGGACCAGCTAGGGAAAAGAAAGTGGGTATGTCTGAAGAGGGGGGATGCAGCTGCTTGTCCAATTGTTGAGTGGAGCAGTTTTAAGGCTACATGGCTGACTGGTGAGGCCAGCGTTTTTTACCCATGCAAATGGAGAAAAGCTCACCGTGTTCCAGTTGCTGGCTATTTTGCGAATGGCGTTGCAAAGGATTGGGAGGCAGGCACATTGGTATTGGACTCACTCTTTCAGGATTGGGGCAGCTACTGACGCAGCTCATCTGGGTTTGAATTGGGTGGTAATCAGGCGAATTGGTAGTTGGCGATCGCGGTGCTGTGAGCATTATGTGAGGGCTTGTGTGGGGGGTAGGTGTTGAAGAAACATGGGGCTGTGGAGAGGGTCATAAGTCCCAATTTAATTTCCTAAGGACATTCCCACTTAGTTTGAACTGTTTCACATCTACACCCAAATCAGTTGCTAATAAGGCCAACACTTAGATGCAAATAGTAAATCTGCATGTTTTTTTTCAATACCTCGGTTGTATACAATCCTTTATGGGTTTAGGCACTGGCATTTGAGACGCTACCTGTGAAGCGAGGACTCAGAAAGGGAGACTCCTCCTCTCCATTGGCATTGTATAAATTAGGGGGGTGTGAAGTAGTGAAGGATTTTTATTAGAAGCTTTGTGAATTTGTTTTAACAATGTTGATACTTTCATAAACTTCACAAAGTTTGCAAGCTTTAGTTTAAAAAAAAAAAACTTATACTGAACTTAGATTGGCAGGAAACATAATATGCAAACAATCTTAGTGCGAGAATTCACTTGAAAAAAAAAAGTTTAATCAAAAGTAACTTTCTTAACCCCTCGGATGCAGGTCAAGTTGGGTGAACTTTTGAAAGTCAACAAATTTTAAACCTGCACAGACTCAAACGTCCACTGCACCCAACTCAGTGAAGGTGGAGTCCAGTATGAAACTTTGCCAACTCCAGATATGAATGCCATTTTATGATCACTGTGTTCCAGTTGCTGGCTGTTTTGCGAATGGCATTGCAAAGGATTGGGAGACAGGCACAGTGCTATTGAACTCACTCTTTCAGGATTGGGGCAGCTACAGACGCAGCTCATCTGGGTTTGGATTGGGTGGCAATAAGGCGAATTGGTAGGTGGCGATCGCGGTGTTGTGAGCATTATGTGAGGGCTTGAGTTGGGGGTAGGTGTTGAAGAGTTGGTAGTGGCAAAGGGGGCTGTGGTATGGGGGGAGCGGTGAAATTTGTATAACAATCTGTTCTCTTTGTAGGTTGTGTGGCAGGCCCCAGGAGAAGGAAGATGGTTACTTGGATGGTCGGTCATTCATTCATCCATTGGGCGGCGAAATACGCAGAAAGGCAGATATATGGACGCTCACTGGGATTGTCCAGTGGACGTCATGAAGTGTTGTGGTGGGTGAAGAGCGGAAAGAGGTGGGGCAATTTGCTCCCTTTTATAACATCAATGATGCCCAATTGGGGTTGTCCGGATGTGCTGTTACATTTGGGGGAAAATGACTTGGTAAAACTTTCAGGGCTCACCCTACTGCAACATATGCAACGAGATCTGGAGTTGCTTTGCCAAAAGATGCATGGTACTTGCATAGTATGGACCAAGTTTGTACCTCAGAGGAAGTGGAGAAGGGCACTGAAACATGGGGCTGTGGAGAGGGCCCGGAGGAATCTAAACAGAGCAAGCAGGGTTTTCTGCTGGGCTCATGGTATAAAGGTGTTGAAACATGAGGACATGGGTAATGCCTATTACATCATGGAGCTGGGTAATGCCTATTACATCATGGAGCTCCAATTACTGTTGGGGGATTTGTGGGGAGAGAAGATGTGGCTGAAGGAGAGAGCTTCAATGTACAATATTGCTGTGGGTTCGCTGGTGGGGCAACAAAACGCCTTTTGGGTTTGTGCTGCAGTGGCAGTAGATGGGTGAGGGCAGAGAGTCAGATGCGGGCTTGGCCACCCTTCCAGGGGGGAGAAAGAAACAGGTGAAAGATGATAGCGTGGGGGATGCCCGAAGCAGGCAGGAGATGAAAGGAAAAGGGGGATGTGTGGGTGAATTGAAGTGGAAGATAGATGAACAAAGGCTGATGGAGGGGATGAGTGAAAAGAGAAATGAGGAGAGGTTTGAAAGGGGTGTTTTTTTTTTAAGTTGGGTAAAGTTTAGTTGTATAATGTTATTGTATATGAGGCAATCCTGTCCTAAATAAATGGCCTTTTACAGTTATGAACACTGTATCACTGACTATGTCCGAATCTCATTTGACCAACTCCGCAGGCTGAGTGTTTACTTTGAGCAAGCTTACGTCCTCTGGCTTCCGCCATCTTTAAGCTTCTGCTGGTTGGACCGATTATTGTAAATAGCTTGCGTCATTGACTTTATTGTAATACTTCTTTCCAGTGCATTTCTGACGAACTCTACAGTCAGACTGTTGCTTCAGAGCCATCATTTGGAATGTTAAGTTACACAGACATTGTTTCTCTATGACCCTGTTTATACTAAAACTCGCGGCTGCCGAAGAGCGCTTCACTTTGTATATATTATAATCGGGGCTTAGTTTTAGGTGCCATCCAAATATATACGACGCAGGGTCGCTTGCATTTCTAAAAACTCAAACATCTGCTTAACTATCATCCTGATACTGGAAGTGATTCAAAGAGCAGGATTATACAGTTTGTAAATGCCTCATTCTTTTGCAGTCTTAGGGCCTCATTCCGACCCTGGCGGTAAAAACCGCCAGGGTCGGGGTCCGCGGGAGCACCGCCAACAGGCTGGCGGTGCTCCTTTGGGCATTCTGACCGCAGCGGTACAGCCGCGGCCAGAAACGGAAAGTCGGCGGTGTACCGCCGACTTTCCGCTGCCCATGGGAATCCTCCATGGCGGCGCAGCTTGCTGCGCCGCCATGGGGATTCCGACCCCCATACCGTCATCCTGTTCCTGGCGGTTTCGGCCGCCAGGAACAGGATGGCGGTTTGGGGTGTCGTGGGGCCCCTGGGGGCCCCTGCAGTGCCCATGCCAATGGCATGGGCACTGCAGGGGCCCCGGTAAGAGGGCCCCACTTTGAATTTCAGTGTCTGCTCAGCAGACACTGAAATTCGCGACGGGTGCTACTGCACCCGTCGCACACCTTCCACTACGCCGGCTCCATTCGGAGCCGGCTTCATCGTGGAAGGGTGTTTCCCACTGGGCTGGCGGGCGGCCTTTTGGCGGTCGCCCGCCAGCCCAGTGGGAAACCCAGAATGACCGCCGCGGTCTTTTGACCGCGGTACGGTCTTCTGGCGGTCCCAGCCAGGCCGGCGGCTACCGCCGCCGGCCGGGGTCAGAATGACCCCCTTAGTCTGTAAAGATAAGGTCAACTAGCAATGAGTATCTCTAGCCATCTCCTCAACCGCAACCTTCTAACACCAAGAATCTTCCCTAGTATCAATTCTTAGGCCACTATCGCCATTAGGCCACACCTCAGAAATCACACAGTTTGTGATCAGGAGCAAGCAGGATAACACTTTACTCCAAGGAAAGAAGTTCCTTCATTAGCCTGCCACAGACGTTAGTCCTACACCCAGACATACATTACCAGCCCCACCAGGAAGCTTCCTCACTTTCGAATGCTTCACACTCTGACCAGCATATAATCCCCACACAGAAAGAGCCTAATTCCTATTAGCCTGCATATGACTCCCAACAACCAACTGGCACAACCAAGCGGGCCAAGAGTTTTCATCCACAATGTAACCGCTCATTCAGTGCACATCTGACAGCAACATGGCTCCAGGATCATCAGCCTTGGAGAAGGGCTGAGAGTGGTAAGAGAAAGCATCCTGGAAAGCTCTGGTATGTTACCTCTACAACACAGTATATTCAATGTGGTACATTTACCACACAGTCTTTACCCTACAAAGTTATTTACACTGCAACCTCCATAAAAAAACATATCATATAAACATACAAATAATGACAAATAATTACTTAAAAAAGAGGAACAGGGATTTGGGGGGGGCACTAAAATGGCATTATATTTATATATAGAGTATTATTTAATAATCTAGTACTTAAAAAAGTACTTTTAATTTTAGGGATGAGATGTAAAGTTTTAGTGGTCTAATGTGGGAAGTGATGTAGTATTACAAATAGTGTTAATTTAGAATGAATAATTATGAGTTTTATAAAAAAATACTTCTAATTTATTGAAATTCAATATTATGGGCCTGATTAGAAGTTTGGTGGTCCAACCGTCGGACCGCCAATATGGAGGCCACCTCCAGACCGCCGTATTATGATGTTCCTGCGGGGCTGGTGGGACAGTCAGTTTAGCGACATTGGCTGCAGCCCTAAAAGAGAGCAGAGGCTAATGCCAGTTGCACTGACTGAGGTGTCAGCACACCATGGCAGACAGTGCTCATTTGGAGTGTGCTGACAGGGAGACCCCTGCACTGTCCACAACATGGCCTTTCCGCCAGCCATTTCATGGTGGTGACACTGCTGTGCATGACCACTACTTGCACCACCGCCAACGCGTTGAAATCCATGATCATGGCAATGGTGGCGGTCTGGGGCGGTTTGACCACCAGCATCATAATCTGGCGGTCGGCCCTATGTTATTTAAAAAATAATAATAATAATGTGAGGAAATATTGGGTACTTGGGGCCTGATTACGAGTTTGGCAGTCCTTGCACCACCAATGCAGCAGCCTGTCTGCCATTGGCGTGATGGTCAGATGACTGTATTACGATTTTGGCAGGCCCGTAGAAAAAAGACCGCTGCTGACACACAGGTGACGAGGCAGGACAAACAGGCCATCGGAGCCAATGTTTCCACCAAACTCATTATGATGTTGCACACTGCCAATGTGACCATGGCGGTCCAACCACCACATCCTAGCTGTTGGAAATGGACTCTTATTCATCCTGGTCCAACATGGAGCCCATCACACATATCCTGCCACTGCAGCTGCTCATCGAAGGTGCCCAAAGTCCACGCCGCGTTGGACTCAACCAAAGGTCAGTATACCCACCTACCTGTGTAATTAATCTCAACAACAGAACGTCGAGCTGTCGTCTGCATGACACGGGAGTCAAGCTACAGGCACCAAGCACACTTGACATTGTGTCCACAGTCAGAGTCACTCACAAAGAATGACACATTCAACGCTACAAAATACCCTCTTTGGGCAGGTCACTGACACTTCTCACCTCACAATAAACACGTCTGCCCTTCTCAGGCACAGGGACAGTGAAGTCTACACAACATTGTGTCACACAACAGCAACATCACATCTACCAATTCAATTGACACCCTCACATTGCACACATGCCATGGACTGTCGTCAGATTGAACACACATATGTATGGATGTGTCATAGAATACAAACACCCCTCCAATGAAACAGTCCTGCAATGGACCCACACATTACTCACATTGCAACACAATGGAAGGTCAATGGGATGCACAATACAAATACAAGGTATGCAAACAATACCTGCACAATAGGGATGGGGGCATCAGGAGTATTTATGGAAGGATGCTGCCCGGGGACACATTACACTTTGCACATGCCCCTACATTAACAGTTGCACAGGAACTCGCCCTTCATGTATTTCAGGGACAAACAATAGTAGAGCCAAGTGACATGCCTATCTGCATAATGGGGAAGTGCAAGTCAAGAAAGCAACTACAACAGCAACAGCATGGGTTATATATCTAGATGGAGTAGCTGCAAAGTACACACATCAAAATGGACGCATGCTCAGTCAAATGTAAAGGAAACTAGCACTATTGAACACCTTTCATGTCTGGACAAGCAAGACTCATACATCAGGCTAATGTACTATCCATATTGGGGGGAGGGGGGGTGGCACGTATAACACAATACATGCTGACACTGGACAACACAAGATGAAATACTTACCATACCAAACATTTCACAATGCAATGACACCCCATTTGGATTAACCATACCATACATAACACAATACGACACCCCATTTGAATTAACCCTCAAATGTCCATACAGTAAACATCTACCTTTGTCTTAGGTGACCCCTGCACTGCCCAGAAAGTCAGATATTGCAAACAGCAACAAATAAATCAGCAATCAAGGTGAAAGACACACAACTGTAGGCATATAACACAAGTCACTCACGAACAGCAGAAAGGTAGAAAAGGAATTGCAGGACAGATGAGTGCCCAAAAAAACAACTTAGGTCTATTCTATCCAAATGAGTTCGAACAAAGGCCATCAGCCCATCCAATTAGATGTCCATGCACACTACTGTGCCCACACCTGACTCCAATCACTGCCAGGGAACCTCCACAGGAAGGAACATCAAGTGGGCAGGGAGGCACCTCAGGGATCATCCACGGGTGGGGTGGGGCGGGCGCATTTGGGATGGGAGGGTTTGGGAGAGGGGTCTTTTTCTTTGAAGTGGTGGACTTTTTCCTGGGAGGAGGGGTATGGATGCTTCCAGTGGGGCAGATGTGACATGGAAGGACTTCGATGTGGAAGAGATAGGTTGGGATGGGATGTGGGTTAGGCATCTTGGGTTTGGGAGGGGGTTTGGAGGTTACAGGGAAAAAAGCAAATACATTCTCTTTGGTAAATGAGAAGGGTCATCAGAGAGGGTTGGGGATTTGAAGGTTGAGGAAGTGATCCTCTTGTGTGTGGGTGTAGATGCCTTGGGTGTGTGCGTATGTGAGGTATGCTTCTGTTTGGGTAGTGTTTGTTGCATGTGTGAATGTGGGTGTTTTCATGTCTTGGGGCTGGGAGGTAAAGGTGCTGGCTGATATAGGAGTGGTGGATGTGTGTGTGTCTGTTGGGGTGGTGTCTGTGGGTATGCTGGATGTGGTAGATGTTTGTGTCTGTTGGGTTGGTGTTTGTGGGTATGGGTGATGTGGTGTGTGGGTTGGTGGTGAAGTGGTGGCTCATGTGGTATTTGTGGGTATATGTTGAGTGCCTGAGTACCGGCGTGTCTTGTGGTGTTTGTGTTGATGTGTGCTGCTTGTGTGTGTTGAGGTGGATGCGTGTAGATATGTCTGTGTGCTTCGGGAAGGTAGGGGAATAGGGGATTTTGAACTGGAAGAGGGAGGTGGATGAGGGAGGAATGTAGGGGGTGACTGGCTGCCATCAGTGAGGAGGCCAGAGCCTGAAAAGATCTCTGTAGGCCAGACTTGGCTCTATGAATAAGTATTGGTCTGCTGAAGTTGGCTAGCCAACCCCTGGATGGCATTCACAATGACATTCTGCCCCACTGAGATACTCCTCAGGAGGTCAGTAGCCTCCTCACTCAGGGCTGGAGGGGTGACAGTGGCTGTCTGAGGTGCCTGTGGCAAAAGGGACGTCCCATAGCCAACTGGGTGGGGAGCAACAGGGAGGGTGGTGATAGAACCGACGGGTGGGGACAAAGATGGTGCAGAAACAGGTCCTGATGGGTCCACCAACACGAGGGAGTGGCCACTGGAGGAAGAATCCGATGATGATGATGACATTGATCCTGTCTTCTCCGTTGCACCCTCCTCACCCTCTGAGCCACTGGGTCCCTCCGTGTCAGTGGTGTCGTGACTAGAGGTATAGTGGCCAGATGCTTCCCCACTTGGTTATGCCCTGTCTCCCTGGCTTGCCTGGGATGAAGCTGCAAATACAAACAGGAAATGGATCACCACATGTTCCTGACCACACTTGAACAACAGCTGTGATTAACAAACATTACCATAGGCCCCAGCAACAACTATATACATGTATTTGGCCTAATGGAGTCATGGAGGTAGTACTAATCTTGCTCAGATATGCTTCACATTTGGCATGGAAATGTACACTATAGGCAAAATGTGAAATTGTTTCAGGTAAATATGTCTCTAAAATCCACAACACAATGAACCAGCAAGCCCCAGGGAATTCACCAGTAATATCTGCCACCCCTTATAATGATATACTCTGATTGCATCAGTAGACACCATTAGTTCTTTGTATGTTGGAGAGGCCCAGAGATGTGTTAGTACTTGTAGAAGGCCCTCAATATGTTGCTTAATGGGAAGCTACATCACTGTTCCCATTTTGCTCCTGAAATTCCCAGATGTCTGTGGATGAATGGTTGTACCCAACCACATGCGATTCCAACACAACTGCAAGTCACTCCATGATTCATGCCAACAGATAGGTAACAACCCTTCCCCATTACACATGTGCGGTGCACTTTTCCACATGATGCCACATCAATGCATGGAAATACACATTGCGTGTAAAAACTCTAGTCTTATCCATCAAATCCCTCATTGCTACTGCAGTTGTACATGCCAAATGACATGCGATGACGGGTTAGGGTATGTGTTAGCCAAAAATTAATAGTGACACACTCCTGTCTGTGGCATCACATGAAATGTAGCCCCATTGCAAATGTCCAATTCCAAACACAGGTTGTCAGGCATATATTTGTGAGGGAATACAGAAATCATCCCATGAACACAGGTGGACCATGGATGAAACAGCAATGTACACAATTTGCCAAAAGAGAAAGGGACACACACTAACATGTTCGCTCAACGAACGTTTGCAACAGTGATGGCATATAAAGCATGTCAATGGACATTCCCCATTTACCAAAGGAAAGTATTGATCTGTAGTGGCACCCAAAGAACAATTTATGCCATTTCACATGTATAATGGCCATCTTCATATTACAGACAGTAGTGAGGCACACACTGAAGTCAAGTGGCCTCTGGGGTGCAGATGCCAAGTTACTTATTTTACAGACACATTGCTGAGAACAGAGATCCATCACTTCTTTTTCTTGTGCATATAACTCTGATGAGTATTGGTCTGTAGTGTAGAATTTACACCCACTAAAACAACAAACAATTACTTTATTGATCTACACAGCCATGTGTTGCTCCTGGAAAGAAATCTGTTTGTGGAATGTACACAGTTGTGTCCTAGGTCCCTGGGCCAATAGGCAAGGCACATCAGTGTGCCCCACATCACATATCTACACAAACAATTACTCATCTAATGTGTCACACATGGCTCATCCAAAATCGTCAGGGAGAGGTGTCAGAAACTAACACATTAACTTGGCAATGTGACAGGCAAGAATATGCCCTCTACACACCCTTGTGGCTACTGTGTTCCCATCAAGTGCCCATTCATTTCTGGGTACGCCACCACCAGAATGTGGGCCATTAGGTGGGTCATGGTCCGACGTGTGCCCCACCCATGTTGGGAGGAATGCCCCAGCTGGACATCTGTGATCTTCCGGGTGCAGTGTATCAAGTCCTCCCACCTCTAGCGACAGTGGGCACTCTGCTGGCTGTGGATCCCCAGGGCCCGATTCTTCCGGGCGATGGCTCTCCATGTCTCCTTCTTCTGATGGACATTTACCTGTATGGATGCAAGAAACAAATCAAGTGATTACAATCACAAGTTTTTGGCCCAAATGGTTGTGTCACACACATGTCTGAAACACCAAGCAAAAAATGGTCAATTTGTCAACACACCACAAATGTAAGGCACACATGCCAATAAGTACAGGGACATTACTACACACTTTTGAATCCATTTGCAAATTTACCCACTACCCTGCCATGGCCTACAATGATTAAGCCAGCCTACCGACTTCAGGTAGCCCATGCCCCCGCAACATGGACTGTGATGTGAGCCACAATGAAACGCCACACACTTATGTGGCTTCAGAAGGGTAAACTCCTTGGGCCTGACTGGACCAACACATTTACACTCTGGAAGGTTGACTCATTCCATACAATCCCTACAGGCAACTGCCATAGTACAAACTTGACCCTTACACTTGAGTGACAATTAAATGGCTGGCATGGGGGGTATGGAAAGTGTCTTCCCTGTTTAGTGTGGACATGTGGCCTACCGAATGCAGAATCATGCCACTTCAGGGTGGGTTTCTGTGGTATGTACCTGTGCCACAAAGCACTCCTTTGGACACATGTTTCTAAACTACAGTGATGGCATCTAACATACACAGGTATGCATTGTAAAATGTCTGCTATGTAACCAAGCTACTGAGTCACATGTCATGGCCTCTTGGGAATCTACACACTGTCTCCATTTGTACAATAAGCCGGTACAGGACACATATTACTTCTGTGAAGGTAACAACAGAGCTGTGGGAGTAAGGGACCTGTCATGAGTCAAAGATACAGATTGACAATGATGCAAAATGCACCTATGGACTACTTATAGGGATTTATCTCAGTACCCATTCCTAATCTAGTCAATGGACTGAGGCATTCAAGGCATATTTTGCCACTGGGGCCTCATACTGGCCACATGACAGGATCTGCAGGTGTACAGGGAGTGGGCACAGTGCCACAGTTGCATACCCACAGGGTTTCTCCCACAGCCTAGAAGAGGTCCCATACTGAAAGGTACATTTGACAGGCCCAAGTCTCTGCAGGCTGTGCATACAGAACCTACATGACGCTCACATTTTCATCACTTCAGTGCATGACAGTATATCATGTGGCTATCAGCAATATGGCTTGTGTGGCAACCTGGAGGGTACAGTGAGTCAGGACATGCTTTTCAGACAACAATTTGGCAAGGCCAGATGTAGGGTGAAAGATCTGAGGCACAATACACATTGCCTACAAAATCCTCAATTCACACAGACAAGATACATACACAGCTCATGGTGTCATGCACATACATGTTGTCTAACATGAACAACCATCATAAACAAAGCAATGTCATTGGATGGCAGTAAAGTCTCCTTGCCTAGTTATGTGCATCCAACACAAAGATGATCTAGGACCCCAAAAACCTATAACAGACCATGGGGCAATGCCATGTCATCCATTTATACCATCTGAATAGGCCATCAGTTGTAGCCAAATCTGATGCCAGCTAACAGTAATCCAACCTGCATACCACCCATTGCGCCTATCTGCCTGTATGCCCCAACCTATGTTCAGTCTGGCGTTGAAGGATTTCCTCTCAGCAATGTTAAAACACATTGACAAATATATCAGGGTCCCATGACATGAGGATTTAGCTAATGTGAAGGCTGACTTCAAGGGCAAGACTTTTATGGTCTTGCCCGTCTCCCACATGTGGTAATGGCCATTGATGGCCCACATGTTGGCTTGGTGCCACTGCACTGAACAAGTCTATTGCAGCAGAAAGAACTTCCATTCCATCTAATTGCAAGTTGTCTGTATGGCGGATCTCTGCAACTCAAAAGTGTGTGCCTTTTATCCTGGATCATCCCATGATTCCTTCATAATGCGAAACAGCACCAGTCCCCAGCTGATGTACCAACTGCACTCAGAGAGGGCTTGAGAGTTGTAGTCAGGTCACTCCCTCTGCTCCCCAACACTTGACAGCTGTTGTGTATTACATATCCTTATGCAGGCTGCATTGATGTTTGAGCAAACATTTTCAATTTGGAACATACTATGGATCCTGGAATGTGTTATTGTTATTTTGAGATTTCCAGGCCCCATTTGGACATGTGGCATGTGAGGGGCCTCGGTAACTGTGATGTTGGGTCCAATGATACACATGAACAGTGTTTAAACCCAGATACTCTTGGTATTGAACGTTGGTGGGGTAAGTGAACATGACAGTGGCAAAAGGTGAGCTGTGAGCAGGCATGACATTGCATTTGTGTGACAGTTTTTGTAATGTAACTTACCGGAGTCCACTCCCCCAATATTCCTGTAAAGCTCTCAGGGTGCAGAATGGCCAATACCTCCTCCTCCCAGGGAAAGAGTATTAATGGGTACTGGAAAGGTTTTCTTGGCCTGCAGGTGATGCCTGGAGACCAGGGAACGGACCTTGCCCATGAGTTCATCCCCCCTCTCCCTAATGTCCTCCTTTGTGTGCATGGTGGTGCCTACAGCATTCACTTTGTCAATGCTCCTGTCCCATATTTCAATTTTCTGACTGAGAGTAGTATGCTGAACTTGTGCTCCAATCAATTGTGGTTCTACTGTTATGATTTCATCCACCATGACTCTTAACTCATCTTCAGAAAATGAGGATTTTTACACGTGACATGGTGACTAAAAAAAAGGTGACAGGGACTTACTTAAAAAGGGAAGTGCAATAGGGTGTGAATGGACACATGTGTGTGCAAGGTATTCTATGGGATGGTGAAAAAAGGATGCCTAATCTATGTACTCCACAAAAAAAGGGCCTCAGGCTTCGTTGTCTTCCAGTGAAAATGCAAATGATTGTGGCTTGTGAAGGGATGTGTTTCATAGCATCCTTTGCAGGTGCGTCCACTTGGTCAATATGTGTCAGCTGTGTTGTTTTTTTTAATTCATCCAATGTGCATTTGTCTGTTACTTTACAGACCATGAACTGCTGTGGCCAATCACCATTGGCTGACAATCACGAGTGGACCGCCACGGCGACTGTAAGATTGTAATAGGCTCGGTGGGTGGCTGCGCCGCTGACGGCGCTGGAGGCCATACCGCCTATATCTAAGCTGACGCGCTGTTGGCGTTCATGCTTTTTTGCTTGGCAGTCCTACCTGTATAACTCGTAATAAGGGTGTCTGGAAGACCGCCGGCATCACGCTCTTTTCAGGATTGCCAAAAGGTTGGTCGGGAGGTCCGACCGCCTAACCAGTAATCAGGACCTATATTTTTTTAAGAATATTTATTAAGGCATAAACATTTCTCAAACATTTAATAAACAATAAAAAATAAACTTTCCAATGCTTTTCCATTAGTTCCACTAGAAGTGTTATCCCTTGTTTTAATTTTTTAACCTCATCTATTCTTTTGATGTTTTCAAGATTGTATGTCTGTTTTGTTAATTGAGGGAGCACTGCGATCATGGACAGACAGGTGCTGCTGGGTTGTAGCGTTAGGAAAATCTTTGTAATAGTTATAATTTTAGGTTAAGGTACTTTTATTATAGGGAGAGCCTGAGGGAGGAGTCATGAGTATAGATGCCAAATGTATTGTTTATTGTTTTGTTCTTTTTAACCCACCTTTCCAATACAGGTTTAATAATATATACTGTCCTCGTATGTTTTTTGCGTTTAATGTTTTTGCAAACAGATTTAATAATGAGTTGCAAGCAACTTTCATACATTTATGGTTTTTTCAATGATGGATACGTTTTTGTAAATAATAACTTTTCCTTTTTAATTTGATTCTATTTTTCAAAACAAAATAGGGTTTTGTTATGGCATCCGACATGGACTTTTATGCAAAGTGATACGAAAGAATTACATTTTTTTGTTCTTAAAAATTGCTTTCATTCGAAGAAAGAGACTTAAGTTACATTTTGATTAATTATGTAAATCATGGCAATTAGGTATTTTAAAAATATTTGCAAGACAGGAAAGTAAAGTTGATTTGTAAGTTAGGTAGTTTGAGTTCTGTAAAATGTATGCACTATTTTCCAAATAGCCTGTGCCAATAAATATACCAAATTGTTGTACTTTATTAAGGGGCCTTTCATTCATTGCCTTTGTGGTTTTTTTGGTTACTCGTGGTTGTCCACTATTTGCAAAAGGTTGCAATTTTCTCATTTCTTGGAAATGTTGCCCCTCTTTTAAGCTTTCAAAAAATGATAGAAGTGAGGGTGGGCTTTTTCAGTTGGGCTATTGAAAGACTTATATCCGCCCACAGCAGCTCTATCAGGTCTCACCCCATCACGCTTAACAGATCAGGATACAGTTACAACTCAACTGGACATTTTTCAGCTCTTAAACAACCTGATCTATTTAGATGGCCAATCCACGTATCCTCAAAATAATTAAAATGTTGTGCCAATTATTCTTCATGTTCTGAAAAATATTATGAATAATAGCCGAGAAATTATTGTAATGATTGTCTACTGGAACAGGAGGGACAACAACTAATGCATTTAGGGCTACTTTTCTTGCTACCCTTAGCGCCCCCCCTAACACCACTATGTGTTGATACGGGGCACCATGCTGGTAGATAGGGAACAAGCGTCAGAATTTTTTACACTAGTTTAGAGCTTGGAGGATTAGCGTAAAAAATGTTGACGCTAATCCTGCAAGGCCCATTGAAACCCATTGTAAATAATGGTGTGCCTTCTTTTAACACCTGCTCTGAGCATGCGTTAAAAGTATCAAAAAAAATGACGCAAAGAAATCTCTTAGGTTTCTTGGCTCCATTTTTTCAGCCCCCCCCCCCAAACGGGGGAACGCCCCCTTTGCATAAATTATGCCTGGTGCAGGCATAATGTAGTACGAAGGGTTACAAAGAGGCACAATGCATGCATTGTGCCACTTTGTAGGTTTGGCGCAGCGATTCTAGCCTTGTTGGGCCACTTTAGAGTAAAACAAAAGGATGCTAATGTGGCACAAGGAGGCGCTAGGGGTTTTTAAATCTGCTCCTTAGTTTTTTAACTTTAAATTGTAATTTGATATTAAAAATCAGCTGAAAGGGATGTTTTTTAATTTTTTTGCCAAATTGCTAGAGTTTAAAAACATTCCTCAGTTTGAGTTTCAAGGTAGATTCTTTTAATAGTGTAGATCATGTCTGCTTCAAAATATAAAAATTATTTTCTCTGGGGTTTTTTGAGTTTTTTTTTTTATGACATTCAACATTTCGATATAAGTGGTTGTGTGCTTGACTGGAAGTAAAGTATACACTAAAGGCATAGTATTGTTATTTATTTTAGAGTGGCTAGTATGTACTTACGTGAATGGATGTGGTATTAACTTAAAGGTGTGATCCATCACCTCAATGGTACTATTTTCTAGGTGATGGAGATAGGGAGAGGAGCAGACATTTGATTTTTTTAGTAGGATGTCCGTTATCATAGAATAGGAAACTTTTGTGATGAAAGGTTTCTGTTAGACGGGCACGAATGACCATATCAGAATTGTTGATTTTTTTTTTAAGTTGATTGGGCTTAACTCTACTTGTCTGTCCTTTACAGCTAATTCATCTTTTTAAACTTGAGTGGAGGCATATCTGCAGCAACATGTATAGGTATGTTTTTGGTGACTCCCTTAGTGCTGAAACTCATATGAAGTGTGAGCAAGGGTCTCTCGGTCTCTGCAATTAGCTTCCCCTTTTTGACAAAATATATGTTGACATAGTCATGTTCTTCATTCTGTTAAAAGAAATAAAAATTGTGTTACAGTTTATTGACCATGATTACCTCTCTTAAGTTGCTCTTTGGAAGGAAACTATTTCTTCACAAATTGTATGTGGTGAAGAAGTGCATTTGCCTAGGTGGTGGTCTTTATTTTGGGGTTCTCCTGGCATTTGTTCTGTTGAACGAAAATAAAATGTTTATTTTTATTGTTTTATTGTATACTTAGATATCTTACATATATCTTACATATCTTTGTTCTCTGTTATCCTGTGAAAACAATGCATTTGTTTAGCTGTTCCTAGGTGGAAAAATGTTACTGTAAATTGACCTGATTGTTAGTTGATTAGTATTTATTGCTTATTTAATTTTCAAATAATAATAATGATTAGTTACCTTTTGAAACAAATGTTGGTATCAATGTTTTCCTGTTGACTAACAAATTAGTTTACTTCCAGTTATTTAGTTTGATTCAACTTTATGTTTTGAAACTTATTACTCTAAAAAAGCTAATGTTTTTTAGACCCGGGGTACCCCTGCACGAAGGCAAGGTGGTAGGGTAACAGTATCCTGCACTCTTTTGATTTCCTTTTTGGGGGGTTCAGGCGAGTCTCAAAATGGCTGCCAACACTTCCTGGTTGAAGTGTTGGCAGCCAATCAGATCTCTGCACAAGATCGGAGGATTCACAAAGCCTTCGCACCTCTAGATGTACATATTTGATTTTCTTTTAATATTTAAAAAACTACTGAACATATTTACTCCAAACATCAAAAAGGCTTCTTTCTGGACCAAAATCTACCTTTCTGCCAAATTTGGTGTAAATATGTCCAGCAATTCGGACTTTAGTTGTGTTCAAAATCCCTAAAGGAATTAACATGGCAAATGTACTTTTTTGACCCTCCTTTTTCTCAGCCCCTGCTTGATGGATCATCCCAAAATTTTCCATGCACAACAAGACCCAATGTGATAATTTTGTGAAAAATTTCTAAATGGTGCCAAAGATATAGGCAGGCAAAAAATGCTTTTTCTATGGAAACTAGTCCTTAACTATAACTACCTACTGGCAACCGCCAGTAGGTAATTTTATATATATATGTGTGTGTGTGTGTGTGTATATATATATATATATATATATAAATATATATATATATATATATACACACACACACACATATATAGATATATATATAGATATATACATGTTTATATATTACAGAATTACAGAGTGGTGGTATCCACTCCACTCTGCAGTTATAGTAAGGGTGACCAGAGACAGGGATTTTTCAGATTTTTTACCCTTTATAACTCTGCATCCATTTGATGAATCTGCGTGAAACTTTGTAAACCTGCTACCCCTGTTTCATTTTGATAAGGCTGAAAGTTTGCAGGGTTTGGTTGAGGGGATGCAAAGAAAAAAGAGGGGTCCCTAAACGGCATTCATATCCAATGCATTTCCATATGCTTTTGTATTTTGCATTGTGCAAAAACCATCGGTTGAATTTTTATGAAATTTGACAATAGTATTGGGAGGGGACAATAGTATTAGGGGGGTGCGGTACCCCTGTGGGGGTACTGCAGATATTCAGAGTAAGTAAGTGTTAAGTTATATGGTATTTTTTGACTAGTTATATCTATTACCACAATACTACTAAAAGTAGCAAGGAATCCCAAAACATAAAATAGACTGCATATGTAAAGTTTCAGATTTACTACATGAACAACTGAAAGGCCCATTTATGGTCGCATCCTAGTGGAAACCTATAAACAAATAAAAAAATTAATAGAATACATCCTAATCTAAATAAATTTTCTTTGCATGCTGTCTGGCTCACAAAACAAAATAGTGCTAAACAAGCTAAATAAAAACCCTTCTTCCTTATATACAGGATCAAAAAGTGACCTGGCAGTGAGCTACACATACTACTATATGGAGGACATGATAATTGGCAATTAGGAAAAAAATAACACAGTGGTGAATTATAGTTAGTGTTGTCTAGTTAGCAAGCATAAAAGACTGTTTAATGAGGTTCCACTACTTATAATAATTTGAAGGTGGTGAATAATTTGTAAATGAAAGTTATAAGTATAATTTTAGAATGTTTAAAGTAAATGTGTGTGTGTGTGTGTGTGTGTGTGCGTGCATTATACCAAAACATCTAAAGCATACACATGGATAAAAAAATATAATTTTTTCTGGTACAAATATTTTGATAATTTTTTAATTTGAAAAATAAATGTAACATTTTTAAATAAATAAATAAATGCTTTTAAATGAATTATATACATAACATTGTGTTGTTTTTACTACAGTCTAAGTACATCTAAACAGTATATATTACTTTATGGACTTTAATACATTTCACACCTTCCATAGTTGCCATTATTATCCTGAATTCCAGCGGACTATATTCAGGGATTTGGTGGGCTGTTTTATTGTGGCAAGTTAATATGTGTCTTAACTGGAGATATATGTGTGTTGTTTAACTCAAATGGTTGGCCAGTTCAGTGAAGGTCTTCACGTGATCAGCATACATCTCCTACTTTGTAAATACCAATGCCATTCCACATGACAAAAACCTTCAGGTGGTTGATATGTTTCATCCATTTCCTGTGCCATATTTGTGCTTCTCCTGTTATTTTTTGTATTCAATTTCACCCACCTTAATGCTTCATTCCGGAAAATCCAAAACCAGCCTAGTAATTGGAGGCAAATTCCTGCTTACCTTCCCCCTAGTTTAGAGTATGCATCAGTACAGATTCTGCTAGGTTCGTTCTCACCAGTCTAGTGTCTGAATTATCTCAGACCCAAACATCCATTTATTCAACACTCTAGCAGGGCTTTGCAATAATAAAGCGTAATATCCAGCATGGCAAGACCTCCATCATACCAAGATAATGTAGTGTGGGGTATTTTATGTGCCCACATGAACACCATGGCATCCTCCTTAAGTCTCTGAAAGAAGTGGACAGGGAGAAGATAGGGGTAATTTTTTAAAAAAATACAACAATTTGGGTAGGGAGACTAATTTATATGATGACACTAACCCCAATTAAGGAGATCTGCAGTGAGTCCATCTTTTCAGACTGGCCCTCATGACTCTGAGAAGCCTGATTACTAGTTTGGAGGTTGGAAAACCCGACAGGCAGACCCGTGGTAAGGACCTGGTGGTCTCCCCACCTGCCCTATTATGAGTTTTCCACTGGCTGACGGATGCCAGTTAGCTCAGTGGAAAACATGTGGCAGCATTGGACTTGGCTCCAGATTGAGCTGAGTCCAATGCCATCACACAGGGGGGCCGACCAGCACCGTTGGAATGCTCAGCAGACAGTGCACAATCTGACGGTGCTGGGAAGGAGCCCCTGCACTGCCCATGACAATGTTGTGGACAGTACAGGGGCCCCTCTGTGGCCCCCAACACTTGCCTTCCGCCAGCCTGTTCATGACGGTTGAACCGCCATAAAAAGGCTGGCGGAGAACATGGTTGTAATCAGCAGGGTGGCGCTAACTTCAGCACTGCCCTGGCTGATCACAACCAAGAACACTATCAGCCCGTCAGGATCAGGGATCCTGGCGGAGACGGTGGTCCTCTGGCGGTCTGACCGCCAGGGTTGTAATGTGGCAGTCCGATCACCACCACAAGTCGGGAGGACTTCGGACCAGCAGCCTCGTAATCATGCTATTAGTTCTTACATCACATAGCAGTTACGTGTAATATAGATGCCAAGGTATTTAAATCTAACTGAGGAAATCAGTTGTCAGTTTTGCCAGTCAACTTGTTGTTCCCCCCACTCCCACCCGCCAGCAATAGATAAATGCAGGTCTTATCAAAATTATAGGCGAGTCACTCAATTTGTCTGACATATAGTTATAGATCATCAGCACATAATGTAATGCGACCATCACAACTGTTGCTTCAGTCATCTCCTCATTACAAGGGCACCTGTTTCTTGTGCTCCTGTGCATGGGAAAAGGATAGGATGCCAAGCCAATACCCCCAGACTTGGGCTATAAAGTTTGTATATGATATGCAAATGTCTCTTATAAAAGCTGGTCCAATGCTTGCCTATCCCAATGTTTTAAGTGTGAATTGTCCGCTCAGTGTGTTGAAGTCTTTGCCAAAGCCATTGGACATCACAACAGTATCTAGCAATGTATGTTTGCTGTGGCAAACCATACTCATCTAAAATTATGCTATGTACCTCTCCTAGGCAAAAAAATCAGTATTGATCAAAAAGGACCCCTGACGGTTTCATTTAATCAGCCTCTTGACTAAGGTCTTGCCTATAATTTTCATCTCTATATATATGAGCAATATCGGGCAATATGTACTACAATTTTCAGGCAGTCTACTAAGTTTTGGTATAACTTCTATGGTAGCGTTAAGTATATCTTCTGGAAGAGTAACTACTTTGGTGGCCTCTTCTTTTGCAATACATAGATTCTGAACGACTGTCAGAGACAGTTTTATGAACTTTTCAGCTGGAGGGCTATTATGCCCGTATGTTTTCTTATCAGCCATACCTGTCAGGGCCTCTGACAGGTTGGCCCAGTATGAGACAGTACCTAGTCTGGAGCCATGTCACATGTAGATCCACAAACTTCTCACCTCCTCTGTCTCTATTTTGGGGTTCCTTTCTAAATACAGTTCTCTACAGTAGCCCACAAACAGCTCAGATATCCTCTAAGAATCTGTGACTTTCCACATATTAGGTGTATGTACCATGGGAGCAATGCTGCATTGCTCGTATTTAGTTATGAACCACCATATGAGTCTTCCCACTTTGTCCCCTCATAAATTCCACTGTTTGCAGCCATCCATCCTTCCTTAACAATTCTTAGGTAAGTTTATGTGAAATATATGCAAGTATCTATACCATCCTGAAAAGGAACAGTTGTCACCAAGCAGATGGGTCTCTTGCAGAAATTCTGCTCTTGGCTGGAGTCTCTCCGGTGTTGGAATGCTGCCCCTGTTTTTCTCATTCAACGCATTAAAGTTACAGGATATTATGCATGTGGTTTGCCCTAAATCATTATTCTTGGCTGAAATCCCAAGAAGTCGGTTGCTTATATGTATTCATGTGTCATACACTTCATTTAACCTTAGACTGTTTAATGCAAACCATTTACAGCCTCCCTCATTTCCCTCATCTCACTATGCTTCCACTCCAGAAGCATCTGTCACCCCTATCCATATACATTGACAATACATCGAACCCCAATTGTACTGTGTCCTTTTTTCTTTTCATGGCCCACGATTTCTACGTAATGTGCCCCCTCTTTTTATTGGTTGTCCCAAATAGGATACTATCTGCCTGGGCCCTGCATCTGTTCCCCCACCCACCAGGACACCATCCAGCAAGACTTGATGATTGCGTAAGTTCTTGGCACTTCATATCTATTGAGGACAACATAGGAAATTGCATCATTGTCGTTCTGAAGGAATAAATTAACTTCACGGTCAGCGTGAGTGGAGCCTGTTTGACCCGAAACAAATCAATTTCTACTACTGTAATGCTGCGACGCACAGTCTGTTTGGGACCCAAGAGGTCCCAGAAACATTTTCAGCCATCTGGGGGAGGAGCTGCCTCATTCTTTACAAAAGCCCCTGGAGACTACCGCTGCGCGGGACGTGCAATCTGTTTGGGACCCGAGAGGGGACACCAGGCCCCAGAT
Source organism: Pleurodeles waltl (assembly GCF_031143425.1). Lineage (NCBI taxonomy): Eukaryota > Metazoa > Chordata > Amphibia > Caudata > Salamandridae > Pleurodeles > Pleurodeles waltl. The sequence continues at coordinate 1,007,697,264 of NC_090448.1, forward strand.
ACCTTTGCAGCCATCTGGGGGAGGAGCTGCCTCAAGCACTACAAAAGCGTCAGGTGACTACCGCTGCGTAGGACACACAATCTGTTTGGGACCTGAGAGGGGACTCCAGGCCCCAGAAACCTTTGCAGCCATCAGAGGGAGGAGCTGCCTTATGCGTTACAAAAGCTCCAGGTGACTACTGCTATGCGGGATGCGTAATCTGTTTGGGACCCAAGAGGGGACTCTAGGCCCCAGAAGCCTTTGCAGGCATTTGGGAGAGGAGCTGCCTCACATGCTACAAGAGTGCCAGGAGACTACCGCAATGTTTAGATTTAATCTGTCTTTCTCAAATAAAATCTTTGTTAACAAACCAGCAACCAACAGACGCACAACATAGTGCTTATTGATCATTATCCTCAGAGTATACAGCTTACTCTATTCTTAGATAAAAGGCGGCACAACGAAACACCAGAATCGCTTAATAATATAGCATTGGCATCAAGAAATGGGTATTCCTTATGCTGGGCCCAGATCAAACCACAAGGCTTTATAAAGCAGTTAATTAGCAATCATTCTGAAGACTTTGGGGTTTGCCTTGAGGAGGATGTAAACCCACAAAAACGTATTAGTGCGTACACCTCAAAACATGTGGCATAAAAAAGTGTCTTAGCATCAGTGGGGGAATGCTTGGACAATGAAAAAAAACAGGATGGTTTGATTCGGTATGTACCAGAGTTCATAAAAGCCTTAAGAAGGCCTTAAACAATATACACAGATGTAAGAATGAGATTCGTAAATATTTAGACAGGAGTACAAGCAGGCAGTTGGAAACCGGAAAAAATGTATAAAAGAAGAGGCCTGGAATACTCTGTACGAAGCGAGTCTCAAAAATGACAGCATAGTATTCTGGAAGGTAGTTAACATCCCACTGTTGGAGGCAACGGAAACTTCCAGAATAGAGGTTGCCATCATGGAAGAGGAGTGGATTGTCACATAGGTAATGAAAAGTGGCACCAATGCAGCTAAGATCTGTCCCATCACAATAAATGGAGAGAAAATGTATGTCACAGCAACATTCTCATACTTGGGAATCTTGTTTGAGAATGAAGGCACCAGGTCGCAATGCATTGGCACCAGGAAATCACAGCTCATAAAAATTAACACGACTATGAAAACTTTTTCTAAGTGAATGGGTACGATTACCCAAAAGATATGTTCAAAATGTATAGAGCTACATGCATTCCTATTGTCATGTATGGGGGGTGATATGGGGACATATGAAGTGTAATGTGCTTCAACCAGCGGAAAACGATTTCTTAAACTCCCTCTGAGCCGTCCCAAATTCCACTTCATCATTTGTGTCACTCAGAACTGGGGGCCACATATATTACAGATCTAATAAGGGTACAACCAGTATTGGTATGGCATAAAGTCTGGTCGTCGGAGCATGCAGGCCTAAATCGTGCCATAGTGAGAGAATGCTTAGACCTAAGTTGTTCTTTGAGACTACCCTGGTTGATGTACATCAAGAACTTTTTTAAGGAACTGGGCCATCCAGACTACTACGAGACACCAGGAATAATGGAAGCACTAAATAGGAAAGACCTGAGAAAGGAGTCTGGCAGACCACATGTGGTCTACAGAAACACAGTGTCCTAAGGAACCAATTGATGCAGACTGTGGATGGCATGGAGCCTTATTTAATGCACGTTAGGAATCCCAGGCATCGGTTTGTTCTCACTCGTTTGAGACTGGACACGTTCCACCATTTGATTAGCTTCACTACAATGAATAACTGGAGTGTTACCTTAGAGAACTGCCCTTGCGATCCAATGCAAAGCACACTTCATGTAGCTTTATTCTGCAAACTGTACGCCAGACAAAGGAAGCAATTTGTAATTCAATTTTTAAGTGCTATGCACATACGCCAATGCCGCCCAGCTTATTTGCTCCTTCAAACTCTCCCGACAATCGAAATATGTTATGGCCTCGCAAATTATCTATGTTGGGTGTTGAAAGCCAGAAAGAGTTTTTAGCTAATTGTGTTTGTACTGAACATAAAAATAATGCAATAGTTTACAGTCAAGTTGCTACCTACAATTTTAATGGACCGTATTTCTTTTGTTTTTATTCATGATCTTTTTGTCTAGCTAATAGAAGCACAAAGAATCAAATTTAAGTTGAACTGAAGACGCCTTTGTTCTTATACAACCCATACCAATAGTATATTATTTGCTGGGTTTTGCTAAATTTCTACTGTGTTATCTATCTAAGGGAGTTATCTCTGTGGATTTGCTCTGAGTGAGGTGTAAACATGTTCACCACTGTATTCATAGCGTCTTCATGTTACTAGTTGTATTTTAATCAACAAATGCACTTTATGATTGTGATTCCACTGAACAATGAACAAGGCTTTTCTATCGAAATGTTTTTATGTACACAGGCTGCCCACTGGAATCATCAAAAAGCTATTTATTGACGCACGGACTCTGGATTTACTTATTAATTATTTTATGCTGATGTTGAAATTGATTAATAAGTTTTAATGTACTTTTATGGTTGCCAAACACAACTGAATAAAGTTATTTTACTACTATTACTGCAACGTCAGGAACTGGATAAACAATAATACTATGCTCCTAATAACAACAACTGATATTTACTTTCAGCAGACAGACGTGCTTGGCAAAACATTTGCCTTAGATCTGCTTCTCTTCCAAAATACTGCTTTACAAAGAGGAGTACTTTGGTTGGCTTTGTGGACATCCGCCGATATTTGTTTGTTTTCTGCTTGTTTTGAATTCCCTTATTGGTATAAAGAGCAAATAAGGCATCGCATTACATTACAAAAATAAGTTACGTTAGCCAGATTTTACTCATTCTAGCATTACCGGCATGCAAATAAGTGGATAGAGCAAAAGCGTGAATGGCAGTGAGGCCAGTTGTCTGGCACTGGAACGGTGGGCATGAACAGCAATTATTTAAATAAATGTGTACATTTGTAACCATTCTTTAATACATCAGTGAAGGCATCAGCCAACTTCATCGGAGTCTTTAATTTGTTAGGCGAATTAACATGCACAAGGATTCCCAAATTAACGGCGCTAGTGTTGTTTTTCAAATTAAGCAATACGGTTAGCTAAACTGAAGGCCCATGTGTTGAAGGTTTGTAGTTTCGGTTTCACATTGTCTCTTTGAATGTTGGCGACCTACTACCTTAAGTTTAGGTCGTGGTTGAGTTGACACATTCATTGTAACAGCAGCTTTAAGAATCATGTTGGATAAGTCTTGAATCTTTCTCACTTCAAAAAGTCAAATTTGTGCGGAAACGTGATTTTGAAGTTGTGGAATTGTTGATAAGTAATTTACCCTTTGACAGCACCCATTTCATGAAAAACATCTTTACAGTGATGTAATGCAGCTTTAGTTTCTTTCATTTTTATGTTTCGCTATCTCTTGCTACAGAAAAACAATTTGAATTCTAGAAAATGAACCAGCCACACAAACCATTTGTTAACTAGCTGAAGATTCTTTCAGAAAGGTTGATTAACTCAAGTAATTTCAAGGTGTCCCTCTTCAGTCAGACACAAGTCCTTTAGGATTCTTTCACAATTTTAGAGTACTACAAGCTGTTACTATGGGCCTGATTACGAGTCTGGTGGTCCGAGGACCGCCAGACTTGCAGTGGAGGTCGGACCGCTGCTGCTGTGGCGGTCGGACCGCTGCTGCTGTGGTGGTCTGACCACCACATTACAAAATTGGTGGTCGTGCTGTCAAAAGATCGCCATCTCTGCCAGGATTTCTGATCCTGTCGGAATGACAGTGGTCCTGGTTGTAATCAGCCATGGCGGTGCTGAAGTCAGCGCAGCGTGCTGATTACAACCATGTTCTCTGCCAGCCTTTTCATGGTGGTTCAACCACCAGGAAAGGGTTGGCAGGCAACAAGTGCAGGGGGCCACAGTAGGGACCCTGCACTGCTCACAACATAGCAGTTCAGGTCCCCCCCTCCCCAGCACAGTCGGAATGCGCACTGTCTACTTCGCAGACAGTTTGCATTCTGAGTGTGCTAGGGGGGCCCCCTTGTGAGACGGCATTGGACTCAGCTCTTTCGTTTCCACTGGTCAGCCCAGAAAAAATTCATAATGGGGCCAATGGTGAGACTGCCAGCTCTGCAGTGGTCTCCTCACCACGGGGCTGGCGGTCCGGGTTTCTGACCACCAATCTCGAATAAGGCCCTATATGTCCCTCTTGAGTCGGACAAAGGTCAATGAAGATTGTTTCACAAGGGTGCAGTACTGCAAGTCGTCACTAGATTTGTTCTTGTGTCAGAAGGAAGTTTGAGAACATTCTTTTCATGAAGGTGCAGTATCACAAATCATTAGAAGCTAGCCCTCCCTTTTGCAGCAGACACAAATCCTTGCTATACCAGGTCTCTGGTTCAAATTAACAACATTGCCTGCTCAATCCTGGGATACCATAGAATTATGAACACCCTTAAACCTCCCTCCCTCTTCACATTGGAGCAGTGAAACTGCAAAAAAAAAGACTGGTTTGAGCATGGCAGATCATAGGAAGGACATCAACAAAAAATGTGTATATTCAATTTTGCTAGTCCAAATATTTTTTTAATCCCTTGAAAGCACTAAATGAATATGTCAGTGCTCGGACAGTAATATGCTAGTTGTTATTGCATCCCTGAGTGCACCTCGTATACACATTGTCTGTCTTTGGTACCTAGAAAAGTCTTTACTCCAAGCACTGAATAGCCATTTATGTCTTTGTCTAAAAGATTCTTGTTGGTTAAGAAGCCATTTCTTTTACTGTGGGAAATGGATACTTATGAGCTGTATGCTGTGTTACAGAGTCCAAGTGAAAAGTTAATCCCTAGGAGGGCTAAAGAAGTGCCAAGGAGAGCTAAACAAAGAGGAGCTGCTTTTCCAGGACAGATGGTTTTTCACAATATTCCAGTGGGCTGATGTTAGATGTGAAGGAGACTTCAAATAAGCAGTGGTCAATGTATCTTGCCCCAAAGCTCACCCTCTCTACTTTTTGCGTGCTCATGACATGGCCTCTGGCAATAGCTAAAGTAATCCGTTGCAAGACTTTAAAACTCTGCGTTCCTATAACAGAAACATCATAAAACTTGTCATGCGCCCCACCCTTCCTCCTCATCTTGCCACTAGTGAATACAGAACCTTAAATCAGATTAAGGCCTGTTTTACTCCTTCCTGAACTACAGAGCTTTTTAGTTGTCCAAATTTCAAAGTGGCAGCCCATTTCCTCTGTAAAAATGTGACCTTTTTTATATTTTCAGATCTTTTGCATTCGGTTTTTACAGGCTCCGTTTTAAAGGTGGCAAGTGGCACCAAGGACCCAAGAGAAAATATTTTTAAAGGAACAGTTTTTGCTAAGTTTACAAACTACTAAGCAAATAATGACAATGGGCTTGATTTAGAACTCGGCGGCGGGGTCACTCCATCACAATGGTGACGGATATCCCCTCCGCCGAAATCTAAATCCCATTCTATCCTATGGGATTTACATTTCGGTGGACGGGATATCTCTAAAGGTTGTGATGGAGTAACTCGTCCGCTGACTTCTAAATCAGGCCCAAAGTAATTGGACACTGCTGACCTGAAAGAACATACTTGTGTAGACGGTTAGACAACCTATGTGAACAAGCAAATTCTTTGCTTAAACTTTAGTCTAAAGAAAATATTATACACCCAGTCAACGGTCAATCACAAGACCCTTCACTTTGAGGATGACCATAATGAAAATTGTTTAACCTACACCGTCAGCCTTACTCTTGTGTTGCAACGTCCGGTCCGGACTTGGTAAAGTTGATATATTCACAATTGGTTTAAAATCTTAATTTAGGAAACGTTTTATTAGAATTTCCTTCTTTGGGGCTTTGGTCTCCTTGGCATCGAATGTCCTTAGCTACTCATCAGTAATTAACTGTCCCCCTGCTTTACCCACTTATTTTCTTGTGGCCTGTTGCTGTTACCAAATGTGTAGGTTGGCACACATGGTGAAAGTTATACGTGTAGTGCAAGCTTACACAAGTGCATCTTGATGTTTTTATCCATTAGAAACTGTGTTTTCGCTTCGTTCAAAATGCACTTCTGTAGACATGAGTCTACCCTGGCATTAGGTCAGGTCACCAGGCTGATAAAAGGAAGTCAGTAGCATAAGGCAAAATAGTGGGGACTGCTCAGAATATAAGGGTCGCCTGGGTCTCCCATATTTGACAGATAGTCCTTGACCTTGGTCTGAATGGTGCCCCATGAAAGTGAGGGCCGTCTGAATGGTCGGCACCGCCTTCAGCCCACGCTATAAGTGCTGAATGGCCTGCATTACTCTCCTGGGGAAGTTTAAATTATGATTGTAGTGCTTTAAGGCACACCATCCGGCAACATCTGTTCTAGATTCTATGCCATCTGTACTATTTAAATGTCCAACATGCCTCATGTGATTATTGTGTCATTGATGGAGTTCTATAAGCTGCAATTTCCAGGTTCTACCTATCCTAACATAAAAATGTGTCCATGAATGGTTAAAATTGCACTTATGCATGCTGAAAATATCACAATTGAAGGTTTTGGTTAATTTGGGTCATACATTACAAAACAGAACACGTTTAAAATATATCATTGGATACAAACGTTATGAAAGAATTCATGTTATTTATGTCACCTAGTCTTTACTGATTATGTACTGAATCACGGTTCTTGCCTGGAAGAAAATCCAATTAAGGTATAAAAATGGGCCGTGCTTCTGTCCACTGTTTTCCCCAGTATCTATCCCTACCTGCTCAGTAAAGGGTTTATGTAGGATGGGCTTTCTTGAGCAACAACACCAGAATGATGGGTTAGAATCTGATGTGGTGTCCTTAGAGCCTGGACTCACCAGCTGGTGTGTCATTGGCTTTAATGTTGGCGACAGCACAACTTTCATAGAGGTGGTCTAAAGTGAAGACCAGCATTAAAGAGAGGCAAGGAAGATATTAGACCTGAGATATATTGGGCCTTCGAGTAGAGCTTGGCACAGTCTAGTTGTTCTAGTTCCATAGTCCAAACCTCAAGAACGTACCCTATAGGTTAGGATATGTCCAAAGTGCTGAACCTCGTCACCCAGACAGATGCACCATCCACACCTCAATCTCAAACTGATCAGTTCAAATGGTAGGTTTGGGTCTCCTGGTTGCCTCAGTACCTGAATGACACTGTGGCCTAGAGATCAATCTTTGAAGACCACCTCATACACTGCCTAAATGTCTTTCAGCCCATGTGAGAAAAAAGCCTGCTCGTAAGGCATGCAAGTGGATACCAAGTTAGGACTGTGGAGTCTTGGTTAGATATGTGCAGAATTATTCCCTCCTTGGAATTGTGCAACAATTTCATGTTTTTATTTGTGAAAAGTTTCCCCTTTTTGTTAACTCTACACAATGGCACTTTTTTTTGTTCCTCACTAGTGAAGCTGCTTAAATATTCACTCACAACCGTTGTTCAAGTGAATCGTTGACTAAATTTTGCCGTGCAGAATCTTCCTTAGAAATCACTGATTATGAATTCAAATGCTCACATTAATTCAAAAGGATCCTAGAGAGGAGTCAAATGGACCCTAAAATCAAGCAGGCACAGCTTCTCACTTCCAGTAGATGTTCTGCTGACAGTGGCGCAGCAATGGTGCCATGGGCCTATGTCTCCCTTGATACATAGTAAAAACATACATATTTGGGGTGAAGTAGGCCCCCACTTCCGAGGCCCCCGGTGCCACTGCACCCGGTGCACCATTGAGAGCTACACCCCTTATTGTTGAGATGGACATCCTCGAGAGTAGAACCACTGAAGCAGTTTGTCTTGTAGTATTACCGGTCTGCATATTTTCCAAAATGGGAACGTTTTTTCATTTTCAATGTATATTAGGATGAGGGCATATATTATAAATGGGTCTAACCTGTGGCAAGACAGGAATCACATTCATTTTGTATCTTTTTTCACTTGGCCACATAAAGTAGGGGGAAGGGACCTTGACAGAACGGTTTTGCCAATATTCCCAGATAGGTGGCTTTGATACTCTAAGGGGGGTAGCTGGGCGTGCGCAGACCCAAGATATTGATTTACTTTTGTATTGGGGCAATAACACATTTGGTGACTCTGTATGAAGTGTATGCAGTGTGCCAGTTTCACTTGTTCATTTTTTCCAACAATTTTGAAAAGATGGCGAAATGCTAAGGTCCGTTAGCAGGCACCGAATATTTGTGGTCATTTTTGGAAACTTTTTGCACTTTATCACAGGATGAAGGACCAATTGGACAGTCCAGCTAACATAGTGATTGCCATCTACTTGTTTTCTACTTGCGCATTAACATCTATTTTTGAAAGTACACCTCAGGATGGTCTTTGTGCTTGGCTGGAACCATGAATTGGGTCATGTGCCAGTGCATGATATTTCTTTGGGTATCGTTGAACAGTCCGGCCGGCAGATTATCCAAGTAAAAAACATTTTTAAAATACCATCAACATGGTATTTGTTTTGTGCTAATGTGGCATCTACCGTATTTGCTCTGGCCTGCAAGTTGAGCCAGAAAATCAGCGAGGTATGTACTTCACCATTGTTGGAGTGTAGTTTTATAATCAAAATTAACATGAAATGTTCGCGAATTAATGGATAATGATGCCGCATAGAAATTATATTAATGTGCTTTTACTAAACGTGTGTTTGAAATGTGCCCACGGGGAGTGGCTATCAACGTATACGATGATAAATGAAACTGACTAATGATGAGATATTAATGTATTAATGTATGATTTTGTATTAGTATTAAGAGTTGTATGTTAAGGTTTTGCTAATTAATCACTAGGCCTCAGTTAGCATGAGTCGGGGCCTAGCTGTCCGGTTTCATATTAAATGTGTTTTTCTAACGTGCAATGTGCTGACTTGCCGAAGGACATGTAGTCGTACTTTTCCAGAAGCTAGAAGATGTGTGTAACCGTAGTAAATTCTTTCTCATGAGACTCGACTTGCTCAAGGAGACATTCTTGCTGAATGCAACAGTGTAAACTTGCAACAGGTACAAGGTCGCCTGAACTGGTATAGACAATGGAACTACTGACTGGGTCTGTGAGAGGACCGCGAGAACATGAAATTGTACCTGACATTCTGCCCGTTGGAGACGTCAATTACAGAAGCCAATAAACTACGTGAGAACTGTTATGAGGTGACAATCTTAATGAGGCGACAAGTAAACCATTGGACGGAGATAATGGTGCACCGAAACTTGCCCAATTGGAAATTAGGGGACTGTACAACAAGTTTAATATAATCTTTTGACACCAGGAGAAATCAGCCAATATATGCCATTCCGTTGCCATAGCTACTACATGCCTTTGCTATTGCCTAGACACTTTGTCACTCCGTCTTAAAGACTTTGCGGTTTATCTCTTCGAACCATCCTTATTTTGCCTTGCCCGATTCATACTATTTCTCCCTATGAGGGAAGTGTCCCTTACTGCCTCTCTTGATGAACTTTGCTGTGTTTCTTGGATGATGGCGAATCAACTGATGTCCTGAGGACGAAGACTGACTCTGTATGCTGACCCATTATGGAGGGTAACTATAAGATGATGAAATTCTAATTGTCTGTTTGCCTTTTCTTTCTAGGTAACAACTGCTTCCTTTTGATAGAGACCATAGTTAGAGGTTTTCTAAATTTGTGTTGCTAAATTGTTTTTCATGAAGCCCAACATGCTAATGCTAATTCGAGGTTAGTTAAGGAATTCACTAAACGGACGCAAATAGACAAATAACTGAATCTATGCTTTGTTGAATAATGCGCTGATGATACTCTGCTAAGATTAACTCATGTTGACGTCATGCTTTGTTCTAATGTTTATGATTTTTGCTTTGATGAAATCTTATTCGAGTTGCCATATTATTACCGTTTTGATGTGTTTTCTGGTTTTGAGACTAATGAACTTGCTAGTAGAGTGTAATCAATAGGGAATAAATGTCGTAAATCTTACAAAATATTGTGTGGTTTTTCATGACTGAGAGGTCGTGGTGTGTTTTGATTCTTACCTATGCCACTATCCAAACTGAATCGATTTGTTATAGTGAATATTGATGATGTTATTGATCTATTGATTGCTATGTTGATTAATTGTCTTGCCTGAGGTGTCTTCAATCAGGGTCAAAAGATTAATTGGCCTAAAACGAGTCCCAGACTAATTAATATATCTAAGACGGAATGCGTTATCAGTTCTGGTAGCAGAGGACGGTTAGGCCCTTTGGGGCCCCAGGACGAGGGATCATTGTTTTAAAAGTATTTTTAAAATAATGCAAATTGGAGGTATGATGTGCCCCTAAGTCCCAAATGACTTTCCTGGAATCTCGGAGCTTGCCGAAGTGAGTTGGGTATGTTCTCGGCGTTCTTGTGATATATGAGTGAAGTAGAATTTGCGCTTGCTCAGCTTAGGCACATCGCAGGTGAATTGTGAGGTTTGTGAGAATTTAGGACAGGTAATGTTTTAGTAGGAGTGGGCGTACTCCGCAGTATGAGAGTAGGGAAGTTGGCGAACTTCATGTGAGTGTAGCGCCTTGTGCTAAAAAATTGTCCATGTGGCTGTTGGTGATGTATGGACCCGGCGTGGTCTAAGACTCCGGAGTATATTGATAAGTGTATGAGACACTTGGTTTATGTTGTAATTTGCGCGGTTTAATAGGTCAATCGGGCGTGGTTGACGATTCGAGTTTGAATCAAATTGTGTGAGTGAAACCTTCGATGGAGATTTGGTAAGTTCTAAAGTGCATTAGAATGAACCATTGACAAGTTGAGAGTAGAATTTGCGGGTCGAATTCTGCTTGCGAGTGCGGGATCTGAGAAGGACAGAGTAGCGGCCGAGGCTTCAAGTGAAATCTCTGTAAAGTTCTGAAGCAATTGTGTTACCCTGCCTGTAGTAAACCGGCAAATTCGGGGTTTGTTGTTAAAGTGCTCGCAATATATTGCATTAGTTTTTATGTGGAGAGAGAGTGAGGAAGACAAGCCGCAAGACTTTGTCAGCCGCAGTGTGTGAGTGTGACGTAATTGGAGGCGCGCTGGGATAGGTTAATTGCCGAGAGGGGCCGCGCACGGATTGGCAGCTGTCCGTGAGAGGCAATTCGTTGAGAAGGTAGTCGAAGAGTGTTCTGGGAATTAAAGTCACTTCCTGATTAGATTCTAAAACAAAATAAAAGACGCAAAAATGAAGTTATTCAAGGCTTTAAAGAGTGCTTTGAGGGGAGATACCTATATTACTGCGAGTGTGGGGGAGCCTACACCGCCAGAGGATACTCCGGCTTATGCCGTCATGCAGGAGAAGGGAGTCGCTCCATATCTTTGGCTAAAGCATTGGTGCAAATTAACAGAGAAAGATGGGTGTTTGGCGTTTCCAGAGAATGGAACCTTTAATATAGGGGTCCTAGAAAATTTATGAAAAGCGCTAAATGAGCAGAAACTGCCTCCGAGACCAGCCCAGTTTGAGGCGTTAGCGATTTGGGAATTAATGGCCACACGACAGAGGCAACAGAAATTCGAGCGGAGAATGAGGAAAGCAGAAAAGACCTTAGCAGAAGCTAGATGGGATAGTGAGACCAGGATGTGGAGAAGGGAAATAATAAACGGAGTTAGGATGTTTCCAGCAATTACTCAAGAAGCCGAAACACAGGGAAGGAAGGCCACTTGTAAAATAGACAAGGGCTCTAGCAAGCAGAAGGAGACTCAGAAGTCTTGGGCGGATGCAGATGATTCGGATGATGATGAATTTCTCAATTAGTTGTTACATGATCGACCGCCACCATATGCTATGAATGACAATAGACTGAGTACTAGTGCAGGTCCTGTAAATCCGGCACAAAATCAGGGAGCCACAAGCGCAGCACAGGAAAATAATGTTATCACATCAGCTCTAATACAGAATGGTGCTAGTGTATCCACCGCACCAGACACGCAGATACAGTTGCAGCCACCACCAATTCAGAGGCTCTATCCTAATGTCCCAGTATTAGAAACGACTACGAGTTTGATGATGCGTCCTGATCCAGTGTACACAAGATCAAAGTTAGTGCAGATTGAGCCAACTCCACAATTGCTGCCCCAGCTGCAGCAACAGGTGGTATCGAATTACACTTCGGTCGCAGGACCGCAGTCAGTTACAGCACCTATGATGAATCAAGCTATGGGAGTTAATGCTCCACCGGGATTTGGAAACGGACAGACACCAGCCGCTATATCATTGCCGATTACCGTTGGTCCGCCAGTACCGCTATAGGTGCAGGCGAAGCCTAGTGTATGTGACCAAGGGATAATGACTCAAGAGGTGATAAGAGGAGGGTTCACAGGAAGCTCCCAGGGAACGATACCAGGAGAACAGACAGCAGAGAGTTCTAGATCCTTGTTGGACTTCAGTCCGACTGGGGTTCCTTTAGAGACAATGAGACAAGCAGGTTTGGGTCTACTGACACCACAGGTATTGGGTGTAAATACGTCACAGACACCAATGATGCAGGCTGGAAATATCTTGTTGCAAGGCTTAACGGCGCAACAGTTGACTGAGTGGTTAGACAAGCTTAACACTCCTGCGACTACTCCTGCGACAGCAGAGCGGTCAGAGAGAGAGGAATACCTGAATTTTGTAAGGTTGGGTGTGGAAGCAGCAGAGCTAGTTGAAGGGACTATGGGAGTGAACAGATTAGAATCTTACACTGAGGCAGAACTGAGGTACCTGTGCCCGAAAATAACCAAAGAAGTGAGTAAGATGCACCAGAGGTTAGCGTACGTGGCAGATAAATACGCTATAGACTTAGACAACACTAAGCATCTGAAAAGGAGTTATAGATTAGACTTTGAACCTAAAGATTTTGATCACATGAGATCCACTGGAATGAAGGCACACCTCAAGGAGTTACTACAGAGTGCACAGTTTTGGGGGGCTTTAGAGAAGTGGGAAGGCAGATGGGCAAAGAAGAGAGATAAGAGGAAAAGGGACTGCTTGGAACCGCAGCAGACGAAGGCTGCTCCAGACACGGGAACAATAAAGATGTTACCAATGAGAGAAACAGCTGGAGGGGTCCTAGTCCATGTACCTTGGTCAAGGGGAGACATCTTGTCATTCACAAATGATTATCCCAGGTTGAGGGAGAAGCCAATAGAGTGGTATCAGCAAACGGATAGGTTTGTGAAGCTTGCAAAGTGTCTCTGGGAAGACTTGAATACATTGTTTGAGATTATAGTTCCAGCTGATTTGTGGCTTGAGTGTAAGAGGAGTGTGGATTGGCCGACAGTGGAACCGGCAAGGGACAGGGCTACAGGAGCACCGTCTCCTGAGGTGATGAAATACTACTATAAGGTGATTGAGTTTTTGAAGCAGAAGGTGTCACCGCAGAATATCGATTGGCAGAAAATTGATCGAACGGCACAAGAAGGCAAAGAGTCGATATATGCTTACTATGAGAGGTTGTTAAAGGCATTCAAACACTATGGTGGCACGGAGGTCATAGAACCAAAGGACATGAACCATCTTGTGTTCAGGTTCGTTGAAGGATTGAGACCAGAGATTAGCCAGATGATTAAGAATCATTTGATCTGTTGGCAAGCGAAACCGATTGATGAAGTGTTACAGTATGCGAAACACTGTAGCGATGAGATTGAACTGAAGCGGAGAAAGCTGAAGGAGAAGGTGATGGTGATGCAAATTAAGGCAGCTCAGGCAGGGATGCAGGTAAATGGAGTACAGCAGATGGTACAGAAGCAGCCTCCAGGGAACGGAATAATCCAGCCGCAAACAAGAGGCAGAGGTCGGGGAGGTTTTGTGAACCGTGGTCCAGATTTGAGTACTGTTGTGATTCAAAATGATGTGCAAGGGATGAAGAAGATGTCACCATGCCATGCGTGCGGGGGCCTGGGACACTGGAAGAGGGAATGCCCAATGATGGTGCAGGATGGTGTTAGTCAACAAAGCAATGATGTCGGTACATTTCAAAATGTGAGGGGTCCAAGAATGAGGGGTCCAAATCCGAACTTCCAGAATAATATGGTTGAGCTGCAGGGTCTACAGCCTATGCAACAAATGCAAATGCCACGTATGCAACCAGCGCAGTTGCAGCAAATACAACAGCAGATTCCCATGGTACCTAGACAGCAAATGCAGTTGCCTTTAGCTCCGATGGGACAGCAACAGGCGATGCTTCCTCAACAGGTCACAGGTCAAACAATGAGTCAAAATAATACAGTACAACAGTTCCCATTGCGTGGTGAGAATGGAGTAAACAATGAATGGTCGGATGATTGTTCAGATAGGGAGGAATGCAGGCTTGCAGCATCCCTAGAAGTAGATCAGAGAGGACGTTATGTGCAGGGAGAGGTGATGGGTCACAAGGTTTCATTCCTGGTTGACACAGGAGCTACACGCTCTACAGTCAGAAGTGCAGAGGTTCCAAAATTTACGCTTTCGGGGCGTACCATAAAGGTGGTAGGAGTAGCAAATCAGCTCTTGACTAATCCGATTACAGATCCGGTTCAGGTTGAGATTGGTACCTTTCAGGGATTGCACAGGTTTGTAGTCTGTGATTCAAGTCCCGTATACCTACTGGGAAGAGACTTGCTGTGTAAGACGAGGTGTTCGATCACCTGTTCCAATGAAGGGATTGAGGTGCAGACAAACAGTGACGATGAAGGGGATAACGGACAGATTTCAGAGCCTGAAACAGAGACCACAGATGAAGAGTACCCCCTGATAAGCTTTTTCCCCATGTTCACAGTGACTGATCTGCCAGCAGACTTGCAGGGAACAGTGACAGAGAAGGTGTGGGACTTGACAGGAAAGAAAGTGGGACTGATCAAAGGAGTAGAACTAGTCAAAGTAGATGTGAAGCCAAATGCCGTGTTTCCACAGTACCACATGGCACAAGATGTCCTCATACAAGTGACGCAGATAATTGCAGACTTTGTGAAGCAAGGGGTCTTAAAAGAAGTGATGAGCAGCCCATGTAATTCGCCAATAATGGGACTGAGAAAGCCTTATGAGAAAGTTTGAATTGTCCAAGACCTGAGAAAAAGTAACGAGATAGTGGTAAAATGTTGCCCCATAGTGCCAAATCCAGCTGTGATCATGTTTCAGGTCCATTGTGATGCAGAGTGGTTCACGGTTGTGGACTTGTCTCAAGCGTTCTTTTCGGTGCTTCTTCATGAAGACAGCCAATTTCTCTTCAGTTTCAAATTCTTGGACAAGGTTTACAGTTGGTGTCGAATTCCTCAAGGGTTTTCAGAATCACCTTCCATCTTCAATCAGATATTGAAGAAGGATTTGGAGTAATTGGAACTGCCTTTTAATTCGACTCTAGTACAGTACATTGATGACTTGTTGATTGCGTCCAAAACGAAAAATGACTGCAGGTATGATACTATTGCCCTACTGAATCATTTGGGTAAGAACGGACATAAAGTGTCCCCAAAGAAGCTACAGTACTGTCAGAAAGAGGTGAAGTACTTAGGCCACCTGATTGAAAAGGAGTCAAGAAGAATATCCAAAGAAAGAGTGACAGCCATATAACAGATGAGTCCCCCGACATCCAAAGGAGATGTGAGGATGTTTTTGGGAATAGTGGGCTACTGTCGCCAGTGGATTCCCAACTTCTCAATTATCTTTAAGCCTTTGGTGAGGTTGACTATCAAGGAGGTTAAGGATGGCCCGGATACCCTAACTATGTCTGAGAAAGAAATTAGGGCATTAATTGAACTGAGAGAGTTTATGTGAAGTGCTCCAGCTTTAGGTATGCCTGACTACACAAAGCCTTTTGTACTGTTTTGTCATGAACGTGATGCTTGTTCCCTGTCTGTCCTGATACAGGTCCATGGAGGTGCAAACCGCCCAGTAGCATATTTTTCAGCTACTTTGGACCCAGTCGAAGCAGCCTTACTGGGGTGTCTGCGTGCAGTTGCAGCAGTTGGTCAGAGCCTCACTCAGAGTGAAGGCATAGTGATGGGACATCCCTTAACAGTAATGGTCCCACACTCAGTCGAAATACTACTCACCCGAACCAAGACCCAGCACATGACGAATGCTATGCTGACCAAGTATGAGACAATTATACTGTGGTCACCAAATGTGTCACTCAAACGATGTACTGTATTGAACCCGGCAACTTTGATTCCCAATGAAAATACAAATGTTGATGATGCTGAGGAAGTAGAACATGATTGTCTTGAGGTAACAGAACTGTGCACCAAACCAAGACCTGACATTAATGATACTCAATTGGAAGAAAATGATTACATTATCTTTGTTGATGGTTCATGCCTGAGGGACTCAGTGGGAGTGCTAAGAGCCGGATACGCTGTGTGTACAATCACCGGTATCCTGGAAGCATCTTGGCTCGAGAGAGTGTATTATGCTCAAGTGGCTGAATTGGTTGCTCTTACTAGGGTATGCCATGCCGCTGACAAACTAAAAGTGACTATCTATACTGACAGCAGATATGGATTTGGAATTGTCCATGATTTTGGCCAGTTGTGGTCACAGAGGGGTTTCATGACCTCTTCTGGTTCCCCAGTGAAAAATGGTGAAAAAATGAAGGAGTTGTTACACGCGATTCAGTTACCTCTTGAAATTGCTGTGGTGAAATGCAGCGCTCATGTGAAATCACAAGACTTTGGGGGTCATTCAGACCCCGGCGGGTGGCGGGAGCCGCCCGCCTGGCGGGAACCGCCGAATGACCGCACCGCGGTCAAAAGACCGCGGCGGCCATTCTGTGTTTCCCGCTGGGCTGGCGGGCGACCGCCAGAAGGCCGCCCGCCAGCCCAGTGGGAAACCCCTTCCCACGAGGACGCCGGCTCCGAATGGAGCCGGCGTAGTGGGAAGGGTGCGACGGGTGCAGTGGCACCCGTCGCGTATTTCAGTGTCTGCATAGCAGACACTGAAATACAAGGTGGGGCCCTCTTACGGGGGCCCCTGCAGTGCCCATGCCATTGGCATGGGCACTGCAGGGGCCCCCAGGGGCCCCGCGGCACCCCCTACCGCCATCCTGTTCCTGGCGGGAGACCCGCCAGGAACAGGATGGCGGTAGGGGGTGTCAGAATCCCCATGGCGGCGGAGCGCGCTCCGCCGCCATGGAGGATTCTCAAGGGCAGCGGAAAGTCGGCGGTACACCGCCGACGTTCCATTTCTGGCCGCGGCTGAACCGCCGCGGTCAGAATGCCCAGCGGTGCACCGCCAGCCTGTTGGCGGTGCTACCGCGGTCATTCGCCCTGGCGGTTTTTACCGCCAGGGTTAGAATGACCACCTTTGTGTCAATGGGAAACGGATATGCAGATCAAGTCGCAAGGTTTTGTGCATTGAACTGTATATCGTTCAAAGATCAGTAGGCATTGCTACCGGAAACTGAAAATGAGACATGCACAGGTTATGCATTGAGGGTGGTTGACACAATGGAAGAGTTAGAATTGTTGCAGGGGCATGCCAGCAGAGAGGAGAAACGCTCTTGGCTCAAAATGCAATGTGTACAAAGACCTGATGATTTGTGGGTTTCAGATGAGGTGAAAATGATTTTGCCGAACAGTCTTTTGTCACAGTTTGCAAGGTTTTACCATGGTCAAGCACATATTGGGAGAGACGCCATGACCAGGTTGTTCAAAGTCGATTGGTTCAATCCAAAATTCAGTCAAGCTGCAGAAGTAATCTGTCACAGGTGCATCATCTGTCAGCAGATGAATGCAGGGAAAGGGACTGTGGTGAATTTGAGCCACATTGGGAGAGCTGGAGGTCCATTTAGCAGGATGCAAATGGATTTTATTGAGATGCCTGTGTGTGGAGGTCTGAGGTACGTGTTGGTGATTGTGTGCATCTTTAGTCACTGGATTGAAGCTTACCCTACACGTAGGAATGACAGTCTCACAGTAGCGAAGTTGCTGCTTAGGGAGTTGATACCACGTTTCGGGTTCCCGATCTCTTTAGAATCAGATAGAGGAAGTCACTTCAACAATGAGGTGGTTAAACTCTTGTGTGCCACACTGAACATTGAACAGAAGTTGCATTGTAGCTACCGCCTGAAGCCTCAGGACTAGTGGAGCAGATGAATGGTACCTTGAAGTCGAGAATGGCTAAAATGTGTGCAGCTACCAATTTGAAATGGCCAGATGCATTGCCCTTAGTGCTAATGTCAATGAGAAATACACCCAACAAGAAAACAGGACTGTCTCCTCATGAAATTCTCATGGGCCGAGCTATGAGATTGCCCGCAGTGCCTGCAAATGCTCTTGTGAATGTCACAGATGATATGGTGTTGGACTACTGCAAGGGTCTGGCTGATGTGGTCCGCTCTTTCTCTCACCAGGTGGAAGCCACCACACTGCCACTGATAAATGATCCGGGTCACAACCTGAAAGCCGGTGACTGGGTTGTTGTCAAGAAACAAGTGAGGAAGTTGTGTTTGGAGCCACGGTGAAAGGGGCCGTATCAAGTGATACTGACAACTACTACTGCTGTGAAATGTGCGGGAATTCCAAACTGGATCCATGCCAGTCACACAAAGAAGGTGACGTGTCCAACTGATGAGGAACTTGAGTTGTCGATAATAACAGCTACAGAAAAGGAAGTCTCAGGGTCGGAGAGTAATCAAAGGGAAACTGAGACTGAAGGAGAGCCCCTTGAGGACGGCATGGTCACTCAAACAGCAAATAAGATCCAGAAGGGTGACGGTGAGCCTATCTCAACTGAGGCACCAGGAGAACCAACGCAAAGAGAGGTTTTCCCAGAAACAGACGGTTACGGGTTTGAAGTTGAACCACTGACAGACCTGGAAGGTGAAGGAGGTGAAACAGAAGGAAGTCAAAGTGTTCAGACTCCTCCTGAGCCACTTGCAGATCCATCAAGAGAAAACACCATAGCACAAGAGGAGGGCATTGAACAGCACCCTGAAAAGCCAAAAAGCAAAACAATACTGAAAGGAGATAAGTGGCCAGAATCGCAAACTGAAAAAGGGAAAGTAGTCATCAACGAAACAATAGAGGAAGAGGTCGATACCACAAGGAAGGAAAATTTGAGCGAAGGAGAATTGCAGGGTGACTGCAAATTGAAAAGAAAGAGAATTGCAAACAGAAGATACGCGGGTCCTGAATGGGCTTATGCAACGACAGCCGAGTGGCAACAAGAGTTCTTGGCTTTTTTCTTTGATCGTGAAGTTCCAGGTCAATATTATGGTACCTGAAGTTGCCCACAAATAAGAGACTGTGTTAAGCTGAAATTTGAATAAAGGGAAACCTGAGAAAAGAGACTAATGAAAATTACCGGATGTGACACTGTTAACCTGAATTGACTTGAAAAACCTGATTGTGACAAGCTGCTAACTGGACTGACAAAGGACCCTGGGAGTGAATGAGAAAACTACTACATTAACTACGTGGAAGAGGTTTGAGCAGGATGCGAAGTATTTGCATGGCCAGAATAATGCTAAAGGGGAGCTGTCTACTAACGTTTTCTATCGCTTGCTGAGTGAGTATGTTGACACTATGGATGCGAAGGCTTGTTATGTGTGTACACAAATTCCTCTTTCAGTCCAGGAGGGAGTTACCTATCACAGCTTGCCATTAACGTACGTGATAAGTTGTAGTCTGCTACTAACGTGTTTTTATAATCAAGAAGAAGTGCAATATTTTTATTCAAATTATGATTTAGTGTTCTCGTATGTGCCTGTCATAGAAGATTTGCAATAGTGTAGCTAAATATTATGCTATAAAGCTGGTTAAGGGTTTCTTCGAGCCTAGAATGACAATTAATACATCATATGCGCACCGCAATAATTTGACATGCTTGCTTACCACTGTAGAAAAGAGCTTTCTAGATCACACTGAAGATAGAAGGAGGGTTTTAAAGGGAAAATTAGAAAAGGGCTTGCAGCAACGGACATTCCTTAGTAATAGTAATAGTAATAATGGGGTTAGGGAACAGGGAAAGCTAGCTTTAGATGTGAAACATATAGGTAGGCTTTGCATTACGCGACCAAAGTCATATTATGACACTGTGTTTGTGGGAACGAGTGAGTGTAAGCATGTGTTTCTGTTTCAGAATAAATGGACTTTCTTGCTAAATGGAATGGATCAAGCGATCCCATGGGTCTATTATATTTGTGGACTTAGGGCCAGATGTAGCAAAGGTTTGCGAGTCGCAAATGGCCCGAATCGCTATTTGCGACTCCGCAAAATAGGAAATGGATGCAAAAATCCCATTTCCGACTCGCAAAAATCGATGCGAGCCGTTACCGACTCGCAAAATGTGCGACCCCATTTTGCGACCCGCAAATAGGAAGTCGCAATTTGCGAGTCGCAAACCATATGCAATAGCAACTCGCAAATTGCGACTAGTCGCAAAAAGCCCAGTTTGCATGTCCCATTTACCACTAACTCAGAGCAGGTGGTAATCATTACCAAAGTATAAAAGGAGACCCAGAAGGCATTTGGGTTACTCAAGATGGCGGAGATATACCTGATAGCAGTGAGGAGGAGAGTCCACGCAGCCCAGCAGAGGAGGAGGAGGAGCCAGAGACAGGAGAAGATTTACAGAACAAGGCAGACTCTTTTTCAGCAAACTGAGGAAGAAATCTACGACAAATACAGACTTAGCAGCGCAGCTATACTAGAATTAATTGAATTACTCAAACCACAGCTAGAACGCCAGACTCTGCGCGGCTGCGCCATCCCTACGCATGTGCAAGTGCTATGCTCACTGCACCTCTTGGCCTCGGGGAGCTATCAGGGGGTCATTGCTGTGGCAGGTAGGGTATCTCAAAGTGCACTATCAAGGTTCCTCAGGGCATTCCTAGATGCCTTACTCACACACATGTCCCAATACATATACCTACCCAGGAATGAGGCAGAAATCAACAGCACCAAGTTGGACTTTTACCGGATTGCCAACTTTCCCCATGTCATAGGGTGTGTAGATGGGACACATATTCAAATATGCCCTCCTGCAAACCTGGAATATCTGTTCCGCAATAGAAAGTGTGCCCACTCACTCAATATTCAGGTTGTTTGTGACGCCCATTATGTCATCACTGACATTGTCGCGAAATTTCCAGGCAGTACTCATGACTCATACATTTTTAGGCACAGTGGGATACACCAACGCCTGGAACGTGGGGAGTTTGGAGACGGATACCTCCTAGGTAGAGCTGCATACACCTTGTGGACATACACACAGATCAATGTGCACACCAACCAGGACTTTCTAACAGTGTACTGTTTGTGCCCAACAGGTGACAGTGCATATGCACTACTGCCATGGATAATGACTCCGTACTTAACACCCAGCAATGAATGTGAGAGACGATACAACAGTGCACATAAGAGGACCAGGAACCTGATTGAACGCACCTTCGGATTGCTGAAAGCACGGTTCAGATGCCTCCACCGAAGTGGAGGTGCCCTCCAGTATACCCCCATTACGGCATTCAAAATGTTTGTCGCATGCGCTATCCTGCACAATATTGCCACCCGACGTGGGCTACCTCTCAGCCCGGCAGACCCAGATTCTGAGGATGAAGAGCAAGAGCAACTACATCGCCATCATGGGTATCGGAGCATCGCAAATCAAGGCAGACTGAGACGGCAACACATCGCAACCCAATACTTTGGAAGGTACGTGTCAACTTCAACCATACTCACCTATTGACCAAAAACTCCATTTGTTAAGTGGAACAAAAAAACTATTTAATATGTGCAGAAATTGAACTATTTACAATGACAAACTGTTCAGGGAGTTCAGAAAGCCAACCAGGCATGGGGCACATTGCCGTCATGTGCCCCAACATCAGGGACAGTGTTTAGTTTATGACCTACGGCGGCCTCTGCCAGCCTGGCTGGTCCCAGGTTGTTCAGCAGTGCTCTGCCTCGTACTCCCACTCCGGAGCACCCTGGTGTCACCAGCAGAGACACTGCTCACAGTGGAGCCCTCTTCGCTGTCCTGTGGGGTGTCCCCTGTACCCCTGGACACATGCCGTGCCTCCATGAGATCGATCACATGGGTGATCCGGCCCAGGCCTCTTGCCACATCACCTGCAAAGTGGCCCATTTCCACCTGGAGGCCGACTGTTCTTCTTGACAGCCCAGTGGTGTTGACTGCCAGTCTGCAAATTGAGGAGGCCATCCTGTCCAGCCTCTGGAGCAGCTGGCGGTCCCTGCGCTGCCCACCCTCACTCTGTGAAAGCAGTCCAGCCACCAGTTCCCGCATGGACAGGGCTAGGTCCCCAGTGTTGTTGCCTATGACGTCCAATTGTGCATGGAGCTGCTGCATGCTGTTCTCATTGCTCCTTACAAAGCGGTGCAGAACCCCACTAATCCTCCCTAACATTTGGTTCTGCAGGCGCTGACCACGTAGCAGTTGTGCCTCTGTCATGGTGGTGGATGGATGCCCGGACTCTGCCTGCAGCCCTGCTCTCCTCAACCTGCGTCGCCTGCGCAGCGGTGGATGCCCTATGAGATGTACCGTGGCACTCCTGGCTGTTGCTGGTGCAGCCTCCGGAACCACTGTTGCAGCAGGTGTTGTCATCAAGGGGATGGTGTTGGTGGTGCAGGTGGGAGTGGTGGCAGCTCCTGTGCTTTCCTCATGGGGCTGGCTGACTGTTGGCACCTGGCTGCTGTGGCTGGTGGTGGGGTCTTGTGGGAGACCTGTGGGACATGGGGAACAGACTGTCAGTGTCTACTATCTGTTGCACACTTCCTAATAAACATTTGCCTATTGACTGCCTACTTGACTACATTGCCCATAATGCATCATGCTGGTATATGCTACCCTGAAATGGAGCTATCTTGGTTGTGCATGCCCCTGTGTACATGTTGGGTGGGGATATGGCATTGATGGGGTACAGGCATATCACATGGTACTCACCGGTTGATGTTCTGGGCTCAGAGGTGTCCAGATCTCTGAATCCTGTTACAGCCTCCTGCTCCAGGGTCTCCTCCACCCTTTCCTCCAGGGGTGTGGGTGGTGGTATGGATGATGGTCCCCCTCCTGTGCCTCTAATCTCCCGGAACCTTTCTGCCACCCTCTCCTTGGTCCGGGAGCGGAGTTCATACCACCTCTTCTTTATCTCATCCACACTCCTGTTGCTGACCCCCAGGGAGTTCACCTTTTCCTGAATATCCAGCCAAATTCTTTTTTTAGTAGAGTCTGGCACATTGAGGGCTGCCTTCCCAAAAAGATCATCATGGTGCTGACAGCATTCCTCTGTCAGCACCTCCAGCTCCTTCTCAGAAAATTTCAATTTCCTCTTTCTGGGAGTTTCTGCCATTGTTGCTGTTGCTCTGTTTGCAGTTCTGCTGTTAAAAAGGGTGTGGTCCTCCCTGGTGTATTATTAAACTTCTTGGCTGTGATGTCATCATCATGTGCCAGGAAGTGTTACCAGAGTGTTCTGGAGTGGTTTCTGGAGTGTTCTGCAGCACCTGCAATCAATTTTCATGATAATCGCAATTTGCGACACCCACTCGCAAATTGCGTGTCAGTTTTGTGCACGGTCGCAAAAAGCAACCTCGCAAACAGCGGACTCGCTATCTGCGTTGCGACTCCGGGTGTGAGTCGCAATTTGTCCCTGGAAATTGTACCTTCATTCCTATTAGCGACACGCAATTTGCGAGTCGCACATGCTCGCAAATTGCGAGTCGCGAATTTTTTTATACCTACATCTGGCCCTAAGTGCCTATTATCGTCTTCCAAAGGGATGGTATGGGACATGTTATTTGGGAATAGTTTTTCCAAAGATCTATCAACTAGACGATTTAAAGAAATTTTGAAAGTGACTGAATTGCTTCGTGCAAGACAAAAGAGAGAAACTGCTGCTGGTGTAGTAGGAGACATATTTGGAGCAATAATTCCTTTAGTGGGAGTTATTTTGAACTCCATAAAGATTCAAAAGTTGTCTACTATTGTGGATAACATGCTGACAAACTTGACTCCTGATGGATACTGAACTTGCTGCGGAGAGGGCTTTGACTCTTCAAAACAGGCTTGCTTTAGACATTCTTTTAGCAAAAAGTGGCAGAGTCTGTAAGATGCTTAATGAGCGCCACTGTTGTGCTTATATTCCGGATAATAGTAATGAGATTAGAAGTATGTTTACTAACCTAACAAGAGATAGTGCAGATTTAAAGGAACTGAAAGAACCAGGGGTCTAAGAAAAGGTTGGAGAAGGATTTGCACGTGTGGGAAGCTGGTTTAGTGGTCTTTGGCATGGGTTTTTGGGAAAACTAATAAAGGGAATAGTAATTGTTTTGGCTTGCTTATTCGGACTATGGTTATTGAACAAAATTTACGAAAGAAGTAAAGTAAAATGGACAAAATACAAAGAAAGGAGGGAAGACAAGAAAAGGGAGAAAATGTTCAGCGCAAAATATTAAAAGGCAAAACGAAAAGAAGAAATTGAAATGAGGGAAATGAACAAATGAAAGAAAGGTGAAGAGTGGATTTGTGTGATGACAAGTGTAATCAGAGAAGGGATTGTTGGAGTGTAGTTTTATAATCAAAATTAACATGAAATGTTTGCGAATTAATGCATAATGATGCCGCATAGAAATTATATTAATGTGCTTTTACTAAACTTGTGTTTGAAATGTGCCCACGGGGAGTGGCCACCAACATATACGATGATAAATGAAACTGACTAATGATGAGATATTAATGTACTAATGTATGATTTTGTATTAGTATTAAGAGTTACATGTTAAGGTTTTGCTAATTAATCACTAAGCCTTAGTTAGCATGAGTCGGGACCTAGCTGTCCGGTTTCATATTAAATGTGTTTTTCTAACGTGCAATGTGCTGCCTTGCTGAAGGACATGTAGTCGTACAAGGTCGCCTGAACTGGTATAGACAATGGAACTACTGACTGGGTCTGTGAGAGGACCACGAGAACATTAAATTGTACCTGACATTCTGCCCCTTGGAAACGTCAATTACAGAAGCCAATAAACTACGTGAGAACTGTTATGAGGTGACAATCTTAATGAGGTGACAAGTAAACCATTGGATGGAGATAATGGTGCACCGAAGCTTGCCCAATTGGAAATTAGGGGACTGTACAACAAGTTTAATATAATCTTTTGACACCAGGAGAAATCAGCCAATATATGCCATTCCTTTGCCATAGCTACTACATGCCTTTGCTATTGCCTAGACACTTTGTCACTCCGTCTTAAAGACTTTGCGGTTTATCTCTTTGAACCATCCTTATTCTGCCTTGCCCGATTCATACTATTTCTCCCTATGAGGGAAGTGTCCCTAATTGCCTGTCTTGCTGAACTTTGCTGTGTTTCTTGGCTGATGGCGAATCAACTGATGTCCTGAGGACGAAGACTAACTCTGTATGCTGACCCATTATGGAGGGTAACAATAAGATGATGAAATTCTAATTGTCTGTTTGCCTTTTCTTTCTAGGTACCAACTGCTTCCTTTTGATAGAGACCATAGTTAGAGGTTTTCTAAATTTGTGTTGCTAAATTGTTTTGCATGAAGCCCAATATGCTAATGCTAATTCGAGGTTAGTTAAGGAATTCACTAAACGGACGCAAATAGACAAATAACTGAATCTATGCATTGTTGGATAATGCGCTAATGATACTCTGCTAAGATTACCTTATGTTGACGTCGTGCTTTGTTCTAATGTTTATGATTTTTGCTTTGATGAAATCTTATTCGAGTTGCCATATTATTACCGTTTTGATGTGTTTTCTGGTTTTGAGACTAATGAACTTGCTAGTAGAGTGTAGTCAATAGGGAATAAATATCATAAATCTTACAAAATATTGTGTGGTTTTTCATGACTGAGAGGGCTTGGTGTGTTTTGATTCTTACCTATGCCACTATCCAAACTGAGTCGATTTGTTATAGTGAATATTGATGATGTTATTGATCTAATGATTGCTATGTTGATTAATTGTCTCGTCCTGAGGTGTCTTCAATCAGGGTCAAAAGATTCATTGGCCTAAAACGAGTCCCAGACTAATTAATTTATCTAAGACGTGACACGTTATCACCATTAGCGATACTTAGAGATATTTGTGTAGGGCAAACCTCGCCACATTGACAGTGGAGTGGTTCACATGTAACATTAAAACAAGACCTTGTGCATATAACAACAGGACAGGGCCAAGGAGAAAGGGAAATACATTTCCTGACCGAAACATGGAACCCCCAATGTTAAAGTTGCAGAGAAAGTGTAAAAATCCCAGAAGACTTCCTGTCTGGCACTCATTTTTTTGACATAAGCAAAACATGTTGGGGCTGGACTGTTACCATGGGGAGCAGGGTCAAGGCTGATTTGCATATGGCAGGATCCAAACTGTTGTGGCGGGCGAAAAAACAATGGATTAAACCTAGATCTTTGTGACTGGAGGTAAATGTTTGCATTGTTCAGCATTCCGTCCACAATCTGTTCTTTCTGCTGATATTACTGAGGTACACACCAAAGGACTCAAGTGCAAAGTGCTGAACCCAAGGACTCTGGAATTGCACATCCATGGCATGAAAATTCCTCTTCATGTTAGCAGTGCTGGTGTGCAGTGGAGGAAGGCTTCCATGGCAGAGTCCCGGGAACACATCTACAAGAGGTTGAAGAAGAAAATGTAGCTCCGATGCCAGAATCTGAAACGCTCCTGCTGATGAAGGAGGGGCATGTTGATGTTGAGGCAAAAAAAGCACCTACATATTTGCAACACCTCAAAGGCCTCAGGGCAGTATTCTTGTCTACCGAAATTCATGCCAAAAAAATAATTTATGTCAAGGCAGTGATGATGTGAGCTGTAACATGGCAGGTACTCCCTTTTGTCCTGTTTTGGATTTGACTCAACTTCACCTTGCAGGCTTTTCTCAAAAACCAAATAACACATTTGGGACTACAATGTATCTGTCATAAAATGTGTAAATTTTTCAGACTATCTGTTGAAGTAGGGAAACAGAATGCAGAAAAGCAATGGACAGTATATTATACTGATAACAAAGAGGGCGTATATGGAGTATTTAAACAACCAATTGTTCACCACTCTCAAAAACACAATCCATTGCACAAAAAAAGGTGCACATGGTCTTTACGACCAATCACGTTAAATTGGTCTTAAACTGAGGTGTCGCTGTACTGTTGACAATTTCCTTTGTTTGGGACTGAAACCCTCCCCTGCCCTTAGGTGGCATGTATCGTTCTAGGGTCCCTCCTCGATTAGTGCCACAGGAGATCAAGAGGGGGATGAAGAGGGACAATGCAAACACAGCAAGTACAGTAGAGTCCATCAACCTCCCTGTGCCGGACTCATACAAAAACAACAGATGATGGACGGAACACAGAACAAAACAAACATTCACCCCCTGTCACAGATCTGGGTTTAATTCATCAGCTTTTTTCACTTGCCATACCATTCCAGTTTGAACCCAGACATATGCAAATCAGTCTTCACCCTGTTCCCCATAGGAACAGTCCAGCCCAAACTGCCAGGACAGGTCCTTCTTGGACCAGAAACAAGCATCCTGGGATCAGTTTCACGGTATCACCCTTCATCAGCCAGGGTAGCTCGAATCTGGCGGCATAGCAAGCAAGCAAGACTCGCAGCATGATGAAGGATCCAATACCATCAAAGAGCAACAAAACAACCTGCTTGTAAATTTGAGCAGTCACAAATTGACAAAAGAGATAGAAAATATATTAAACTAAGACTTAGGCATTGTAGCTACCAAAGTGGGCATTGATGTTACCACCCACAAGGAATTTGCTGAGTTTTTCAAAAATATCTGTTTGACATACTTTTCCAATCAAACACATGAGGCTGATATGTCCAGGGAGACTGATAACATATGACTTAAGAAAAAGTGTACTTTGGATCTGCCACCACACATGATCCCTACAGACGTTTTGACATTCGAAAAAGCTGTCATCAAGCATAATAACAAACTAAAAGGACAGGCAAAAAAACATTATTTAGCTTCTCTGATGAAGAAATGAAAATTGTCATCTTCCTAAGACAGCCGCATTGTGATAAAACCAGGGAGGAGCAATGATGATTCTTGACATTGAGACCTACTGAGCTGAAGGTCTGAGCTGAACTCAATGATTCTAGATACTATCAATCATTGATACAAGATCCAACACCAACTTCAGGAATTGATTGAGAACTGGGGGCCAGATGTATCAAAGGGTTTTACCCATTCTGTGTCAATGGGAAAATGTATTTGTACATATGGCCCTAGGTACAAAAAAGGAAAGATGCAGAATGGATCACACCAAATGAAGCATAATTCTTGATCACTGAAAACCCAATAATTCCTTACTTCTATATATTCCTAAAAACCACAAACCACAATGCCCACTATCTGGAACGCCCATAATATCTGGTCTGGGTTCTTTATTTGAAACACTTTCCAAATTCACAGTCTGCTTCTTTAGACCTATAGTTACCTAACTTGCAAGGCACTGAACATGCTGAAAATGTGGAAAAGAATTACTTTGTGAGTTTTGATGTTGAATCTTTGTACACATTATGACGGAGGATCAACCGCTGAAGACAGTAGAGGCTCTACTACAAGAACAACCACAATATGATACTCCCACCTTCTTCTTATAGGGATATGCTACTGTACCTATGAAAGAGAAGTACTTTCTATTTCAAAGCCACATCTTCTGGCAAATCACTGCGTACTATAGGTAGTACATTGCCCCAAGCATGGCCAATCTATATATGCACCATTTTGAATGCACACACATCTATAGAGTTCTTAACCCATACCAAGTACATCACAAACAATGACAAATATGTATCGACAATGTGCTGGTGATTTGGGAAGGAAGGTCAGCACAAATTCTGGAATTCTTACAAGGGGTAAACACTAGGAAACACCTCATATGATTCACCCGTGAATATAACTACTCTTTTCTTTCTAGTCCAGCTTCTGTAGCCCAAAGATGGTAGCATCCAGTTGAAACTATATGTAAAAACTCTAGCATAAAACTTGTTACTTCTGTATGACAGCTTTCATCCAAGAACACTATAGGATAATCTGCCTGTTGGCCAATTTCTTAGAATTCGGAGAAATTGCTCTGAATTGGATAAATGTAAGAAACATGGCACTGAACATAGTAAACACCTGATTTGAAAACAAATATCCTCCACAGTTGGTTCGCACAGAGGGAAAAAGAGATAGAAGTAACCACAGAGATGCTTTCCATAGAATATCATCATAGATCTACTTCAAATAGTTTAGTATGTGTAAGCACCTTTAGTAATTTAGCATCAACATTCAAGAAGGCTGTCATACATTCCTGGCATATTCTTAATACAGGTGAGAGAGATTTGGAGAGTCCAATGATCTCTTTTAAGCAACGCATAAACTTGTCATGGGAGTGCATACTTGACCTAAAAAATTGACTGATACAGCAAAGGAACCCTCTGTGCCCTTCAAAAGATAAGAGGCCATTTTCCATGTGGCACAAACTCAGTATGTCATATAACTCAACCCTAATAACAACTGCACTACTGGTGGTATCATTTACTTAATTCAATGTCCTTGCAGCTTATATCACTTAGGGATGACTATTCATAAGGTAAAGACAAGAATTATACAACATTGACACACCATAAAATGTGAAATTACCAACTCATAAATGACACATTTCTTGACACATAACCACAGTGAAGATTACCTATATTGGACAGTAACAGATAAACCACAAGGACTCCAAATCCTATTCAGTAAACTAGTGCTACATTTCAGAGAATTCATGATTATCTTATCTTCTCACCTTACTGCAGAGAATAGGCCACTCTTCTCCCACCCTTTCACAGATAGTGGCATTTGCCTTTAATGTTTTTTTTATTTAAATTTATTCATTTTATTGGTTAATTATTCATTCAAATTTTGATATAATTCCTTCTATACAATTTGTCTTCCACCATCCCAAAATAAATTCTGGTGCTTACTCTTTCTTACCATGGAATATGGTTCATCTTGGTGATTTTATGGGAACTTTTGTGACCACGTAAATGCCTTTGAGGCTTATGTTGTACCAATAATAAACAATACAAAATAATACAAATTATATATTTTTTTGTGTACCCTCAGTATACTTTATTTCAATGTCTTCTAGGAGTCTAGTGATTGTGACCAAGAATAGAATACTCACACCAACCATACCTGAAATCTGTTCATGTGTAGGTATTTGGTAGCCTCTCTGTACACTGGACTGAATATCAACTACAACTTTGACATATCAACCCCTTCTTCCTATTTTTCCCACTTTGTCCAGTTTTATCCAGTTGAGTCAATACCTGATAATCATGTTTTGTCATGGCCTGCAGCATTTTGCAAAATTATTTTATTCTGGTTTGCAGGAACTTTGATGAGAGAGTAGTACAATTAATTTGAATTGATTAACATTGCAGGGATTTATGAATCCTATGATTCCTTTCTCTAAAATGTTAATGTGTTGTGTTTTGGGGTTAGCTCACTGTTGTCATAAGAAAGCAAGAAGGTTTTTAAAAACAGAAGAAAGTTGTGTAGTTGTTGTTTTACACCTGTAAGTCTGTTACTGTTGTGTGGTTGTTCTTAGGCTGCTGGACTGCAGATGATACCTTTTGCATTGCTTTTATTGTTTCATTACCAGATATTGCAAAGAGTGCCACACCTGTGTACAAATACCACTGTAATTATACCGACATCTCACTTGTGAGTATTTAATCACACACAATATGCATGTCACATAATTTACAGAATGAGGGTTGAACTTTAAACACCTTGTTGTAGTGGTTCAGTCTATCAATCATACCAGCACACTGAGAGAGTAAACACATTAGTACTGAACCACATGTGTGTTTTTGAGTATTGAAGTTGTACTACTGAAGTACTCTTTTATGCACTCTTACATGCTTTGGTGAATCGTCCGAAAAGCCCAACTCCCTATGCTGAAAAGAGTGCACATTCCGTTGTATGTGTGTGTCCAAAGGAACATCACACAAATCTTGTGCCCCCCAGTCCTGGCTGCTGTTCAGAACACACCAACACCGCCTTCAGGTCTCCCAAGAACCAGTGGGATGGGGCATACCGCTTTAAGGGCACAGGGTGGTGGGATTAGGGGCCATGGAAGGAAATCTGTGGGTCAGCCATTTGAGGCCATTGTGGCCTTTGTCAGCCAGACCACCATTGACCAAGTCTTGGGAGGAGTTCAAAAGTGCTGAGATGTTATGGGCCAGGTAGTAACTGAGCTCAGGGAAATCAAGGAGGTGCAGAGGGAGCGCATATTGGAAATACGTAATCATTATGAAAATATGAGCTCCCTGTCTGGGGTGCTCTATGACTTATGCCACCATGTGAGCAGGGCTTTTCCTATTCCATCTGCCGCTGTCTGTGTGCCCTCTACATCTGACCCTGTTACACCACTTCCAGCCACAGACAGGGAGGCCCTGCCACATGAGGACCTTGCTCCTCCCACCCCAGTCCCTGCACATGTTCTGCCATCTGCTCTGCGGAGGGGACAATCATCCAGACCACCAGGAGAGTATGGCAATACCTCCACCACCACCTCCAAGAGACCCAAATTATAAATTCCTTCAGTGTGTGTCTAGCATTCACTTCGGGGACTATTTCAGAGACATATTCACCTTTTCTGAGGACAGTTGTATTTTGTATATTAGACTCCAAACAGTTTTTGGCTCTACTACCATACTTTCATCCACCATGATAAACTTATTTGCTTCATTCCCACATGTTTTGATTGACATTTCTGTTCTTTTGTGTTATGCAAATAACTGGTATAAATGCAGACTACCAGATTATTGTTGGGATTTTGTGGCCCTCATTTGTCATGTCTGTCTTCCATCATCATGTAGTCAATTCTTCTGAACATTTATTTGCTAAAGAAAATTTGCATCAACAAAGAGGTAAAGTGTTATCCATTTTATTCAAAGAAAACAAACACAAATCATTATGTATTTGGAACATACATATATTGGCAACAAGTCCTTGAAGAAATGAAATCTGGATTTCAATAACCAGGCCCACCCCAATTACTCTGTGCCATTCAAGGTTATACGTTCTGCGACCTTGACACCATAGTGGAAAGGGAATATGAATTGGGATTAAATTTAATAGCCAAACTAATACTGATACATGACCTCAGTTGGAGCCATACATCTTGCCCTCACAATAGGAATCCTAGATCAATAACACCAATAGTTTACATCATGGCAGTAACAACATCTGAGGCCGCATGACCAGTACAAGATACTGTGATAGTATCTGGTGCAATGACACATTCACTATTCAGTGGTGTGCAAACATAAAGTTCTAACAACTGTGAGGAGACACATCACAGCTATCTCCACTGTCGACAAATTGAGGATTTCGCCAAGGTGAAGGAAGAACAGTATGCTAGGGCTTGACATACACATGTGGTTTGAGGAAGTTGAGTGGTACATGTTGCCTTGGTGGCAGCATCACACAGAAAACAGGTCTGATACAACCTTTTGAACTTCCATACTATCAGAGTGCAAGTTGTCTCTGTACAAGATTTGTCCATCCCAAGTGAGTGTCTGTCCCAGGATCAACGCATGTTCACTTTGTACTTTCAAACAACAACATATCACTGCAAATGTCATAACTTTGAAATGTCCAAATGAAATTGACATGGTGAAGGACCCTTAAGCAGAATAAAAAGGGCTAAATGATGATTTCACATATTAAATCTGACTCAAATGACAAGTTATGAGGGCACACATACTTAGCACAAGCGAAATTCATCTCTGTCAATGACCACAGTACACAAAGTAGGGAAACTCTTATCCACTAACATCTTTGCCTTGGACGTTCCTGAACTGAACATTCCTACAAAATTACCACTACAGACTGATATGTTCCTATGTCACAAGTTGTTCTGATATTGGAGGTTACAATTTGTAAAGATAAACTTACACTCAGGTGAAGAAGTGGTCAATCACATCTTTACGTAAGTCACTCCTTCCTCTTTACCACTGTCATCTTCATTGGGCATTTCAAAATCTTCAGCTGGGGGCTCATCCATGGTCTCCCTCCTCTGCAATTACAGGAATGTTCCCCCACAGGGCGATGTTATGGAGAATGGAGCAGGCAACCGTGATTTGACACACCTCATGGGGTGAGTAGAGGAGGGCTTCACCAGTTTTGTCCAGGTATCTAAACCTAGCCTTCAAGAGCACAAAAGCCAGCTCCACTAGCCTCTGTGTTCTTCCATGGGCCTCAGTGAAGCAGACTTCTCCGAGCATTGTTGGATTCCTCAGCGGTGCAATTAACCACGGTCGGTAAGGTATGCTGAGTCTCCTACATGAAAGCAACACATGAACAGATTACTTACTTATCAAGCCATTGTGCCTTCCAAACTAGGATTCACACAAAAGCTCATCAAGTCATATTGTTCTTACCAACAAGCCAGGCCTTCTCTGGTCCAAGCTGTGAAATCTGCATCAGTATGCTGCTGTTTTGAAGTACAAATGAATGATGTGTTGACTCAGTTAAGCATCCAGACACGCCTGAAATATATAAATCCAGTAAGCAGACAACTTGCACATTGATGGAATGAAAGTTCTTCCGATTGCAGTAAACCTGTCCTCTTGTGTTTGGTGGCATCAAGGCAATATGTGTGCCTTCTATTGCGCCAACCACATGTGGTAGCCCACCCACAGCATAAAATTCTCTCTTCATGGTGGCCAAATCCTGTGGACATGGGAAGTGGATGTAGCTGCTGATGTGTCTCATCAAGGAAGCAAGGACTTCCTGTAGCACACTACTGAAAGTTGGTTGGGACATGCCCCCAGATACTGCCACAGTGTATTGAAAAGTGCCAGTGCCCAGAAAATGTAGTGCTGCCATACGTTTCACTATTAGTGTTATGGCTGTTGGATTCATATTGTGAGGCAGGAGATCAAGCTTCAACTGCTGGCACAAATTCAGGATAGCTTGCCTCTTAAGTCAAAATATCTTGAAGACGTCTCTTTCCTCCATTGTGGGGAGGCCTAGAAATTGCCAGAACACCTAAGACCGTCGCCTGCTACCCATAGCTGGGCTGAGACGTCTGTATGTTTGGAAAAGAAAATATCAGCTGAAATGGTCATACCATACTTTTAATGTCAACACACATCTGAATTCTTGGTAACACTAGGAATGTCATTGGGTAATACAAGTACACACATTAACATCAAATATTAGGTCCTCAAAAACTATTTTCAATTTTCTTTTTTCATTATTTGCAAATAGTACATTTGAAATGTATTATTTGCACATTTAAACAAAATGTTTCCTTAACAATATCGGTAGAGGTATGACATCCACCGTAGCACAATCGGTGTCAAACACAGTCACGGTTCACATTCATATTGTGTTATATCTTGCCAAGAACCGTGTTGTTCATATCTGACATTAAGAAATATACTAGCCTCCATTTTGAGTGCTGGTGGCGCACTAACAATTGAAAAATACACAGTTTCACACTCTAAAATGGCGGCTGCCTGACCTTGCTGTCAGGACTTGGCTACCCGACGGCCGTTTGCTGAAGTTGACCATATAGTAGGTGGTACCCTCCACAACAGTCCATGCCATAGGCTTAAATGTGTGATGGCTACGCATGAAAGCCAATGGCTGTGTCCATCTTCATCACAGATCATGTCCACTGTGTACTTTTACGGGGCGTAGTGAAGCAAGCTCATTTGCCTCCTAACACCGCAGCCAACAAGGCCTCCTTGATTTGTTACTGCTGTCATATACCTCTGGAAGCTAGGATGCCAAGCAAAGCAGGTGTCAGGGCCTCTGCACAGAGGAGCTGGAGCTCCTTGCCGGGGAGTTCCTGTCCCTGTACAGCCAACTTTATGGGACATCAGAGGAACAGATACATGTCTGATTGGGGAATGACTGACTGAGTAATCTCTTCCTTTTTTAGCCACAGGCTATTTTGTTCCGTTTTGTTAATGGGGGAAGTGTTGTGATTGGAGGTGACAGTATTATTTAGTTGGGACAGAATTTCTTGGGCGTCACTGTCTGAAACGTCTGTGCTTGGGCATGTTAAGTCACCTGAAATGAGCAGCTGTAATATGTCTCCATGTAACTAAAAATTCCTGTTTTACCAGATGAACTGCAGGCCACTGACTACCAGGGTATAAGTACTAAGGCCCGTATTTATACTTTTTTAGCGCCAAATTTGCGCCATTTTTTGATGCAAAAGCAGTGCAAACTTACAAAATACAATTGTATTTTGTATGTTTGTGCCGCTTTTGCCTTAAAAAATGATGCAAATGCGGCGCTAAAAAAGTATAAATATGAGCCTAAGAGTGACAACATACAGCCACTGTTAAAATGATAGTGATGTGCAAAAAGTATATTGAGGGTATGGAGTGGTCTGATGATGTCCTGACAAGTGGGATTCCAGCCCATATAGTGTAATAGGGTGCTCTGTATGTTTTCAATATGTCATGGAGCCACATATGGGTAAAGTTATTCCCTGTGCTGCAAGTTTAGGTGACAGTGGCTCACAATGATCCATCACAGTACGTCCCATTCCAAAACACACTTGTCCATATGTCTCCCAAATCCCTGGTCTCATTGACACATAGCTGCCCTTCTTTTTTGCCCTCAGCCCTGTCTGCGTTGTAGATCATGTGCTCTGACTCTTGGGAGTTTAGGCATGCAACCAATGTAGCTGTGCAAGGGGTTATGTGCATGGATTGCACATGTGTTTAGCCTTTAGTATCTCACAATGATTGTGAGCAAACAGGGGTGGCTGTCACAACAAGACAGGTTTCATAGCTCTAACCTAAATTATGTTGTAGGCCTGATTTTATGACTTGAGAAGCTACAATGTATTGAAGGTGCACCTAAAATTCCTGCAACTCAGAATTTCCAAGCTACCTCCAAATTGTGTGTGAAAAACTGTTACTGTTTGGTGAATGCATGGGTGAAATGCCAATTACTTATGTCACAGCAGTAATGCCAAACAAAATCACTTTACATTTCTCTTCTTGTCATTTTCTGTCATCCATATAGGTCGAGGCCAATATGAAAGGCCATTGCAAAGAAGCTGTGGACCCTGGGGGTCCACAAACAGTGCAGCCTGCACTGTCAGAAGAGGTAGGAGGACCTGCATTGGGCAACTCGTTAGTCTGCTGAAGACCAAGTCATGCAGTCCTCCCAGCGATCTAGGCAGGTGCACCTTACCTTGACCCCCCCCTAATTGCCTGGATCCTTGCGGTGGCTTACCTAGAGCTTGATGGACAGTTGAGGGTCCAACAGCAGCATCAATTTGATAAGTCATTATCTGTAGATATTGTTGTTGTCTGACCTTTTTCATTTCCAGGGATGTTGTATGCCATAAACATCAAGATTGACACACAGCCAAAGCCAATGAGGATCTCTGGAGTTGTACGTTAGTCAGACTGTGTCTGATGCTGTGTGTGGTGTATTTGTTTGTGCAGAAGTTTGCCAATAGATTCCTCAACACAAGGCAAGTACTGTTGTGAGCAGACACATGGCTGCATCCAAACAAAGAGGGTACCTGCATTTTTCTCAATGTCATGGGTGACAGTTGCACCAAACATGCACCATGTCTTGATAGGGTCAGGTGGGATGCTCCATCACAAGTGTGAGTAGGAAATGTAGACCCCATTACTGGTGACTATGGCAAACAGCGCAATAATGATGCAGTTGGTAACCTCAGGGCTGAGAGACATTTGGCAGCATCTCTGGGACTATCTGCTGACTGTTGACACCAACCCCATGACTAGTCCCTCCTAACCACGGTTATGAATAACTGACCCCTAGGCCTCGTCACCTTGTTTGCTCCTACCGCCTTTGCTCCTTAGCTTCCTGAGCATGCTCCGCCCTTGAATATTATGCTTTGATAATTGTCTCTGCTGGTATTCTTAATGCATTTGTTCCCTCCAGACATGTAATAATGGACTGCAGTGTTATGTGCCAGCAAAACTGATACTCTGTTTGTATTGTCCTTCTTGGAAACTCATAAATAAAAGTTTTTTAAAAACATGATGCAGTTCATATATCAGACTTGACATCAATAAGTTTGTGCTATTCCAATATGAGATTGTATTTCTGCCCCAAATGGGCTGGAATTCTGTGTACAGTGGCACCATTCAATGTCTGAGACATGCTTGACATCAGTTTGTCCAGTAAACTTCTAGTCAGTTCATGTGGACAGTAGCAGTTTGACCTGAGGCCTTTATCCTTTACAAATGTGCATGTAAGACAGTCTGGGCCATACGTACGAACACATTTTCCCATTGACACAGAATGGGAAAAACCCTTTGCTACATCTGGCCCTCTGTGTCAGACAACATGTAATTGCATGCCAAACTGGATTGATTGTAGAAAACAGGAATGTGTTCACTTTGGCTAGAGAGTCACAAGTCTCCCTCACAACATTTTGGTGTCCCTAGTTCTGTCCAGAGGAGAACTAAATGATGGAGAGCAATGTGAGACTTAAAGGGACATTTGCGAATCGAAGGTTAAATCGCAGAGATTTGTTAGTGTCCCATCTTGAGAAGTCAATTTCCAGCCCTACACCTGGCACTTTGGGTAATGTGAATACATTGTAGCTCTGTACTGCAGTGGTTCAGAGTTGTATCATGGCCTATGTGTTTACTCATGCTGTCATAACCCTTTTGCACAAATATCCTCAAACTGATGTACCTGTATTTTCATCATCATTTGGGCAAGGCGAAGGTGACAGTGGCCACATCGGCGGGGAGGAAGCAGGCCACTAGGAACCGGGTGTGAACACCACTGACATTGAGGGACCCAATGGCATGGAGGGTGAGGGGACTGGTACCGAGGCCACCACTGACTCATCATCTTCTTTGGAGGCCTCAAATGAAGACCAGTCCCTAGTGGTGGCGGACCCTGGAGAGACTGTGACACCTGCGTCGTCATCCGTCACCCACATTCAAAACTCCACCCTCCCAATTGCTCCCCCCTCAATTGGCCATAGCCACCCCCCTAAAAGGGGCGGCATCACCTTCGCTGCAGGCACCTCCGCCCATGCCCTGATGTCCCAGGCTGTGCTCACTGAGGTGGCTGTATTCCTATTACAGACTATTGCTGTAGGCCAGAATGCACTTCTGAATGCCATCCAGGGACTAGCTGACCAGAACACACAGATGCTGGCTTACCTAGATGGCATTAACAGTGCCTGGTCTGGCCTACAGTGGTCTTTTCAGGGTCTGGCCTCCTGTATGGGCGTAGCCTCCCACCTACCCCAACCTCGTGCCCAGACTCCCACCTCTTCCCCACACAAAATCCCTCACCCAACCCTGTCCCAAGCACAAGCAAACATTTGCCCACAAAAACCACAAGCAGCATATCCCAACACTGACACAACAAAAACACACACACATGCAGACACCACCACCACAAGCATACCCACGGGCATCACACCCACAATGACACAAACACACACACCCACCACCAGCACACCACACCCACAGACACAACACCCACCACTACACCAGCACCCCCACACATCGCAAGCACACCCACAGACACAACACCCACACTACACCAACAACCCCACACACTGCGAGCACACCTTCAGTTAGTGCACCCACCACTACAGCAATACCCACACACATCACAAGCACACCCCCAGTCAGTGCAACCACCACTTCACTAACACTTACACACATCACAAACACACCCCCAGTCAGTGCACCCACCACCACACATGCATGCACCAGCACACACCCAGACACCACAACAACACACCACATCCACAAAACACACATCCACACACACATTTACTGAACCCAAATGCCCACACTCACCCACCCAACAGATGATCAGTATGAGACACAAATCTAAAGGTGCAGCACATACACCAGACCCTCAAGCACCCACACCTTCAAAACACACACTCACAACAGACACAGCTACTCCCTCTACCTGCCAACCCCAAATCCCTCCCGAAGGCCCAACTTCTTTTCCTAAAAAAGACCTCATGTTTGCCCTGTCCCTGACCCCTTCCTCATCCCAGACCACCCCACCCAAACTTCTTCATACCCCTTCAACACCCAATCCAACCCTTCAAAATACAAAACCATCCCTTCCAAATCCAAGCCCACCCCTTCAAAATCCTGACCCGCTCCTTCCAAATCCCAGCCCACCCCTCCCAAACCCAAACCTCCCTCCCAAACATCCACTCCACCCCCAACTAAGATCATTGAGTTGACTGCTCTCTGCCCCATAGATGCCACTTCCAGAGGAGGTTTATTTTGGCAGGGACATTAGGGGGCAAGTTGTGGGCAAACACCCATACGATAGACTCATGGCTTAGTGCCTTTGTTTGTTTATTTGTTATTTTCATAATTTAATTTATGAGAGAGGCAACTACTTTACATAAAACATATTTATTTTGAAAATACCTTTGTCCTGGCCTTATTTTTTATTGTTACTAATTGTTTGCTGATGATGTTCTCTCTGATAATGTGTGTGCCATGCATTTATTCTTATTTGTGACAGTGAC
Source organism: Pleurodeles waltl (assembly GCF_031143425.1). NCBI lineage: Eukaryota > Metazoa > Chordata > Amphibia > Caudata > Salamandridae > Pleurodeles > Pleurodeles waltl. The sequence continues at coordinate 1,007,736,801 of NC_090448.1, forward strand.
AAACATAGGTTATATATTTTAGATATTTCTTTAGTACATAGTGTTGTACATGTGTGATGGGCATATTAATTTTGGTGCAAGTATTCAACTTGGCACTGGACACTTACACCAAAATTATATATGTTTCTGTTTTGGGAGAAAGCATGTGTGTTTATTTTTACATGTTGTGCCAATAATATGCACATATGCATTACACAGGGAACCTGGCACTTTACAGTTAAATGGGACTTTATGTTTGCGATATGTTGCACACACCGAGGGGGCATGTGACCTTCTTACATCTCTGCCATATTTGCAGTATACCAGTACAATTGGTAGTACATTCTGTGTACACCCACCTATAGCATGTTGTAGTATAATTGCTACATCATCATGGGATTGTTTAGCTCAGATTGGGTATTCTGTTCCAGTTGATGCTTTTGATATTTTGGGGACATTATTGCACAGACCTGTGCTGCCACATTTCTATTTGTGTATGCTGAGACTTTTTGTGTAGGTGTCTATTGCCATGAAGGCAGTTCGTACCAGATTGATGGGTGCTGCTTATATCTTACGGTCTGTTCTGATACATTTTCTGACTACAACATTGCACACTTAACATTGCGCAGCATCATGTTGTTGTTTGCAAATAATATTGACCCATGCACGGGTCCAGAGCTACTGTGAAGCTTCAGCTCCAAGGATAACAGGAATGATGATGACTTACCTTCTGCTTCGGCGACAACAGGTTTGATTTCCATCTTGGACCTGGCCCAGGAGCAATGGCAGGACTGGTAGCAGTGGGTTCATGGTGGCAGGTAATGTGGAAAGCATTAAAAAGGTGAGTTTGTGCTTATATAGCTCCCAATCTGCCAACTCAGATGTGGAGGTTTAGCTGCCACAGTTGCATCAGTGGGAATGCACATCATGATTGGCTCAGCTGTAAAAGGGACTGGCATCCCACTGCCAGCTGCTTTTGCCTATGGTGCTGTTGTTGCGGGTGAAGATTCTTGGCGATGACGGCAGACGGTCGGAGGTCTTTCGCCTATGCTCCTGCTGAGATCTAAATAGGGCGGGTGGACCGTCACGGTGGCGGATGGGTTTTCAGTCAAAAACTCTATGGCAGGACCGCTACCACCAACATTTAAATCAGGCAATAAAACATCAAGAAAAAACAGCAGCATCTGGCAGCTTTTTCCATGCTTGTGAAGCAATTCAAGAAAAATTGGCAATGGCAAAATTTGAGCATGCAGGTACGAGACAGCAGGCTATAGCGGATTGGCAGCACAGGCTGAGTTGCAACGTGTACACTGAGAGTTGCAAAGACATTTTGCAACTACATTCACACATGCACTTTACAATATAAGTATGCTTGTAATAACTGCAACACATCATCGTTTTGAAACAGTTGAAAAGTGGGCCTCTGCATCATTCTTCAGTTCTAATCATGTGATCAAAAATAGAAACTGGGTAAAAAAAAAACAGAAATGGGCCGTTTCCAAACTGCCTCGGCCCAAAGGCTCAAGTGGCATCAATCTATGCACTCGGTGGAGGCATGGGAACAGCAAGTCTGTGATATCACACACAGGAAGACAAACAGCTTTCACATAGGTTAACAAGAGGGAAATAGGGGAAAGGGAAGCATGGGAAGCTAAAGATGAAACAAAAGGAAAAAAACCTGCAGGAAATCACTATCACATTTATAAAGTTAGAACAAGCCTGGAGATAAAGCAAGAACAAACACTAGAGCTGAATGAATCAGAAAAGCAATGATTAAGTCATAAACGTTCAGTGTGAAACGGATTAATAGTGACACGTACACGTGCATCCACCGAGCACATGCACAGGCCCACACATGCACACACACAAAAAAACATGATAAAGGAATTAGAGCCATTAGTGAAAATATTTAAAGTATTTTGTTAAAAATGTGGCTGCTGCTACTATTAACTACAAAACAATTCAAGAGGTAGAAAATCCAGTGGAGCAAGTCTAGAGGAAAAACAAATCATGTGTTTCATATCTTACAAAACGAATGTACTTATCAACAAATGTGTTTATCTTTAGGGTAGAACCGACCCTCCCTCTCAGGAGCAGTGCAATGCCTTACATGAAAACTGACTAGATTACAAACAACTCATGAGCCTTACAATAAGTAGACTTCTTCAAATGCAGATATGGAGGGGTGAAGCCGCACTGTGTCTGAAACTGCACACTCGCTGTGTATTTGACCTCCATGGGAGAGAATTTTACATTCTTGGCAGACTCCTGGGGCATGAGTATAAACGTGAAGCAGGGTGAAGCAGCAATGTCCTGAAGAACAAGGCTGTTCAACTAGGGGTGTCTCAGACTTTAGTTGTGAAGGATATTGATTCTTAATGTAAAATTGTGACATATTTTGTGCAGCACGGCTCAGGATATATTTTAAAAACAGAAGTGGCGTTGGCTCTCTGCAGTGTAAGTTGTAACCTACCTGCTCACATTCTGCAGGGTGCTATATGCAAGGAAGAGCTCCCAAACGTTCTGCACCAGACCCTGCAAAACATCTCTTCATGAAGCTGAAGTCATTATATGGCGTCAGGCCTTGTTTTCCTAGTTTAATTGAGAGTCTGAAATCTTCTGCTTCTCTGTAGTTGTGAGTTGAAGTGCAGGCCCTCTTTACTGTGGGGCTCAAGTTAATTAACCTCAGATGCTCTGCGGTAGTGTTTCTACGGGATAGATTACATGTAACTTGCCACGTTGCTATGCAAACAGGCTGAATTATGCCTCGGTCTGGCCTTAGAATCAGACCTTCAGGGACCATACCCACAACCTGGCGAGGGCCCCCAGGATGGAGTAAGGGCGAAACGGCGGGCTACAAATGGTGCCCTCCGCCAAGACTATAGCAGGGCAGCGCAGAGGGTGCAGGTTAGAGCGGCAAAAAAAATGAACGTTCAGGGGGAGAGACGAAAAGAAGGAAAATAGGTTGGCTACCTTTGAACATGCCAATCCCCAAGGCAGGGAACTGGTTCAGGGGCACCAAAGGTATGGTCCCACAGACATGGATGGCATTTTCTGCCCACCCGACCTGGAGGACGTTCTTAACAATGTGGAGGGCAGGGGCAAGTCTAAATCTGAAGTGCTGGGAATTAAAGTGACAGTACAGGTGTCATATTATTTTCTTTAAAATGCAAAATAAAATTGTTTTAAAAAAAGTGGAAGGAGAGGGCAACAAACAAAAGTAAATCCGAAAGCTCAAGTGACTCCAAGGGGGCTATGGGTAGCAGGAAAACAGGTCTAGAAATGATGATTTGATATATGTGAAATCCCAATGCGAGGTTTTGTCTGACAATGATGTTCAAGCTTGTGAGAGTTAATTTGAGATCAAATATTTGCATTGATCATAAACTGCAGCTATTTACTCCAGAACACATCTCACTACTAGTACATCAGTGTTGATGAGGTTAAGATGAGGGTTTATGGCCAAGTGCCCTGTTTGCACCGGCTATTGTGCGGACCGCTTTAGGAATTACATTCACACTATTGCCATAATGTAGGGCTGGCCAGTGCAAATGATGATTTTGGTCGTTTCCTTTTGATTGGCAAGTGCAATTGTCAGTGCAACATTGTAGCGCAACGTAATATGCTGGTTATATATTCCACGGCCACACACATCTTAATAAGGCTGCCAGTAAGTACAATACTGATTCACAGCTTCCTAATGTTTGTAATCGTTATTCTTTAAAACAAATGGTGTCAGAATATAACAAGAATGTACATGATACAAGGAAACACCTTTATGTTATCACTGTTCCCCCACTGAATCAATCAATATGTTCTGCAATCACCAGGCCCTATTGTGAATTGGCGTTTAAATCCCATGTAATCTTAAATGCTCTCAGTTTAAATAAAACCTCAAGGTGTTTTCAGGGCCCACAAATGAAATAGTTCTAAACCCACATACAAACTGAAGTAGCTCTCAGATCCATATATTTTCTATAGTGACACCCACATCCCAAATGACTTCAAGCACCCGTCAGATGCAGCATAGGTTTTAGTGGCTCTCAGATTCCATACACTCCTAAGAGACTCCAAGACCCCAAATAACATCATGCTCCTCTCGGAGTTCATATACACTAAAGTGAACACCTGTAACAGCCACTGGCTGCCAGATGAGTGCATTCACTGTGTTTGATTTTGCTAGATATGTTGGACAGTGCAATATTTATGGTGAATTGTTTTGGCCTCAATGCGGATTGTAAAGGACCTTCATCAGTAATGGGCACTTTGATATTGAAAGGTCGAACCTGGGGTGTTACCAATCTGAAGTAAATAGGAGTTCTGTGTCAGATGGCCTTAGCCCAAGATTAACATTTCAAGTTGAAAGTTTTTCACGCAAACAGTGAGTTCTTAACATTGTTTGCATTATTGCTGGGCTTCATTTATTTGATGGCATAAGTGTAGACATAACCTGTGTAGCGCTTTCCATTGTGCATGCTAAAGTTAAATATGTTTTTGGTGGGAATCTATTCTCTTGTTTATTCTGAAATAACATTGCCTTTTGATAGGAAATGACCATTCCAAGGACTATGTATGTGCTAGAATAATAGTGTTCCTCATGCAAAATGTTCATATCGGGTAACTAAGAATTGGGCAATTTAATCTTTACAATATCAATATATTTTTTATTTAGACTGTTGTCTTTCAAACATCCATAATAAAGCACAAAGAAGTTGATTCACAAACGCATTTATGAGTAATGAAAGTAGAATAAAGTACTGTTAAATGCATTTCTGAATCCGCCCAGTAACGGCTGCTTCCTCTTAGTATAAATTCAAGGAGGGCACAACTCTTTCCATTTGTATGAATTGCAATTCCCCTCAATGTTATCATATAATACGTTTCAGGACTGATTCACAAATGCCTGTAAGTATATGTAAATGATTACCCTATATACTCCTAGACACCTTTGTAATTAGGTCACTAATTTTTCACAGCAATACACCCTACTTTATACATTTGTACCATTCCACTTTCAAGGTACACATTTAGATAGATAATTCCATTCCATACTGATGAGCACATGCTCAGTTACTTAGGGCCAGATGTAGGAAACTGTTTGCGACTCGCAAACGGCAAAATTTGCCGTTTGCGAGTCGCAAATCGCAGTTTCCTATTCAGAAATGCATTTTGCGAGTCGGGACCGACTCGCAAAATGCATTTCCGACTCGCAAATAGGAAGGGGTTTTCCCTTCCTATTTGCGGGTCTGAGTGGGATGCAATACCATTTGCGACCGCGTACGCGGTTGCAAATCGTATCGCAGTTACCATCCACTTCAAGTGGATGGTAACCCACTCGCAAATTGGAAGGGGTCCCCATGGGACCCCTTCCAGTTTGTGAATGGACCCCAAACATTTTTTTCAGGGCAGGTAGTGGTCCAAGGGACCACTGCCTGCCCTGAAAAAAAACCGAAACTAAAGGTTTCGTTTTTTTTTTTAAGTGCAGCTCGTTTTCCTTTAAGGAAAACGAGCTACACTTAAAAAAAAAAAAAACTGCTTTATTTAAAGCAGTCACGAACACGGAGGTCTGCTGACTACAGCAGGCCTCCATGTTTGCGAGTGCCTTGACTCGCTATGGGGCCGCAATTTGCGACCCACCTCATGAATATTCATGAGGTGGGTCATTGCGACCCCATAGCGAGTCGCAGTCGGTGTCTGAGACACCGTACTGCATAACATTTTGCGAGTTGCAAATAGCGAGTCGCTATGACTCGCTATTTGCAAGTCGCAAAATGTTTCGTTTCTACATCTGGCCCTTAGTTCCTTGATTAGCACAGTGTTCTACATAGCCATCTTTCAAACAAAACTTTACTGCGAAATACAGGAGTGTGAATCCCCTGGGATACGTTAAGAAACAGGCAATTCCACCCCTCAAAATCAGAGCAACCACCTGGCCACAGTAGGCAGCAGGACAAAAAACAACACAACCGAATGGAGCACACACAGAGGCAAATGCTAATAAAATAACATGAATATCAACATTTGCAGTTCTGATCTAGTTTTAAAATTTAAACAAAAATATCAAACCTCATCTCCAGGGGACCCTCTCCCCAACAATTACTCGACGCCGAGCAGAATACAAACACTATCCAAGGTCCCCATCACTTATGAAGCTTTACTTTAAGCTTTGAAAATAATTTCTTTTTGTTTAGCACACCACTGCTGAAGAGACGGCCTCCCCCTCGTTGGTAATGTGATAGCTCTCTGGAAATAAATGAGGTAGGGTTAACACATAACACCTTTCAACTTTTTTTAAACTCCTGGATGGAGCTTCGGAGATTTCCCTCTTTCACACACTACTGCACTAGCCAAATTTCCTGAGGTTGGCAGCCCTCCTACTGTATTCCAACCTTTCAAGACCATTCTCCAACACTGAAGGAGGGCTTCTCTTGCAGTTAAGACAACCAGTCGAGCCTGTGGGAGCACCAGATACTCAAACTGTAGGTTTCACAAACATCAGCATGGAATGGGCAGAACCAAAGAGAAATGTGGAGTGGAGCACAAAGAGGAATGTCTTCTCCGCATCTTGCACGGCCACACTGCCTATTGCTCACCTTCCTTACCCAAGTTGCTAGAGTTGAGGAGGCAGGTGAATGCACACAAGAGGGTGTAGAAAACCTCCTCAAGGAGGGCTGGAGTGGGTAGAGACATTTTTTGAGTGTGATGAATATCATCTAACTCTTTCTTAGCAACAGGATGTGCAGCAACCAACAATCCCTCATCCCCAGCCACATGAGAGATAGGTTAAATTATGTGTGATGACTGTGCCATTATGTTGTTTGTGACAACCAATGGCGGCTAACAGGGTCGGATTGGGATTACAATTAAGCCCGGGAACTCCCCAAAAAAGTGGTCCACATTCCTGAATCAGTATACTTCTTTTGTAGCTTGATATAGCGTGACCTTGGCACAAAGGCACTGAAGCAATTTACAGGAGCACCAGTTACATTTCACAAGATCAAATTAATTTTTATTTTAGGAAGGGAGATTAAGTGATTTGCCCAGAATAACAGGATATTGAGCTGAAATGGCACTCAAACCAGGTTTCCTAATTTCAGTGTTGGCTACCGCAATAATTGATATCTGTGCAGGAAAAGAAACAGATGAATTTATTCCTCCTTCCATAGAAGGGAGAGAGATACAAATTACCTGAGGAGCTCCCTCACTAGCCATCCTCAGCCTCCCAACACCCTAACCCTCCAGACGTCTGCAAAGGGAGTACTAATGGATTCATGTCAGCAGCGTCTTGAGGCCTCTGTCGCACCTGGTGGGAGCCAGAGGGGAGACACACTCCATGTTGTGACCGAAGGACCAGTTCATTGTCACTCTACCTCTGACAATTAGCTGGCCTGATGTGGGTCAGGCTTGGTATATGTATGCAAAAGCTATAACAGCAGCCTTTCACGTTGTGCACTTGCAGTGGAAATGAGAACGGCCCTGGCTGATTTGACTGCTTAGTCCACCAAAAAAACGATCCACCAAGAGGCCTCGGACACATGCCCATTGTTCAAAAACTGATTACCCTCCCCTCCCCCCCGCCCCTGCCAATCCGAGCCTGAGGGCGAGAATGCACATCAATCTATCAATTGCAAGAAGCTTAATTACTCTCTCATGGATTCATGAAGCATGTTCATGGTCGGAGAAACCTGTCCAAATGGATATCTGGCCAGTGTAGCTGAACTTCATGGATTCTGAATGGTCAGTAGATATTTGGCTGTGGTTTATTTGGAAGCAGGAGAAAAAAAATGTATCACAAGCAAGTGCATTGGGTGAGTCGGGGGTTTGAAGCAATACAGCAAAAAGGGGACTCTGAGTCAGACACTTGCTGGTGCAAAGTCCCGCCAGCACAGTTATAACTGATCCAGCTTCAGAGTTCAGACTAAAACGTGAGGCAGTAACATTTGCGACGGCACTGAGCCTTGGGGCAGTGTCCTGACCAACAAATGAGAAAAGAGCAAATCCAGTGCCCTATTCTCTGCCTTGGAATAGCTGATTCACCCTTTTTAAGTTCGGACACTGCAATCACAGAAAAAATATACTCACTTACCGCTTCCTGAAAACATTTCCTTCTCTTAAAAAAGTTATATATCTCTAGTTCCTTCCTTCTAGAAAACATCCACTGTAGTTAAAAAAAGGTGAAAAATAAGATGTAAACAAATGCATTAGCTGGAAATACGTTCGTTTTTTTAATTTGTGCACATAAATTCAGTTTTTTTCTTAGGGATTGAGGCCTGAACCTCAGACCCGTGATGTGTTTTGCTGCTGTAGTTACTGTGGCCTTTGAATGAAGCAATTTGAGAACATTGTGTAAGAAGCAGCACAAAATATGTGTTGTTGGATTGTTTTCCAGAAGGAATTATGACTGACTGTGCACGTGCGATCATGTATGGTTGTGTTCAAATGTTTAGTGGTTTTTGCTGTCTAGTTTTAGCTTTAGTTTCGGTTGAGTTTGAAGGAGTGCAGTGACATTAAATTATTCATGGAATACAACAATTAGAATCAGATATATAAGCAGAGGTCAGCAGCATGACGCAAGCCCTGGCAGCCCTTGGAGGGATGCGGTGAGAAGGTAGTGGAGGGGCGCAGTCTCCAGGGAGTTTCCCCATCCATGTCCAGTACCTCATTACAAGTTTGGCGGTCCCAGCACTGCCATGTTGGCGGTGGCAGTCGTACCACCAACAGGCTGGCGGAGGAAACCGCCATATTATGACCTTGGCGTTATTCACAACAGAATACAGCCGAAGCACCGCTGGCACCGCCACTGCATCTGGCAGCCAATGACAATGGTAGCCATCTGCAGGCGGGTGGTGACCATGGTTACGCCGGACAGATTATGAGGTTGCACACCGCCTAGGTTTTCGCTGCGGTTTCACCACTACAGAAACTCAGGCGGAAACCAACTGCATAAAAGGAGACACCCACCTTTAGGAAACCATACTCGTCCGGAGCCACCATGGAACCAGACCTGCATGTCTTACCGCTGCTTCTGCTAGTACAAAGCCTTCGGAATCTGCGACGATGACAGCAACTGTAAGTATGCACACCTGTTATTGTTGCACATTGTCAATTTTCGTATACACACAGAACATACTTTCTGGAAGGGGATGTGAGGGCGACACTCAAACCTAACAGCACACCAACACGCACACTCACAGACAGCCACACACATGCATATACACAACAAACACAGCACAGCCACACACATACAAACATCACAAACACATACAGGTACGAACGGTAATTCTGCACAGGCCCACACTCACACAGTACCACACAACACCACAACACGTCCCAAAAACAACACAACCTCACCATCTCCAATCACTTGGCAGGGACCCACAGGGGACACTACCCAGGGACACATCATTCAGACTTCACAACGTTTAACACCAACAGGCAAAATACAGATACAAATCTTCAATCATACTACTTACTGATCGAACTACAAATAACTCTGTGTCCAACATTTCATGCACATAACGGTCAACCAGTGGATTCACACAAAGCCATTCAAACACAGGACAACACCAACAACACACAATACCAACACAACGAAACTCCTTGAACACATAAATGTACGTCACACAACACATACTCTACCACTTTCGGACAAAATCACTGGACACTAGCTCACATACTGCCTAAACAACACAGTAGCCCAAGCAGAACACACACACATACAGACAAACAACTAATGTCAGCCAGGAACAACTACATACTACAGAAAGAAATGCATGATAAAGATGTAACCAGGAAACTAACAACTGGTTGGTTTAAATTATTATTTTTAGACTCAAATTATAAAACATAGGCCATAGGCCAGTTCATTTTTTAAAGTACACAATGCACACAGTGCACATATGTGTGCAACAAACTTCTCTCCTGTGTGCCATGTAACCTCGACAGAAAGAGGCATCAATGGGGCAGGCAGGCACCTCAGGGGTTATCTGGGCGGGTAGATGAGGGCATTTGGGTTTGGGTTTTGGAAGGGCGTTGGGCTTGGACTTAGGTTTAGGGGAGAGTTGGCTTTTAGGTGGAGGGGAAGACTTCTTGCCGGGGGAGGGGCATAGGAACTTGCAGGGGCGCAGGGGAGGTCTTGGAGGTGAAGGGCTGGAATTGGGAAGGGGCACAGCATGGTTAGGGGTATACAGGGTGGGAGAGCAGTAGGGAAAAGGGCACACTCAAAAAGGAAAGCTTTCTTAGACACACGGGGACGGTCATGGCAAAAGAGCTTAGGTGAGGAGGGAGAGGGAGTGGTTGTAAGAGGTGTTGGTTTGGATGTCTTGGGTGCATGTTTGTGCAAGGTATGCTTGTGGGTGGTGGCTGTCTCTTGGGTGGGCATTTATGTATCTTGGGAGGAGGTGCTTGGAGATGCTGTGGTGGGTGGGTGAGTGTCTGTTGGGGTGGTGACTGCAGGTAAGGTGGATGTGCTGCATGTAGGCGTGTCTGTGGTGTCTGTGGATATGGTGGCTGGGGTGGATGTCTGAGGGTCTGCTGTGGTGCTGTCTGTAGGTACTATCAGTGTAGTGCCTGGATCTGTGAATGTTGGTGTGGTATCTGTAGGTGTGTCAGGTGTTGTGTCTGTGATGCTGTGAGTTGTGGGTGTGTGAGGGCAAGTCGTGACTGTTGCTGGGTGTTCAGGTGTATGTTGCTTGTGTGTATGCTGGTGGTGTGTCTTGTGGTGCTTGTGTTTTTCAGAGCCACCCTTGGATGTTGAGGTGGATGCATTTTTGTCTGTCGGTGTGCTTTGGCCGGGTCGAGGGAGATGGAGTTGGGATTGGGAAGAGGAAGGTGGAAGGGGAACGGAAGTCAAAGGGTGACTGGCTGCCGTCAGTGTGGAGGTCAGAGCCTGAAAGGATGTCTGTAGGCCGGCCAGTGCACCATAAATGTCCTCCAGAAACGCATTATTCTGTTGTACTTGAGTTGCCAGTCCCTGGATGGCATTCACTGTGGTCGACTGACCCACAGAGATCGACCTCAGGAGGTCAATAGCCTCCTCACTGAGGGCAGCAGAGCTGACAGGGACAGAGGTGCCTATTGCAAACTGGACACCCATCCCCTTGGGTGAGCGAGAACGGCCAACTGGGTGGGAAACTACAGGGAGGGTGGTGGAGTGAGCGGGGGTGGTGGAGTGAGATGCTGCTGGGGTGGTCCAAGATGGGTCCGCCACCGCCAGAGAGTGTCCACTGGAGGAGGATTCTGATAATGAAGCACTAGATCCTGTCTCCCTTATGGCACTGACCTCGCCCTCCGGCCCACTGAGTCCCTCGATGTTGATTGTTTCAGCACTCCGGGTCCCGTGGCCAGCACCTTTCCCACTCGGCTGTGCCTCGTCTCCATCGCCTGCCAATGTTGATGCACAGCAAGAGAAAGAGGGAGAGAGGGTCATCACATTCTTAACATACACATTCATTACAACATACACAACACTAACAACACATCTATGGCACATAAAGCCCCAGATAGGAACCATTTAGAGCCTACATCACAATTAGATACTTCCAACATTCCCCTATTACCACAGTCTCACCCACTGCATAAGCCAACCAGCTGGCCACTAAATCACCATCCCATCAATTTAGCAGTAACTCAAAGAGACCATGCACATGATTAATTGGCTACATCTAAAGTCTCTCCCCATACAGAAGATCACTGTGTATCAACAAATCATTCTGAGGAAATGCAGTTTACTAACAACAAAATCATCTCACTTCAAATACAACACAGCATGTTGGTTTGCAATCACATACCTAAATTGTTAATCTGTCCATACTTTTCACAATGTCAAATACCTCAGGTGAAGACACTACAGTGTGCCTCACAAAAGGCATAGCATGTCATTGAAGCATCTATCTAAGTACTATAAAAAGTTTCCTAAAGATTATGTGGACCCACTTACCTAACTCATTGATACATAGGCAACATTTCAATGTCCTGCAATAGGGCCCTACTTAGCACACAGGATACAACCACAGACAACCACACAGAGCATACCAACACCTCCAACACAATAGACACCAAACAATGTGCATGAAGGCAACCTACCAGTGCACTATACATGCTGATCGAAACATCTACATGACAATATCTTAACACCTACATCACTAACAACTGTACAGACATGTGAATCCCATTACCTAAGTCAGGAACTAATACTTACATAACCAATTACTAATGTAACCATGAATGACACATACACCTAGAGTTAAACAAATTGAATAACAATATATACCATAAGACCAACATGCGTTTGTCAAATGAAAGCCCTGCTACACCATTAGTTGAGGAAGAAATGAGCAGATCCATTACTAGAACTGTCCAAACAGCTGCAGATTAGCAAAGGTTAGTCTGGCAAAGATGAGGCCTCAACATAACAATATGCATGAAGTATCAATTGACACATGATGTAGGCACAATTTTTTTTATGTTACACCCATATAGGTATGGTACTGCCCTATGCAGCATGGACAATACGTATGGGCCAAGGGATTTGCAGCCTGGCCACTTACCTGCTCAACACCAAATATATTTGAATAAAAGGTATTTGAACACATGTCAATGTTATGTCCTGAAATGTCAATGTATTGTTACCACCATGATTTTCACCTAGTAGGATGTCCAAACTTCACATTTCCCACTATACGAAACTGACATTACAACGGGGACACCTTTCTAACCTCATAGGGAGTGTAGTAATGTGCCATACCAAATTCCTGATTAGAGTGACAGCCTCACATGAAGTTCCCATCTATTTCATGACACAGGACAATTTGGCCCTGTTACTCATCTGTCAGACCCAATGTTCCACATAGAGCAAGAACCAGTGGAATAGGACTGGTCAGAGACCAAAGAGCAATACAACTTACCATTTGGGTAAATGGAATTAAGAACACTACGTAGAAAGGATGATACTGTAGGTTACATATATGTATGGCTGAGTGGAGTTGCACACATGAATCAGTCAAATGTGCATCTCCACATGCAGTCATACTGTTTGGTTGACATAGGTGATTAACATGTCCCTATACACAATACAATGGCCACATCTGTGTTTCAATTGACATCTGTACAACTATGTCTTCCTAGGAGACACTTTACCTGTAGCAATTACCACATTGTCACAGCTGCAATACTTAGACATCACAAGATAACTGGCAGAGGCTTGTACATGGGTTCTGTCTGTACTTACCCCCTTGTGGCTGCTGTGCTGCCCTCAAACACTCATTCACCCCAGGGTAGGTCACTGCCAAAATGTGGGCCATTAGGGGGGTCAAGGTCCGACAGGCACCCCTCCCTCATTGGGAGGATATCCCCAGCTGGGTTTCTACGGTCTTCCAGGCCCAGCGTCTCAGGTCCTCCCACCGCTTCCAACAGTGGGTACTCTGCCAGCTGTGGACACCCACGGTCTGCACTTGCTTTCAATGGCATGCCAGATTCCCTTTATTTTGATGGGCGTTGACCCACGTGAGTGACACAGACAAAAGGACAAATTCAGGTCCATATGCACCATACCAATAGTAGTGGACAGAACACTTCAGTAACAGCAAGTAGGCAAACTTTCCTATCCTCTCAAATGAAACTCATGTACAAATTATCATCTGCATGCATCTACAATTTTACTACTTTACATTTCAGGTACACCATCATACACCACACCTTTCATACGTCGGATAAGACATTGGACACACCTGCTCCTCTTGTGCACCATATAGCTGTTCAGACAGGGGTAGGACCTCTTCCACAAGCTTCTCCATCTCTTGAGGGGTGAAGGCTGGGGCCCTATCACCTGCAGGACATGGCGTAATAGCTCCCAGAGGCAGTGCACTTCAGCTCAGGTAGTGGAGGTCTTCCGGCAGCAGTGTCGGGAGTCAAGTGAGCAATATTGCAGAAGATGGCAGTCATGTCTGCCACGTACAGTACTGTCACTGCCTGCGGACATCGCCATTGGCCCAAGTCCACCAAAGGCAGAAATGAGTACCAATGGCAATTTGCACCACGGTTGTAACTGCCTACCACATGACGACTTCTGCCGGCGGACTTAGGTCACTTCCACATGTCCAGCACAGTAGGTCAGGTGGCTGCCATTCTGATCACATTTCATGTATGAAAGAGTTATATAATTTGCTTCATAAATAAAGCTGTATATTGTGCAGTATATCTGTAAGAACTTTCTTCATGTTTAGATCTCTATTTGTGCATGTGAGCAGTAAAAGATGTGTAACTGAAGGACATGTGGTGATGACAATGTACACCTATTCTGAGGATCCTATGTGCGTTGTTCATGTAGATAACGTGCAACAATATGTGTACGAATTGTCAAGTCATTTGGACCAACAAACAAATACAGTCACGGATGATTATGCATGTGTAGGTAATTAGGTAATTGAGGGAATGTGCACCAAGGAGAGTGTAGTTGGATGCATAGCTATGTGCTGTACTGTAGATGTAAGAGCTTGTAACAGACCTCCACAGCGGATATGTGTGACTTATATATGGACATTTACATGATGTGTGCATGCTTCATGTCACATATTATTTTACATGTTTCCACATAGTTACCCTGCTATGAGGAGAGGAAGACAACCACCAGTGCCTTGTCCACTTGTAGACCTGTACACCATGGAGAAAAGACATACAACCCAGACATAACGGCTGAATCGGCATACTATCATGGATCTTTGTGATCAGTTGGAGCAAGATCTGATGCCTGCCATACGCAATCTCTATAGCATACCTCACATCGTTCAAGTCATGTCAGTACTACAATTTCTGGCCACTGACTCCTTTCAGAATACAGTGGCCCTAACTGCAGGAATGTCTCAGTCCATGTTCAGTTTGGTTTTGAAGGATGTACTGTGTGCATTGTTGAAACACCTGGGCAGCTACATCAGATTTGCCCAACATGCAGATTTGGCCAATGTGAAGGCAGAGGTTTATGCTATGGGACACATTCTACATGTGATTGGAGCAATAGATGGCAACCATGTATCCTTGGTTCTCCCCAGTGCCAATGAACAGGGGTATAGGAACAGAAAAAAACTACCACTCCATCAACATACAAGCGGTGTGTCTGGCAGACCAGTACATTTAACAAGTCAATGCTGAGTATCCAGGATCAATCCTTGATTCCTTCATCATGCATAACAGCAATGTCCCACTGCTGATAACACGACTCAACACAGAGAGGACCTGGCTGGTTGGTAAGTTAGAAATTGAAATGTTTGTTTGTAAAGTATGTCTCCTGCCATCACAATGTTGAATGTCCCACATATATGTTTGTGTTGTTCTACCTAATTGCTTACAGGTGACTCTGGCTATCCTACCCATCCTTGGTTGTTGACACAAGTGAGGTACCCAACCACGCAAGGGGAAGTCTGCTACAATGAGGCTGACTGGAGGACAAGGCGTGTTGTGGAGCAAACATTTGGGCTCCTGAAGGCAAGATTTAGGTGTTGGACACTTCAGGAGGAGCCCTCCTCTATTCACCCAACAAGGTATGTCAAATAGTTGTTGGCAGCTGCATGCTCCAAAATCTTGCCCTGAGAAATCAGATTCAATTTCTGCCAGATGAGGGGGAGCCGGCAGTACCTGTAGGTGGAAATGCTGATTTGCCAAGTGATGATGAGCCAGATGAGGATAAAGCAGGACACACCAGCGCAGATCTCAGTACTTCAACTGACTCAAGGTGTGTGATGTATTAGTGATGCACTGATTATATATATTAAGTTAGTATTGATGTGTAGCATGTCACCTCCTCTTTACCATCAACTATGGGGTATTAGGCAGATGAAATGCCTCTGAGGGAGTTGTGCATGCAGACTGTAATGAGGTATTGTGGAAAGAACAGACTGTTATACAGTATAATGTATTGTTAATGCACTTGCAGTGACACTTGTGAACATGACTTGTCTGCATTGAGGAATGTGTCCTAGTATGTCCTATCTGTCATCTATGTCAATCATAGATTTGGTGAGTTCCAGCTTGGCGCATCATTGTTGGCAAGTCACAGTCAGTGTGAAAGGCAGATGGGAATTGTAAGCACACATGAGAAGTGGACATGGCTGACAGCAGGTACTGAATGCAGTGACTCTATGGAGTGTAAGTTACATGGCCAGACTGTCAGGACACCAGCCTGGAATTGTGTCTACCCTGAAGTGTACCTGTTGGGTACTGGGGGTGGTCAAATGGTGCAGTTTTGTGTCCATATGTGTCTGGCACATGTGGAAATGTGGAACCATAGCCTCTACCATCACAATGTTTATTGTTGTATCTAACCTACCCTGGACCTAGCTGTCAGTGTTTCTACTTTGCAGAACAATGTGTATGCCTCTGTGGACTGACATAAGTGATTGGCAACCGTACAGGTTTTTGACCAATGTAAGAGAAAGATCCCTGGACTGGGGAAATCAGCACTGATATGTGTCTGTACCATGGGGTATGTACATTAGGGAGCAAGGGTATGGTCATGTGATAAGACTTTACCAGGGGATACATAAGATCATTCTGTATGCCTTCTGGCTTGTGGGAAGACTGATATGTCCTTAACATCTGATTCCTGTGGATTAGCAGTATCTGTCACCTTAGCAGTCATCTTGATGTTACTGTTAGTTATACTCAGTGTGCTGTTTTCATTTCTACCGATAAATGTGTGTAGATGTAGCATACTAAGGTTTTTGAATCTACTCATGTTTGATTCCTAATGTAATGAGTCATATGCTGATTGTGTCCATGTGTGATGTCCATACCATAGGTTGTATAATACAGAGGGACATATTCATAGCAGTTTTGCCATACATCACAGTTCTACATAGTAGATTCATGACACATATATAGGACCTGTGTTAAAGTGTGATTTATTGTAAACAGATAAACAATATGTGTGACAAGGAATCTGCAATGACACAATCTAAACAGTGAAGGGTTCAGTCATGGTGGCTGGAATCATGAGGGTAGCTGCTATACCATTTGGATACACAAGTCCAGTGTCCTTGTACCATGGAAAAGTGGACTTTTTCTTTAAGAGTAGTCAATGGGGTCTATCTGTGGCACACAAGGGGAACAAGTCAGGAGAGATTTACTTCCTGGCAGTGGGTTTTGCCTTGGCATCTGCTCCTCCTGGATGTTTGGGTGAACATCCAGGTTTGCAGGGGGAGGGTAACTCTGCTACAGAGAGTGGGGTGTCTGAGGCATGCCCTTCCCCTGGCTGGACCTCCATTCCACTAGCAGCCACAGTTGGAGAAGGGCTTATAGACTCATTGCTAGTGGAAGAGGCCTACAGTTGTGCTACAGTCCTACTCAGGGTAGTGTTGATGTCCCTCAGCACCCCAGCAATGGAAGCCAGGTAAGCATTTTGTGCCTGCCACTGCTGCATGACTTCTTGGTGATGGTCCCTCTGCAGCTGGTGGATTTCCCCCATCATGGTGATTACCTGGCCCATCATGCCTTGGGAATTTTGGTATGCTCCCAATACTTGGGAGATGGTTTCATGGTCAGTATTGTCCACTGAAGCCCCCATCCACTGGCCCACAGCATCCCTTCCATGCAGCCTAACCCCACATGCCTATGCCCCTGGCACAGTGTGCCCATTCCCAGTGGTGGCAGGACTATCATCGTCAGGGGCGACAAGAGGAGGCTCAGGCACCTGAACTGTTGGGCACACAATGGATGATGCAGTCCTTGGGACACAGGTTTGAGGGTGAATGGTTGCTTGTGATGTTGAGCCAATAGGGCTGGGAGAAGTCAATGTGGGCAGGGTGAGGCTGACAATTGTTGACTGACCAGGTGTCACTGCCAGCTTCCTTTTCAGTGTCCACACATCCAGGGGTGTTGTCCTCACTGGGGGCCTTCATCCAGAGGGGTTGTGGCAGTCTCTGGTATCCTGTCCATGTGACATTGGCAAGGTTACATGTCGAAGAAGTGAAACACAGAGTTGCTGTTACATTTAGGGTATGGTTGATGTTGTGTGAGATGCAGACAGTGCCTTAGCATGATCCCCAGAAATGACAATGACAGCTGCTGCTCAATCTTGTTTACTACAACATGAGACTCTGTAATTTCCATACCATACACCATGCATGCGGCTGTTAAACATTGCTGGTAATGATTGATCTGCTGATACAATCTTATGTTGTTAGATTATTGCCGTGGGTATTCATCTTTGTTGCCTTCTGAAGTGTTTGACATGATACATGGCACAACAAAGAGATGTACAATGCACAATAGTGTCTGAGTAACAATACAGTTTGAGAGAATGCAATAGTAATTGACCTGTAACTGGTTGTACTGCATGTGCATCTACTTTTACATCAATATTTCCATCCCAGGTGAGTACATTTTAATCATAGGTATCTTTATTCTATGGGCATTGTGATTGGGCACTCAGCTATAGCTGTGTTTTCTTGGTGATGAAAGTGGGAGTGGGCCATTACATTGTTGTCATTGCTATTCACTGTTACACACATGCACATTCAAGATGGCTTATATTGGTAGTTAGTTTCACATGCATGACATCCCACATTTTGTGCATTGTTCTGATTTTCCTGATGGTGGGTTATTGCATTCTGGGAATTGTAGTGCTATGAGTTGCCAGTACTTTACGTGCAATTTCCAAGGACTGTGGATCCAGGTGAGTTTAGTGGATTGTCAGAGTGGTGTATTGGAAGAGTTGGACAGAGGTGTGGTGGGTGATATGTGAAATGGGGTGGATTAAGGTGGTGAGGGAGCATGCAGGACATGACAGATGGGTGACATGTATTTTGTGGGGTCTTCCCCGACTCCACTCTTCCAGGGTTTCCTATCAGGCCCTCAGGATGAAGTATGTCCAATACCTTCTTCTCCCAAGATGTGAAAGTAGGGGGAAGAGGTAGGGGCCCACAGCCAGTCATGAGTATCGCCAGATGGTGCCTGGAGGCCATGGAACGTACCTTCCCCTGAGGTCGTTCCACTTCTTCCTGATGTCCTACCTTGTGCGTGGATGGCATCCTACAGAAAGGACCCTGTCGACTATTCTTTGCCACAAATCCATTGTCCTGGCAATCAATTGATGTTAGCTGGACCTGTGCTCCAAACAGGTGTGGCTCTACCTTGACAATTTCGTCCACCATCACCCTAAACTCCTCATCTGTGAAACCTGGGTGATTTTGTGGGGACATGGTAGTGGTGGTGAAGACGGTGTGGTTGAGTTTAAAGATGAAAGGCTGGAGTAAAAGGTAAGTAGTGAGGTGTAGGTGCTGTGAGAGGGCGACAGTGGTGGATTGTGTGTGGTAGTAAAATGTGTGTTGTGTATGTGGTGCAGGTGTGTGATGTGTGTGTAGAGAAATGTATGTGGATGCCTAATGTTGGTTTTCCTATTTCGGTGTACAATTTTGCTTGTCTGTAGCTGTGTGTGGTGTGTAGGTTGCAAATGATTGTGGATAGTGTAGTGTGTAGGTGTGTTGGGTGTGTAGATGTGTGTCAGGTGTGGGGTATTCAAACTATCCAATATGGTGCTTTGTTCATTGTGCTGTGAGTTGAGACCGTCTGCGGTTCGCATCACCAATGGTTTTCTGCCATGTAAGTACCACTCTTTTGATTTGTGGATAGTAATCTGATGGGTGGATTTCTGTCGGGCTGGCGGGGCTGGTGGTCAGACTGCCTCTTTTCAGTTTTCCAATGTCCTAGTGGTTTCAGGAATTTGGCTGTTTTTTTTGGTAATCTTCTTTTTATTGACATTTTGTGAGACAGTACAAGCATACTTAATCAATCAGCATCATAGACTACTCAATACAACTCCATTTCCTTTGTCGTTTGTCGTCAGCTGGAGTAAGTGTTACATTGTGCACTAAGAATACTCTACTCTAAGGGACGCTTATCATCATGCAAGGTTGTAAGCGTAGCCAGCACGTACCGTAAGTGAAACAGTGTAAAAAAATGACAACAAACAAGTTAACATACAACAAACCATCCATCCCTGGTCATATCAAGAGTAGCTAAGAGAAGTCGGTGGTTGCGGGTACACCTCTTTGGGCCCACGGGGGTCCTATCCAGGCTCCCCCCGTCTCAGACTCCGGTTTCTAAATATGGAAGAGGTACAAGGCCCTTAGTCTGCGGCTACAAGTCGTGAGGGGAAGCCCCCAGGAAAGGAACCGAACTAGGGGATCCCAAATGTAATCAAAATTACTGCGCGTACCTTCCCCTTTATCAACCAGATGCTCCATGGCAAGGCTTTTCCATAACCGTGTGAGCCACAGAGTTATAGGGGGTGGGTCCGCTTTTTTCCACAAGGATTCTAGGGTTGTCTTCGCCGCCCCTAAAGCCAGCCACAGGATAGCCCGGTCCCCGTATGTTTGGTGCTGTAGTTCTTGGGCTTGAAGGCCCAAGAGGGCATGCTCCATCGTGATCGGAATGGGATATCCTAGCATCTCTTTCAAATGAGAGAGAATTTCATTCCAATGGAGGCGAATCGTTGGGCAGTCCCACCATATGTGTTTAAAGTCTCCCAACATGCCACAGCCCCTCCAACATCTATCTGATACCTGGGGATAAAGTTTCTTAAGTTTCCCAGGATACAGGTACCAATTATAAAGTAGTTTGTAGTGAGCCTCCCTAGCTGCCATGGAGCGGTTGTGCTTGGGTATATCTTGATAAAGATAGCGCCATTGTTCCGCCTCCACCAAAGTACCCAAGATTTGCTCCCAAAAGGGGATGTGTCGAGGGGTCGGTGCTGTTTGTGCCATAGTTAGCATAGAGTATAGCGTAGAGATACTGCCCTTTGTCGCTCCTCCCCTTTGCACAAATCTCGCCACTGGGAGAAAATCCCTTGTAGCTGCTTCCTTTATATGTGGCTGTGTGACCCAGTGCACTAACTGTGTATAATGGTAATGTTCGGATTGTGGGAGTTGGAAGTCCCTACAGCAATTATTGAAGGTCTTAAGTTGGTTTCCATGGTATAGATCTGCAATGCGTAAGCAGCCCCCTTCTCTCCATCGATCAAAGGGTCCAAGAAGTTCCCCTGGTGGGAATGCCTTGTTAAGGTGAATAGGGGTGTGTGCAAGGGGAAGGAAGTAAGCCCATAGAGTTTAGTTACCTTGTCCCACACTTTTAGGGTAGTGGCGGTGGGTGTGCTAATGTATGCGTTTGGTGGTCGTACCCCAATGGGCTTCCATGGGATGTCCCACAAGGTCTTGCCTGTCACCGCTCTGTCCATGTGCAGCCAAATCTTATCCGACTCTCGGAGGGACCACTCAGCTAAGACTTGCAGTTGTGCTGCTCTATAATATAGCAGGAGATCCGGGAGCGCCAACCCTCCCCTCTCTCTGGGGCGCGTCAGTGCTCTGTATTAAACCCTAGCTCTTGTACCCTGCCAAATGAATTTCGTGAAAATCGTTTGAGTCTCTGCAAAGAAATCGGGCGGGATCTCAACGGGGAGGCTCTGAAAGAGGTATAGAACTCGGGGGAGCACCGTCATTTTAATACTATTGATGCGCCCTAGCCAGGATATCCATAACGGGGACCACCTCCTGAAGTCCCCTCGTAGAGACCTAATCAAAGGGGGGTAGTTAGCTCTAAACAAATCAGCCACCTGGGGGACAATCCGAATGCCTAAGTAGGTAATATCTTTCTTGGCCCAAGCAAATGGGGTCAGGGAGGCTATCTGGGTCATCACACCTGCGGGCAGTGTCAGATTGAGGAGATAGGATTTCCCCGTGTTTACCTTGAACCCCGCAGCTTGCTCAAAATGGGTCAGTTCTTCTTGTATGGCTAAAAGGGATGCGCGGGGCTCAGTGACAAACAATAAAATGTAATCTGCAAATAGGGAAATTTTATGTGAGTCTGTGCCAAATGTAATGCCTGGGAACTCCGGGCACCCCCTCACCCGCACCGCCAAGGGTTCGACACTGGGCGCAAAGAACAGAGGGGAAAGGGGGGCATCCCTGCTACGTGCCTCGAGATAGATCAACAAATTCAGAAGTTACCCCATTGACCGATACGCGAGATCTAGGGCAGGCATAGATGCTCATCACCATGGATATAAATTGTTCCCCAAATCCAAACGGTCTCATGGTTGCTACTAGAAGAGATAACTCAACCCGGTCAAACACCTTCTCGGCATCTAAAGCCAATAGGAATGCCGTGACCTTTTTCTTGTGTACCTTTTCTATTAAGTGTATGACACGCCTTAAGTTGTCATGAGTCTGGCGACCTTTAATAAAGCCAGACTGGTCTGGATGTATCAGCTCTGGCATCACATCCTCCAGCCTCTGCACCAGTATTTTAGAGTATAATTTGGCATCCAGGTTCAATAGGGCAATGGGCCTGAATGAGGCACAGAGTTGAGGGCCTTTTCCGGCCTTGGGTATGAGAGTTATCAGGGCCCCCCCAATGGATGTGGACACCGTGCCTTCGCCCCGTATATAATTAAACAGTATCGCGAGTTAACCCGCTAGTTCCGCCCGAAGGTCCTATAAAAAAGGGCTGTAAAACCATCAGGGCCCGGAGCCTTATGCAGGGGAAGGGCGTCAATGGCCGCCTGTACTTCCTCTGCTGTAAAGGGTGCCTCTAGCATGTCATTAGTCTCCTGAGAGACCGGCGGTAGGTGGACTGAGCGCAAATAAGACTCTTGGGCGTGGGCGGGTGGGTGGTCTGATTGATAAAGACGCTCATAGAATCGTCTAAATGCCCTCGCCTTTCCCTCTTCAGTGAAGTGTTCCCCGTGTTTGTCTTTGACCTGCTCAATGTAGTTGCGGGCCTGTTGGACTCGCAGCTGTCTTGCTAAGGGGGTGCCTATCTTATTGCCCTTGTCGTAATGGGCTTTCCGTAATCTCAACAGGGTCATCTCTGCCCTATTTGTATATGTAGCCTGTAGTTTACCTTTGAGGGTCGCCACGTTCCTTTGAGCTTGCCAAGACGGGGATGATTTATGTTCGCGTTCAGCCACCTTAAGTTCGCTTTCCAAAAGGAGTTGGTCTTTAAGCTGTGCATGGCAGCGGCAAGCGCGATGCATTTACCCCTTATAACCGGTTTAAAGGCATCCCAGATAATATGAGGGTTAGTATCAACCGTCCCATTATGTTGGAAATATTCCCTAATCGCTAGTCGCAAATCCTTGCGGGATGTTGCGTCCAGGGCAATCACCCCTGGAAAGTACCACCGCTTGGATGGTTTGCGTGCTAGTGACCAATTTAAACCTACCACCACCGGAGCGTGGTCTGATATGACACTTGGATTAATAGCTACAGTCGTAAGGATCTGTCTCAGTGGTTTGCTCAAAAATACATAGTCAATTTGTGAATATGAGCGGTGAGTATGTGAGAAGAATCCCTTTCCAGGGGCTTCAGGGCCCGCCAGGAGTCAAACAACCCCAAACGGCGAAAGGAGGATTTCACTGATTTGGCAAAGGCACTTGTTTGTGATCTCTGTGGGTGCATTGTGTCTAATGTTGAGTCCCATACCAGGTTGAAGTCTCCCATCAGGACAACTTCGCCCTCCGCAAAGCCCTCTAGCTCGCTCAAGAACTGTAACAGAAATTGGGTTTGACCACTGTTAGGAGCATAGACAGAAGCTATCGTACAAAGTTTCCCGCCCAGGCTGCCCTTCAACATCAGGAATCGTCCCTCCTTATCTTTCTTGGACCCTGTTTCCTTAAAGTGGACTGATCTACTAAATAATAACGCCACCCCACAGTGTTTTGTGGGAGCTGAGGCTAGGGCAATTTGAGAATAGTGTTTGTGAAGAAGACGGTGTCCCTCCCCCTCTTCAACTGTGTTTCTTGTAGGGCCACTATATCATACCTATGATCCTCAAGGTATTTTTTCAATTGAGGCTGTTTATTGGGGGAGTTTAAGCCCTTCACATTCCATGAAAGTAGTTCCAGCATTGTCTCTGTGAAACATCAATGTTCTTGCCCAGGCCCCCAGTAGTATCACCAGTATCCCTCATCGTGTTTCCCGCCCTCCTGGGAATACTCAATCAGCTGTGATGCTTTCCCGTGACTCTTTGCACAGTGACACGGATGGTAAACATTAAACAACTTGAAAAAAACATTTCCTAAAAAAAATACAAACATGTTCTTGGCAGTACACAACCGCCAAGTGTCTTACAAACTTCATGTCGTGGACAGGATCCAGTTCTGTCTCATCTCTCCCCCCAGGCCCAAACATGCCAACGGGTACCACAAAGGCGGAGGCCCTCGGACCCCCGGTGACCAGCAAAGATAGAGTATGCTCAAGTAGCAAGCGACACCGGGACCCGGAGCGCGCAGACCAGCTCCACCCCCTCCCATCGAGAGGGGGGGAACCTCCCCGTCCCTACAGTACTTTTGGAGCCCCCCTACCGGGGTCGCCCCCGCTCGAGTCAGAGAAATGATGAAACTCTCCTCGTTACCAGATTGCCGCATGGCTTCATTTTCTAGGGGTCTTTCTACCTCTCCTCTGTTGATTCCATTGGTCCACCAAAGCAGCACCTCCTTGCCCCCCCTCCCGCCTCGAAATTGGTGGCACCCCTCTCTCCTCTAGTCTCTAGACCCAATGCGCAGCCACAGCCTCCACCGTCGAGAAGTGGCATGCTTTATTATGGAGTTCAAACGATACGCCAAAGGGGAAGGTCCATCGATATTTTAGATTCTTCTCTCTCAGCGCCTCCGTTACTGGCTGGAACTGTTGACGTCGAGCTAGAGTTGCTGGCGCTATATCCTGGAAGAGTGAGCATTGCGCACCCTGGAAGGAGACGAGGTCCTGTTGTCTCGCCCTTAGAAGTATCCGTTCCTTCACTTTAAATGAGTTAAAGTCGCCCGAGACTTTGCTGCCCGCACGGTGCGCTCGTTCCACTTGTACCTCCGCTTGATCCTCTCCCAGAAGTGAGGAAAACAGCCCCACTACAAAGGCCTCTAGGTCAGGCCCCTCTGCTCCCTCCTCCAGGCCCCTCACCCGTATGTTATCTCGGCGTGCGCGGTTTTCCAAGTCTTCACACTTCATTGTGGTGAGGCGTAATTGCGCTTTAACATTTGCGAGCTCAGTCTCCACCGGGGCCACTTTCTGTTGTAAGTTCTGTATGTGTGTTTCCAAGTCCAAAGTAGGGGCCCCTACTGAATCTACATCTGTTTGGAGAGCGGCTAGCTTCCCATTGACATCCGTCTGGAAGGCCTCTAGTGTCGCTCTGATATCTGTTGTGAGCTCTTCACACAATTTGGTTTTAAAGGTACGAAGAGAGGCCAGGAAGTCCTCCTTTGTAAAAGCCATCTCCTCTCCCTGTGTCTGGTCAGCACTCTCCACTCTAGCCAGCGTAAAATAGCTGGAGACCCGATTGCCTGGATTTTATGTCGTGGCATATGAAACTGTTAAGGGCCAAGCCCCAGTGCTAACTTGGGGGCTCACCCTCTTCTCAGCTCTACATTCCTTCACTGCAGGGGCCCCCTCTAGGTCCTCTCCCTTCCGTCACACCACACTTCTGAGGGGGGAGGTAGGGTTGTCTCCTCCTCTTCTTCCTCAAAGCTATATCCTCTCCCCACAATGGGCTCTCTCCCCCCTTTGTGGGCTCGCCTCCAGTGGCAGTGACCTGCAGGTCGGGGCCCGCACTCGCCTCTGCAATCTCTACTTTCTCTGAAGCTCCTGTAGAGTGAGCTTTACCACTCTGTGCCTCTCAAAATGGCCTCCAACAGTCCTCCTCTGACCCCAAAAATGCACAGCTTTGCCATCCCAGCTCAGGGGTATATTTCTTGTGTTAGTTGCCTTCACCCATCGGGGGTAACCGTCTTGTTGCTGCTCTATAACTTCTAGCGGGTGGGGGGCCCCCGGTAGCTCCAGCTGCGCACCGCAAACTTGGCCTCCACCGATCGCACCATTCAGCATGAAGAAGGGAGGGCCTTCCCCGCTCTCACCTCGCCATTGCCGTGGCCGGATGTGGTCCTCTCAGCGTGGCCCGCCGCCGCTCATCCGCGGCTCTGGCGTCGGGGGTGCCGCTCTCCCTCCGTCCCCGGGTCCCGCGCCGTCACTCCTCCATCTCGGGGCGACGGCCCCTCTCCGGCTCCAGCCGGCTCCCGCTCGTCCGGGTCTCGTGGCTGGGTCCCGAAGCGGGGGAGGCCCGCCAGCGCCTCCCCACTGCCTCACTGCATCGGGCCTAGGGGAAATCAGACAGAGCCGACGGAACTCACGTTCGATCGGACACGTTGGTTGGCCCCCGAATTTGGCTGTTTTTTTATGGAATTCTCAGTGTGTCTCTTAATATGGCGTTCGGGTTACCGCCAACATGGCGGTCTTTTGGCGGCCACCACCGCAGTGCTCTTACCGTCAGACCGCCAAAGTCGTAATGAGGCCCTCAGTCTTGGTATATAAATCTTTTTATATCTTAAAAACTTTTAATACGGGATAAACAGGGTGAAATTGTATCAAGGGGTGTAAATTCACAAACTCTTGTTGGCCAGGGAAGATGATTACCTTGAATCCAGTTGACAGTGTCTCCAATAGGACACGGTTCATTAGGGTTCCACATCCCAATACTTGAAAAATCTCCCTATAGCCAGCTGTTCTGCCTTTAGAATTTCTGTGGGTCTGATTCACAAAGGTAAACTTACACTTTTGAGCAAGTTTACTATTCTTCTGGTATTAACTACAAATTTAAATTTATTAATAGTAATTATACGACGGCAGAGACTGTACCCATGGCAGAGACTCCGTACATAAAAAGATACTCCTGTCCTTTTTAAAAGCGGGGTTCTCCACTCAAATTTGTAAATCAGGCTCTTTGTATTTTCCACAAGAGCCTTTAGGCAAAGGTTTTGTTTACACCATAAACTGTTCTTTCCTTATCTCCCTACCAGAAATTTATAATATTCATAAAACTCAACAGAGTGGCATATCTTTCCTTTTTGTGGTTGCCTAGACCTGGAAAGCTCTTTCTCTCTGCTTGCACATTTGCACCAATCTCATTGTCTTTTTTTATAATAGTTGGGTCTTACATAATGAAGGTTCACAACCCTTGCAGTTCTAGCATGCTTCACTGCAAGCCCTTGACCTAGTGCCCCTAAGAGTCTTCTTGAGTGGATTCTGGCCTGATGGGCTACTTTCATTAAAAGACGTCCAGGCAGGTTTCATTTCATTTCATTTCAGCCACCTGGTCCCTGCTCTTGGCAACTTCTGATAAAGGAGTAACGTTTTCCTTGCATTGGGCACTCCAGGTTGACATCATGGCATCTCAAAAGACCTGAGCCTATTTCTGTCTTTGTGAATAAAGGCAACTAGTAAGCTCCTTGTCCTAGCAACTGAACCTGTGAGTTGGTGCTCATATTCATTATGTATCCATGTAAAGTACAAGTACAGCCTTAATGGGGCCAATACGTGTCCTTATTTTGGCACACTCATCTAAACACAGCATCCATCAAAGCACACATTAAAGCACAATTTTCAAACACTTCTGGTATGGATGCATAATGCATGTTTTCTGTCTTTCCCAGAAAGGCAGAGGGATAGTCTGCTATTTGCTGGTCGAACTATGTCAATTAGCATTAGACTAAAATCTGAAATTCTTTGCCAAGATGTCAGGTTGCTAGGTGATGTCCATGAAAAGAGCAAGGGGGCTCCCCCTTAGTGGAAGATGGGAAATGTTGACATGTCTCAACCCGCTACATACCTACAGATTTTCCAGACAGTGGCCTTAATTACAACCCTGGCGGTAAATGCCACCTACTGCCGTGCCGACGGCCGCCAACATACTGTGACCGCGGCGGTATTCCGCTACAGGTATTATGACCCACTCTAAGAAATCCGCCACTAAACAGACACCCACACAAGTCTGCCAGACCAAAGGTCAGTGATAAACTGGCGGTACCAAAACCCACACCGTTATGCCAACAGGAATACACCCACAGTATTATGACCCACGAATCACTGCAGCGGTCTTTCAACCGCAGTAAACCATTGGCGGTATACACTGCCGTGCTCAAAATTTACAAGACACCAACACACTGGACAATTCAAACTACACACACCTGACACACATACACACCACACCCACACCCTCACACCACTATAAAACACCCACCCACATTACCCACAACCCCTTGCAGTGAAAAAAAAGATAGCAAGCAGAGAGAGGCAAGCCAGGAGCACCCACTCAATCACAGGCACAATACATCATTACCCATACACCATCCACGCACCTCACAACACAACACCCCACACATCACCCCACACATCCTCACACATACCACTCACACCACATCCATGGCACCCCAAAGAAACCCCAGGTTTTCAGAGGAGGAGCTAAGGGTCATGGTGGAGGAAATCATCCAGGTAGAGCCACTGCTATTCGGATCACAGGTGCAGGAGACGTCCATTGCAAGGAAGATGGAGCTATGGCGGAGGATCGTGGACAGGGTCAACGCCGTGGGACAGCACCCCAGAACTAGGGATGACATCAGGAAGAGGTGGAACAACCTACGTGGGAAGGTAAGTTCCGTGGTTTCAAGACACCAGGTAGCCGTACAGAAGACTGGCGGTGGACCCCCGCCTCCTCCCCCACAGCTAACAACATGGAAAGTCTCGGCAATAATACATCCTGAGGGCCTCGCAGGAGTAGCAGGAGGACTGGACTCTGGTAAGTCAAATCTTTACTACTATATCCCTCCACCCTACCTGCATGCCATCACAAACTCCTACCCCTGCCCTCACCCCATCACTCCACACCTCACACATACCCCACTATCACAACCTACCCATCCCAATACCAAGCCCTGCATGTAACACCAATGCATGGACCCCATCACAGACCTGCATGGACACCCATCACCTCAGCATGCCCAGTAGAGAGACTCACCCAGCCCACAAAATCACCATGCACAAAAGACAAAGCTAACAGGGAAATCACAATCATACATGGAAACACACCCATGCACAAGATGGCACACGCAGATACAATAACACTGCTTTGGCATCCCCACAGGACCCCTACTCAACGTCACCGGAGAGGAGGTGCCAGCTACTTCCAATCCCCCCCAGAGGAGGCCCACAGTGATGACAGCAGCTCTTCGCGCCTGGATCAGGATGACCAACCTGGCCCATCAGGGAACCCTGGACAGTCGGTTACCCTGCCACAGTCCCAACCCGCCACAGAGCCTCCCCCTCAGGAAACACCAACACAGCACCCACCCAGCGGGCCCATGCCACTGACCCCAGGGCACGTCAATCGGCAGTGTGTCCACCACTACAGGGACCCCAGGCAACCCCACAAACCCAGGATGATCAGGGAACTGGGGTCTGTGGCAGTGGGCACACAGTTCAGGGGTCAGAGGCACAGGACAACAGGGAAGCTGGGAGGACTGCTGTGCGACAGGGGGAGGACAGGCCCAGGGAACCCACTCTCCACAAGGCACTCTCCAACATCCTGGGAGCAT
This sequence comes from Pleurodeles waltl, assembly GCF_031143425.1. NCBI lineage: Eukaryota > Metazoa > Chordata > Amphibia > Caudata > Salamandridae > Pleurodeles > Pleurodeles waltl. The sequence goes on from NC_090448.1 coordinate 1,007,766,181, forward strand.
ACCACCATTTGCAGGAAACCATGGGCCAGATACTGTACAAGTTGCAGGAGACCCAGTGGCTGCCGGAGGGACAATATCAGGGGATCAGGGAGGAGCTCAAAAACATCTACACCATCCTGGTCACCATTGCAGGGGTGCTGGCTGACATGGGCAAGACCATGAGGAAGGCAGTGGCACAACAACGGGCCCCTGACACTAGCCACACCAAAGAACAGCCCTCCACCTCCGCTGGCGCTAGTGGACAGGAGGCCCCGCCACAGGACCAACAGGCCACCAGCAGCCCACCCCATGCAGAAGGAGAACCACCCCGCAAACGGTCCCTGCGATCCAGGCAGAAGCCAGAGAACATTGCCAAGACCCCCGCCAGGAAATAAGACTCTCCTGATTGTCACCCTTCTGTCCCACTCTGCCATCCTGTCCACCTTGAACTGCCATTACTCCCCTTCTCATCCCCCATAGGACAATGCACCTGTGATACCAAGAGACTGGACTGTACCCTGGACTTTCCTCCACCATCACCCCAGCTCATTGCACATCTCCCTCAACTTATGAGCACTTAAATAAACACCCTTGGAACAAATACAAATCTGGAGTCTCTCAAATGATTGAAATATGTATTAGTTCAACATTCTGAAAGCATTGCAAGTCATATGTACAGTTAAATATACTTTGGAATGGCCTTTGGTGGGCAGCAGTACACATAGCAGGAGCCAGAGTGGGACACAAAGATCTGAAAATAGAGATGCCAAAGGGTACAGTAAGTGGCCATAGACATAGGGAAATCAGGCTGCCATGTACAATGTTCAAAAGAAAACTGAAAAGTTAAGTGAAGTTACAGTGTCTTACCTGTGTGTCACTGGAAGTACTGCTGTATTATATTACTTCTGTTGTCAACATCTTCTTCCTCTGCCTCCTCTTCCTCACTGTCCACAGGCTCCACCGCTGCCACAAGTCCATCTCCAGGCTCCCTTCCTGCAAAAAGGGCACCTGGCGTCTCAAGGCCAGGTTGTGTAACAAGCAACATGCAACGATGATCTGGCACACTTTCTTGGGTGAGTAGTACAGGGATCCACCTGTCGGATGGAGGCACCGGAACCTGGCCTTCAGGAGTCCGAAGGTCCTTTCAATAATCCTCCTTGTACGCTCATGTGCCTCATTGTAATGTTCCTCTGCCCTTGTCCTGGCATTTCTCAGTGGTCAGTAGCCATGAGTGGTTGGGGTAACTAGAGTCACCTGCAAATATCGAAGGATGCTTGTTAGACACGCACTAACCCTTAGGGACAACCCCATACCCAGACACCTACTTATACTGTGTGGCGACCTTGGGCTCACCTATTAGCCACACCCGGTGCCTCTGGAGTTGGCCCATCACTTATGGGATGCTGCTATTCCTCAAGCTAAAGGCGTCATGCACAGAGCCATGATATTTGGCATTCACATGGGAGATGTACTGGTCCGCCAAACACACCATCTGCACATTCATAGAGTGATAGCTTTTTCTATTCCTGAACACTTGTTCATTCCTCTGGGGGCGGGGGGACAAATGCCACGTGTGTACCATCAATGGCACCAATGACGTTGGGGATATGTCTCAGGGCATAAAAGTCAGCTTTCATTGTGACCAAATCATCCACCTGGCAGAATACGATGTAGCTGCGCATGTGTTTCAGCAGGGCTGACAATACTCTGGTCAATACGTTGGAGAACATTGGTTGAGACATCCTTGATGCCATGGCCACTGTTGTTTGGAAGGAACCACTTGCCAGGAAATGGAGCACTGACAGGACCTGCAGTAGAGGGGTGATACCTGTGGGCTGGCGGATAGCTGACATCAGGTCTGACTCAAATTGGGCACACAGTTCTTGTATTGTGGCCCAATCAAGTCTGTTGGTTAGGGTAATCTGTCTGTCCTCCCTTGTCGCAAGGTCCACCAGGGGTCTGTACACCGGAGGATGTCGCCATCTCATATTCAGCCTCAGCGGTTGAAGCATATGGAAGAAAACGGTGAGCAGAGGGTCATATTAACACATCTATAGCACTAATGATGATTATTTTCCTTTACAGAACCAGTATGTAAACCCGACAGTCAGTTGCTATGCCAGTGTCTGCTGTGATGCAGTTAGGTGCCATGCCTTGTGCCCCCCTGAAATAGCAGCTGCCTGGCCTGTGAGGAGGGACAAGTGGAAATGAGGTAATTCCGCTGGCGTTGTGTGCCGTCGCCATAGGTGGTCGAAGACCACCGCGCAACTTGGCATTGTTTATCATTGGGCCCTATGGGCTCCAGGAGTCAATGGCGATGTACGCCGGCGGTGACGGTATGCACCGCCGCGGACGTGACCGCTATTTTCTATCTCTTCACTCACTTGCTAGCTGACCTTCAACAGGAGAGGACCTACACTTCAAGTGCTGCTGTGACCTGTGTCTGGAAGTGACAATGGCTCATGTGTCTGGGGAAAGAGCCCCTGCCTTCACTGCCGAGGAGTTGGAGAAACTGGTGGATGGGGGTCCTACCCCAGTACACTTCACTCTATGGTCCTTCAGACAAACAGGTGAGTACACTGTCAGCATGATGATCGGGCCATGATTGTATGGAGTGCTGTGTGTGGAAGCCATATGTAGGGGGGGCTGAGGGGTCCTGGGCAGAGTGCTGCATGTATGGTGGTCAATGTATGTGCGTAAGGGGATGGGAGGGATATGGCGGGCCATGAGGATGACAGTCCGGACGGTATGACTAAGCCTTTTTCTGATGTCTTTTCCTTGCATGTCAGCGCCCACCAGAAAAAGGGTATTTGGCGTGCTATCGCCAAGGAGGTGCAGACCCTGGGGGTCTTTGACAGGTGGAGCACCCACTGCCGCAAAAGGTGGCAGAACCTGTGCCGCTGGGCAAAGAAGATGGCGGAGGCCCAGCTGGGGCTGGCCTCCCAACGAGGAAGGGGTGCCCGTCGCACCATGACCCCCCTGATGTTCGGCATCCTGGCAGTGGCCTATCCGAGTTGGATGGGCACTTGAAGGCATCACAGCAGTCACAAGGGGGTGAGTACAGATTCTGAATCATGACTTTGCGCGTGTTAAGAGTTACCTGGGTTAGTGATGTGGGCTATGGGTGCCCCTATGCCAGGGCGAAGATAGCAGGGTAGGTCCCATGTTGGGCAGGCTATGAAGCACTCCTACCCCAATAGTGTTAGTGGGCATCTACTACTCTGCAGGGTCCTGTGGGTTTCAGTTGTGTTGATAATGGCATTAGGCATTGTACCCCATGGGCTGGTGACTATCGTAGTAACTGGTAGTGCATGGCCTAGTGCATAGGGCTGCTCCCTGTGTGTTGTGTATGCCAACGGTAGTGGTGCTGCTGGCATTGACCAAGTGTATCCTCTGTCTCTCACCCCCCTTTTTGTTTTGTCACCCTTTCCTTGTGTGCATTAGCATCATCTGGGGGAGGAGCAGAGGCACCGGTGACGGAGGGAGCTGCATCCCACAAGGGCCTGGAGGCCGAATCCACTGACGGGGAGTGCACCAGTGGGACAGAGAGCGAGGGGAGCACCACGATGGGGACAGGAGGGGAGACTACAGCCACCAAATACTCCTTCCATGGAAGCTCCCTGGCGGTGGCGGATACCTCTGTGCCCACCCCAACAACAGGTACAGCCACCACCGCCCCTATCAGCACCGCCCTCACAGCAGCCCCTCATCGTGTTTCCTGTGCCTGCTCACCCAGGAGGGTGGGCATCTCCTTCGCCCCAGGCACCTCAGGCCCTGCCCCAGTAAGCCCTGCTGCCCTCAGTGAGAAGGCTATTGACCTCCTGAGATCCCTCACTGTTGGGCAGTCAGCCGTACTGAATGCCATCCAGGGTGTCGAGAGGCATTTGCAAAAATACAAATGCATACCTGGAGGGCATTCACTCTGGCGTGGCGGCCCAACAGAGAGCATTTCAGGCTCTGGCCTCAGCACTGATTGCAGCCCTTGTTCCAATCTCTAGCCTCCTCCCTCCAACGTCCTCTACCCAGATTCAATCCCCTCAACCCCAGCCTATCCCAAGCACACCTTCAGACCAGCATTCACCCAAATCAACACACAGAAGTGGCTCAGGCAAACACAAGCACCACACTTCATCTCACAGGCACTCACACAAGCACCATCCCCATGCAGACACACTACCATCCTCTGCCTCCACTGTGTCCCCCTCCTCCTCATCGTCCACCTCCCTCCCAGTAGCGTCTCCACTCACACCTGCATGCACTACATCCTCACCCACTACCTCCATCACCAGCACGCCCATCACAACACATCCCTCATGGGCAATCACCACCCCTACATCCATGCACACATCCCCTGTGTCCTCTCCCAGTGTGTCTGTGACCCCTTCTCCCAAAGTACACAAATGCAAACACCCATCCACCTCACAACAGCATCCAGCCCATGCACCTGCACCCAAACTCAGCAGACAGACACTTCCTACAACCACTCCCTCTTCCTCCACTCCCAAACCCTCTCCTTCTTACCGCCCCAGTGTCTCTAAGAAGCTTTTCCTGGCAAACATTGACCTCTTCCCTACCCCTCGTCCCCGTCCTTCCCCTCGGGCCAAGGTATCCTGAACCCAGGCCAGCACCTCAGCCACCAAGTCGGCGTCCGCTGTGGTACCTGCAACTCACAGAGGCTCAAAGGGGGCACCTGTCAGCCCAGCCAGTGTGCCACCAACCCCTGCAAAGGTCAAAACCAATCCCCCACCTGCCAAGGTTAAGAGGAGGACAGCGTGCAGCAAAGGCAAGGAGCACAAACCACCCAGCAAGGCCTCCTCAAAAACTCCATCTGCCAGACCCAAGATCACACCACCATCTGCCAAGGTGAGGAAGGGGCAAAAAACACTAGGCAAGGCACTTCAGCCATCGGAGGCTACAGGTGAAGGCCACAACCGCCAGCCCCGCGGCCAGCAGCACCAGCAGCTCCGCCAGCAGCCCCGCCACTAGCATCGCCACCAGAACCGCCACCCGCACCGCCGCTAGCACCACTACTGCCAGCAGCAGCAGCCCCAGTGGGTAGCCGTCCAAGGCTGCAGGAGAAGGGCTGGAGCCTCCCACCACCACTGGCAGCACCCCCAACAGCACCGGCACTACCACCAGTTTGCAGCCTTAGCCACCGCAGGATGGAGTCTAGCCCTGCCTCCATAGACTATCATGCAACCTGTTCCCTGCGAATCTCGTGCCTCAGACACCCAGGTGAGAGACTGTGACCTTGCACCATCCAGGATAAAGCACTCTGGGCACAAAGCCCCCTCCAGAACCAGTGGAAGAAGGCATCCACTCACCCCGCCTTGGCAGGATGAAGCACACTGGGCACAAAGCCCCCTCCGGAACCAGTGGAGATATGCATCAACTCACCCTATCCTTGGCAGGATGAAGCACACTGGGCACAAAGCTCCCTCCAGAACCAGTGGAAGAAGGCATCCACTCACCCCCTCCTTGGCAGGATGAAGCACACTGGGCACAAAGCCTCCTCCATAACCAGTGAAGATATGCACCCATTCACCCTATCCTTGGCAGGATGAAGCACACTGGGCACAAGGCCCACTCCAGGACCAGTGGAAGAAGCCATCCACTTGGAAAACTGTGGCCTTGCACTCCCCAGGAGCAAGCAGTGGGCAAACCACCCACTTGAGAGTCTTGTGAGACTGTGACCTTGCACTCCCCAGGAGCAAGCAGTGGGCAAAGCACCCACTTGAGAGACTTGTGAGACTGCGGCTTTGCACTCCCCAGGAGCACACAGTGGGCAAACCACCCACTTGAGAGACTTGTGAGACTGTGGCCTTGCACTCCCCAGGACCAAGCAGTGGGCATGGAGCCCCCTCGAGGAGCAGTGACATTATTCCATCTTCTGGCTGAGGTGCCCCCCCCCTTTCCTATCCCCCTGAGGTGCCTGTGTGTTTTCGACCTGATGCCCCTGCAGTGTTCTCTCCTTATTGAGGAAGGAGTCAAGTGTGGGTTTGGCCCATGATTTTTGGCCCAGCTGCCCACGGACAATTTGAATAGATAATGCACCGTCTTATGTACATATTGTATATTTTTGTAAATACTGTTTTCCTATTTATTACGTATATCTGCCTATTTCTAAAGTATCACTGTTTAACTCAATTCCTTTCATCCTTGCGGTCTTCAAGGGGGTTACAGGGTGTAAATGTTATGTTGATGCATGTGTTTGTGAGTATGGTGTTGTGGGTGAGGGTGGGGTGGGGGGTTGAGTGTTGTGTGTGTCACTCTCTTTTTCCTCCCCCCCTCCCCTGTGTACTAGGTGCAGTACTCTCCGTGGTCGTCGCCGCCACCTTTCGTATTCCTGGTAGATGAGGAGGTAGACCAGCATGTGCAGGACCTGCAGCTCGGGCTCCATGGCGTCCTGGTTCTTCATTGAGTGTTGAGAGGTGAGTGGTTTCCCTTCCAAATCTGTTTCTGCTGTGCTTTTGATGGTGTTGGTAGCAGCCCGGAAAAGCTGGCGGATTGGTGGGTTGTGATAGGGTGGCCGGTACATTGTCTTCCACCTGTCTGTTGGTGGTTACCGCTGTGGTGTTTGTTGCTACCGGCGTGGCGGTTGGAGTGTTAAAGTGGCTGGCTGTGTTGGCGGTTTCTGCCATGGTCGTGATCCCATTTTTGTTACCGCTGGCCTATTGGTGGTATTATCGCCGCTTTAACACCGACTGCCAGGGTTGTAATGAGGGCCAGTATCTCCAGGACAATGTACATTCAGGATAACTGGTCAGCAAGGAATGATAAAGACAGTCTGGAGAGGAACCAAAATACTTTGCATACACTCAAAGTGTCCTCAGAGAACACCATTCACACTGCCCATACTTCCTTAGCCACACAAACATTGAGTAACATGCCCCACATACGGAACATTGCATATCCACTGAGGTGGTCATTTATGAGTAACTGCAATGGAATTTACAGGAGAGAAGCTGGTTTGCCATCTCTCTCTCCTTCACCAGGACAGATTAAAAACTGTGTTCCTCTGAAATAAGATCACCTCTAACCAACCATCAATCACAGGTGCCCCCACTAGCATCTCAAACATGGAATACCTAGAAAGAAGTCACAGATTTTTAGCACATTGTGCTGGAGAAGGAAGAAAATGCTGGTCAAGAAATGCAATGCTGCAGAATTGCAGACACTTTGCAACCAGCAAGATATTTTGTCCCTACAAGAAGATAAAACAATAAAAATAAACATTGTGACAGATTCACAAAAAACATTTTGGTATACATAACTTAGTACATTGATTACTAAATGGAGTTCACAAATGTGCGGTAAGAGATCTTCAACTTCACTTCTCCCATCTTTTGTGTTTTCAGATCACCACACCAATGACAGAGGTCTCTGGACACAGGACGTGAGGGAGGGATAAGAGTTACTGGTGGGAAAATGAGAAACAATTACTACAAAATGGGTGGTATTCAGTGGAAGTAGAGGAGAAATTTAAGGAGGGACATGAGGATACAAAATACATACCCACAGAAGAGTGAGACTGTTGTTGTTCACAAAAATTTTCAAATTCTACCATAATAGTGACAAAACATGCTTAAATGTCGGTGTGGGTGGTAAACTCTGCTCCGCTGGTGGAGTTCCCCATGTTTTGCCCACTCCGCACTCTTCTTGGAGCATGGCAAAAACTTGTCAACCGCCCTGTGGCGGAGTTTAGCACCCACCCCTACTTATATGATAGACCCACAGCACAGTTGCGGGGACAGATAAAGGAACATAGCTTCCTCCCTTCTCTGGGCTGGGAGAGATGAACAGCAGCTTCTTCTCTGGGTTGTGAGAGAGTCTGTGCTGCCCAGCCCACACTCAGCTGAGACTGCTGACCTGCCCGTGCCTTCTCTCGACAGTGCCGCTAACACTTCAGGCATCAATGAAAGTGGGCTTCAAGGCCCGCACGAGTGCAGGTCTAGTATCTGGTGGCCTTGAGTGCCCTCAGGAGCTAGGGGGCAACCTACAGAGTTGCAAAATTGGCTCTGCATTTGGTTTCTGCACTCCCTCCTTCAAGAGTATGTGGCTGTGCTGTTAATTGGTTGCAACATCCGCGTCTTTCCCAGCGGCATCTGGTGCTTTACTGAATATGGGCTTTCTGCTGCCTCAAAAGAGACGGTGAAGATTCTTTAAATAAAATAAGTGGCACATGCGTGCTGCAAACATTAGCAAAATTTGTAGCCAAACAGCAAGTGTTTACTTTCAAATACATTATTTATGTGCATGATCATGAACGTTGGGCCTTGTCAGTTCACAGCTATGGGTGTTTGAAGTCCAGTCCGGTCTTGGAGTACGGCAAAACTGGCCCTAGGTTGCTTGTGTTCCAGTTCACGGAGAACCAGTCCTGGAAGTTCGGGTTGGACTGCTCCCATTGGAACAGGGTCAAGACTCATTTGCATTTGGCTGGGAACAAACTGAGGTGGCTTGATGTACAAAATTACAATGCACTGAGATGTGGCCCAAGGAAGTAGCGGTGGTTGACATTAGTTCAGCCATTCCATTTGTCACTTTGTTGTATGCTTTAGTGTGTCATCCTTGGAGTAAGTTAAGAGTCAAACATGGAGGAGCACTGTAAAAATATATATGTATGTGTGTGTGTGTCTGTGTATATATATATATATATATGTATATATATATATATACATATATATATATATATAGACATATATATGTGAATATATATGTATGTACTGCAAAAAAAATATGTATGTGTGTCTGTGTGTGTATAAATAAATATATATGGATATATATGAATATATTTTTATATCTATATATATAGAGAGAGAGTGGGTCACTTGAGCACCACCTGGGTGAGCAGGTAGTCTCATTCAAACTGGGAGTCTCCTGGCAAGAGTCTACAAGGGATTGGTCTGTCTACGGCAGTATCGAGTGGTCTAAATGGAATTGCTAGTTCAGAATGGACTGAGGAAATGTAAAGGAGAATGTCGGGGAGTAGGAATGGTGGCGGACCTGACCGACGGTGATTCAGAGAGGCTGGAGGCTGCAAAGCATGTTTTTTGTGAAAGTGACAATACTATTAGTGGGATCCGTGCCGGCGGCATACCAACAATCTTTTGGGGGTCATTACGACTTCAGCAGACATAAAAGGCCATCTGCCTTACTCCCAAGTGTCAGGTTGCCGCCAATGCAGCCGCCTTTCCCCAGGCCCCATAAAGAGTTTCCCGCTGGCCCAGCGGGAAACAGCCTACAACATTGACGCCGCCTCATAATAGAGCCGGCAGAAATGTTGTAGTGCATAGGGTGCACCAGCACTCGTTGCAATGTTCATTGTCTGCAAAGCAGACAGTGAACATAGTGACGGGACTGGCCAGGGGTCCCTGCACTGCCCATGCCAAGTGCATGAGCAGAGCAGGGGCCCCCCTAGGGCCCCCTGCACCCTGTCTCTGCCAGCAGTTACATGGTGGTGCTACCACTGTGTAACTGCTGGCTGAGAAGGAGGTCGGAATCCCCAGGACAGTGCTGCATGCAGTGCCGCCATGGCGGGTTAGGGCTGCCAGCACCACTAGCCCGTCCTATGGAGGAAAACTGCCAGTGCTGGCGGTCCGACTGTGGCGCAACCGCCACGATCATAATGTGTCGATCGAACCACCACATTGACGGTGGTCCGACTGCCACAGCAACCCTGGTGGTCTTCAGACCACCTGGGTCGTAATAAGGCCCTTTATCTTTAAAACAGAAACTATTTGCCATGGAGAAATGAATTAAGAAAGAAATCAGTAAATGGCAGGAGTTAGCATAGTTGAACAGATACATGTAAGTGAACCGGTTTCCTAGGGGATTCTGTAATTTCACAGTTCTGACTGCAAATATGCAGATTTGGGCCTCCAACGTCTACGTAATGAGATCAAGGAGGCCAAAAAGATTATAGAGGATGACTCGGACCAGGCACAATTAAAGGAATTGTCATATAAAATGAAGGCTGGTCAAACATGAGGAAGCGGTAAATTAAAAAAGCGACAGAAATGTTTACAAGATAAGCGCAACTATGCTGAGGGGAGAATTTTCCCGTAAAAAACTTGGAAGGAGTTGCAATTCACATGTCATTGTGCCTACGGACGTGCCTGTGTTCTTAAAGGTAGGTGTTCCCTTCTATATTCTTCGTTTCTGCCAGGTTTTTGGTGGCTGTGGTTCCTGGTGATGTGCAACCTCGTAATATGGTTGTGGGATACTGCCTGACCGCCAGACTGGAGATGGTTGCTGCCTGGCACGCCAGCTCCTCCCCTGTGGTGGGCTGAACGGTGACTTGGCTGTGTTCTGCAGGTACCTTCCCAGGACTTGTGATATGGCGGTCTTCACCGGCGGACCCGCGGGGATGCGGCCGCCAACTCCACTGCTGCGGTACTGCCAAACTCGTAAAGGGCCATAGACTAAAGAAACATTTAAGACTATTTTTACAAATATTTAATTTGGATTGGATAGAATTACATTTAAAATGTTCATTACCTTTCAAATAAAATGTGTAAGAATTTTTTTTTCTCCATAGGGAAACACATTCTAAGCAAACAAATATTGCGTATAAAAATAAAATAACAAGAATTATACTTTAAAACAATAAAAAATAGTAGTAATAGAAAGATATGTAAAATTTTAAGGCATTGACTTTTAACTCCAGCACAAGTTTAATTTACTTTATATTTCCATATACAAATGTTTTTATAAGTTTAAAAAAATAAAAATAAACATACTTGAAAAACTATGTATTCCCAAAAAATAAAGTTAAACATTAAATAGATATATATATTTATATAAAACATTTTTAAATGTTTCACAAACACCATAAATGTATAAAATATTTTAAAACGTGTTCAAATTATATCAAATTCTCCAAACTTTGTAAAAAATGTAAAAACAAATAATACTCAGATATATTAATATGACATAAATAATGGAAACAGTTTTAATAAAATTAGGGCCTGATTCACATTGTGGAAACTAGGTACAGAGTTTTTCACATACATAGATTTCATCCTACTCATAGGCAGAGATGTATCCCTAAATGGTATTCCCCAATTATGGATGGAAATCTTTGCATAGTATTAGGATTGCCAAGTCTTGACCCCCTAACACAAGGAGGTGGAGCCTCCTACAACAGCAAAATACCTCCATTAAATTACTACTGGGATGGTTGGTTGATGTGGTGAGTGTCACCTGTTGATGGATGTGGCGAAGTCCTGACAAGTAACTCCATCACCTCCTTGCTGTATAAGTTGTGGTGCATGTATATGATTTTTTTTGGGAATATAAGTTTTATATAACTTGAAGCTATTATTAATGTTTGTATTTTAATAAATGAAATAATAAACTGTAATAAAGAATAATGTTTACACATTCAGAAAGATACTTCTATTTTTTTCATATTTTCTCCATGTAGGGATAGTATTAGTATTGTTCTTTGACTCCATTGAGTCCTTCACCCTAGTGTCGGATAGATTGCAGCCTATTTTGTCAGTGGATCTACTGTGTTATATGTAAGGTACATTTTCTCAATACCAATTTTGTTGCTCTTTTGTGGGTGTGCTTTAGTATGGGCATGTGCTTCTGTAAATGCTCCTTAAAATTCCCTTAACCTCAACGATCCTTCCACGTTTTCTACAAAAACTGGTCTCCACGCTCATGGATGTGAATTAATAATATAATTTTCAAAACTATATTTAATGACATAAATGGGAAAAAGTACCTCCTGAATTACAGATATTTAAAGTCACTGAGGAGTTCTATGACCCTGTAGAGGAACAAAGCTGAAGGGAATATTCATTTATAAAGTATGAAATTCTAAGGTGGCTAGCAATATTCTTATCATGCACGGCATGGTGCTCTTTATTTTTCATAATACATGAAAAATGCTCATATAGCGTGATTCCCAGGTAGTCAAACACCTTGACCTGTTCCAAGGCCACTACTCTTTTGGAAAAGAGTATGGGCATCCCCCGAGCTAGACTCCTATAGGGAAGGGTTGGAGGCAATCATGAGTTTGCAAGGCACCTGCAAATTGCTGTGGCTTCAATACATCAAGGATACCGCAAGAAAAATAGTAAGGGCCAGTTTGTGGGGGAACCCAGAGGTGGCCTGTCTTGCAACATCCAAGAGTGACTTGGGTAGGTCTTACAAAAATGTCAAATTGACTACACATTTGGCTAACTCTGTGCACGACTCCGTGACTTCTAGGTTTTTAGATTTTAAAGACTATTATGGTTGAACACTTTTTAGATGAGGTGCAGCCAGAGTTAGCAAGGAAATTTTCCTTGCAGTTTAATCACGGGCCCTTCCTCTTAGTATGTTGATCTGCAAGTGGGGGGCAGGATGTGATGCATCAAATGTGACATGTCCAGCATGAGGTGGGGCCGAGGAAAAAAGAGGTACACTTTTTATTCTTTTGTAAAGCCTACAAACACGCTAGATTGAATGGTTGGTCCCCTCTGCAGAAATCTAGGTACTGCCCAACACCTAGTAGCTTTAGAAATTTTGAAAACCAACGTACACCAGCCAATTGATTTTTCTGTGTCCAGGTATTTGTTCATGGCTTGAAATATCCGCAAGAGATGTGTGTAGCTGTGTTTAGGGGTGGCTGGGGGAGGGTAACCCATTTTATTATTTTTATCTCATGTTATATAATTATATTTTTAAATTATTTTTATATATTTGTGCAATTGACTCATATTTTACGACTGTGATGAACCTGCTTATTTGAATGGAAAGGCTTTCTTTCTCTTGATGTACTTTTTTGGCTCTTAGCTGCAATAAAGTTATAATGATGATGATGATGACATGGTCAAGTCATCATCTTTCCCACAAACCACTTAAATCCTGTCTTTGTAGCTCTTTCATGTGAAAGAGAGGGCATGTTTGCAAACATGAAGAATAAAAATAGAACATCTAGTGCAAAATCAAACACAACAAAAAAACTGTTAGATATTTGTTGCAAAAAGATATTAGAATTGTTTTGTTTTAAAAAAGGGTGCAGTAGCTCGGAATGTAAAGAAACATGCAGAACGATTCCAAATTTTCTATAATTACACTATAAAAACTGATTGCTATAGATATATCGAATTTCTGTACATCTAGAAAAACAGAGAAGATAATTGACCTGGCCTGCCTTTCCCTAGGCTTCTGGCTGTGGCAGCAGGCATTGAGATGTCAGAACTCCACTGTATTAAGTTATTACAGTTGAGCGACTACATCATTTCTTTATAATAGGCAACTGGGAGATTAGGTCCCTGGGGCCTTAAACATGCTCAGGGGTACCCCAAACCCCCCTTCCTATCTAAGAAATGGATTTGGCCCTAATGGGGTCTCATGCCCAACTGCCCAAATAAAAACAATATTATAAAACAGGAATGTGAACTGGGTGGAGTAGCTGCTCATTTCATAGTTATTGCTTCAGTTGGGGAGCACCCTATAATGCCCATTAAGGGTGTTTAAAAAAAATTGTTTATGCTTGTGGTGCTCTTAAAAGAGGCAGGGGCAACTCCATGCTTTTTTAATGTACGGGAGCGCAGCAGCCCCCTGGGAACATTTTCAAAAAGTTGCAGTAGGTCTCCTGGGTCACTAAATTCATGATCCGAGGAGGGCTTGCCATATTTTTTAAAGCACTCCACAGTTGAGCTGTATGTTGATCAGCTGGGGTGCAGGGACCCAAGTTCTATGCCATTTTGTGGCTTGAGGAATGTTAAAGAAAAAACAACCTATGTTTACTGTTGTTTTGAAGAAAAAATGCTTTAAAAAAAAAAACATATTTATCATTGTTATTAATCATTGAAATTTATATACATAGAAATACACTGGATTATAGTTAATGATACAATATTGAATTGATATATTGACAAAGCTAAAGAGTCAGCTTTATAATATTGTTGTGCTGACCTCTATATAAAGCTAATAGACCCACTTTTTATATTTTTCTGTTCTAACCCTTTGACAAGGGCAGTAGGTTTGTCTTACTTAAAATGGCGCCCTTTAAATTGTTACATTACAGAGTTAGCTGTGCACAGTGGGGGATTGGTCTTCTGTAGGGGATTGGGCAGTAGGCTGTCCATGGGTGGTTGGGCACAGGGCCTGGCCTGCAAAACCTCATGCCACAGACAGCCATCCACTTCTTTTAACCCTGCACATTGCATTACTTCTTACATGTTCTGTGACTGTATTGTGAACATCCCCAGAGCTATCTAATAACATTGTGCATAGGGAGGGCAGGAAATATAGCTACTTTAGAGCACAGGTTTTAGTTGAGATAACTGTAACTGGTGACTTTCAGTGGCTTTGTTGGTTTTAAACGTTATGGGGGTCATTACAACCCTGGCGGACGGTGTTAAAGCAGCGGTAATACCGCAAACAGGCCGGCGGAAAAAAAAGGGAATTATGACCCTGGTGGAAACCGCCAACATAGACAGCCACTTTAACACTCCACCCGCCACAGCGGTACAGACAAGCAGCGTGGCGGTCACCGCCAACAGACAATGTACCACCCACGGTATCACAACCCGCCAATCCGCCACATTTTCCGGGGCGGATTCACTGTGGATAAAAACACAGCGGAAACAGCTTTTGCAATGGGAAAACGCTCACCTTAACACACTCCACGAGGAAGGAGGCCACCATGGAGCCCGAACTACAAATACTCCCTGCGCTTGTCTTTCTGCTCCTCTACGATCACCAGCAACGTAGGTGCCGAAGACAACGGTGAGTACTGCACCTACGACATAGGGGAGGGGGGAGGCAAAAGTCAGGGGGACACACACGCAACACCCCCACCCCCAACCCGACCCTCACCCACTACAACACACACACCAATGCATTTCCAAACAGCACAGTAACAACCCACAACCCCCCCCCCCCCGGAAGAATGCAAAGACAAAAGGAAATCAGTTCAAACATTGTAATGTATCAAACCACAGTAACCAAATATATACTGATATATATACACATTCCAGAATTTATACATTACGATTAGTAGTGCAGGTATGCACATATCAATGTCCATGCACCACTGGGCCCAAAATGCATGGGCGAGGCCCACACTAGATACCTGTCCACAAACGGAGAGAACACTGCAGGGGCATCAGATAGAAATACAATAGGCACCTCAGGGGTAAGGGAATGGGGGGGCACCTCAGCCGGATTACAGCACCACGCCAGATCCACGACGGGGCTCCATGCCCATTGATGTATCCTGGGGAGTGCAAAGCCACTGTCTCTCAAGTCTCTACAGTGGGTGGGTTGCCCACTGTACTATCCTGGGGAGTGCAAAGCCACAGTCTCTCAAGTCTCTACAGTGGGTGGTTTGCCCACTGTACTATCCTGGGGAGTGCAAAGCCACAGTCTCTCAAGTCTCTACAGTGGGTGGTTTGCCCACTGTACTATCCTGGGGAGTGCAAAGCCACAGTCTCTCAAGTGGATAACAGTCTCCACTGGTTCTGGAGGGGGACTGGTGCCCAGAATGCATCAGGCTCCCCGTGACTGTCCCTGTTCTGTCACTGTCCCAGCTGCACATGAGCTAACGATGCTTGATTTAGCGGTCTGTTCCCTGTTCAGCAGTGCTTTGCCCTGTTCAGCGGTCTTCACCATGGCGGTCTCTGACCTGTTCAACGGTGCTTTGCCATGTCGGTCTTTGCCCTGTTCTGCGGTGCTATGCCCTGTTCAGCGGTCTTCACCATGGCGGTCTCTGACCTGTTCAGCGGTGCTTTGCCATGTCAGTCTTTTCCCTGTTCAGCGGTGCTTTGCCCTGTTCAGCGGTCTTCACCATGGCGGTCTCTGGCCGGTTCAGCGGTACTTTGCCATGTCGGTCTTTGCCCTGTTCAGCGGTGCTATGCCCTGTTCAGCGGTCTTCCCCATGGCGGTCTCTGACCTGTTCAGCGGTGCTTTGCCATGTTGGTCTTTTCCCTGTTCAGCGGTGCTTTGCCATGGCGGTCTCTGCCCTGTTCAGCGGTGCTTTGCCCTGTTCAGCGTTCTTCCCCATGGCGGTCTCTGACCTGTTCAGCGGTGCATTGCCATGTCGGTCTCTGCCCTGTTCAGCGGTGCTTTGCCCTGTTCAGCGGTCTTCACCATGGCGGTCTCTGCCCTGTTCAGCGGTCTTCACCATGGCGGTCTCTGCCCTGTTCAGCGGTGCTTTGCCATGGCGGTCTTTGCCCTGTTCAGCGGTGCTTGACTTTGCTGTCTCTGACCTGTGCATTGGTGTGTGGCATGATGGTCCCTCATTGCCCAGCGGGGCTGTGGCTTCCGGGGCCCTCCAGGCCACTGACTCTGGCGGTGGTCTCCGGACCAGTGACGATACTGGTGCCCTCCAGGGCACTGACTCTGGCGGTGGTCTCCTGACCAGTGACGATACTGCTGCCCTCCAGGGCACTGACTCTGGCGGTGGTGTCTGGACCCGTGACGACAGTGCTGGCAGTGGCGTCCCGGCCGCCGGGGAGGATGGCGCCCTTCTCCGCCGTGCTGCTCTTACCATACTTTGGTGACTTCTTCTGGCCCTTCACCACCTTTGGAGGAGTCACAGCTGACTCGGCACTCCCCCCGGGACCCTCGTGAGCAGTTTTGCCACCAGGAGTCTTCACCCTGTCCCGTCGGCCACTTTCCAACTTAAGGTGCTTTACAGGGGGTGGTCTGGCAGTGCTTTGGCTCCGTGTCACACTGGCTGCCCTGGTGGCGGGTGCACTCCACACACCTTTCACACGCACCACTGGTACTGGAGTTTTTTTGGCTGAGGTGCTACTATGGGACCTATGAATTGGACGGGTGGGGGTGGTGGCAAAGAGGTCAACGTTGGTGAGGAAGAGTTTCTGACGAAGACTGGGATGGGTAGCTGGAGGGGGTCTGGGAGTGGAGGAAGAGGAGGTGGTTGTAGGAGCTGTAACTTTAGGTGATTTGGGTGCAGGTACTGGAGGCTGTTGTGAGGTGGATGGATGTTGGGTGTGTGGGTGCCCGCATTTGTGTACTTTTGGAGGGGGCGTCACAGACACACTGGGAGTGGACACAGGGGACGTGTAAATGGTAGTGGGGGTGGTGAGTGCAGGTGAAGGGGGTGTGGTGCTGGGTGTTCTGGTGCGAGTCCTAGTGCCTGTAGATGTAGTTCATGCAGGTGAGAGTGTAGACAACACTGGGAGGGAGGAGGGAGACGACGAGGAGGGGGACACAGTGGAGGCAGTGGATGTTGTTGTGTCTGTATGTGGGTGATGCTTGTTTGAGTGCCTGTGGGTTGTGTGGTGCTTATGTTTGCCTGAGCTACTTTTGTGTGTTGAGGTGTATGCATGCTTGTCTGATGGTGTGCTTGGGATAGGCTGGGGTACAGGGGACTGGGTCTGGGTGAAGGAAGTTGGAGGGGGGAGGGTAGACACAGGGACAATGGCTGCCATCAGTGCTGAGGCCAGAGATTGCAGGGTTTGATGAAGGGCAGCCTGACCAGAATGAATGCCCTCCAGGAATGCATTACCGTGTTGCAACTCCCTTTCTACACCCTGGATGGCATTCACAATGGTAGACTGCCCAACAGTGAGTGACCTGAGGAGGTTAATGGCCTCCTCACTGAGGGCAGCAGGGGTGACTGGGGCATGGGCTGAGGTGCCTGGGGCGAAGGTGATGCCCACCCTCCTGGGTAAGCGGGCACGGGGCGAACGCTGAGGGGCTGCTGGGAGGGCGGTGCTGGTAGGGGAGGCGGCGGCTGTACCTGTAGAAGTGGGGGGCACAGATGGTGCCGCCACCACAAGGGAGCTCCCATCGGCGGACAAGTCCGTGTCGCTGTTTGGTGATCCGGTGACCGACGTGAAGCTCCCCTCGCCCTCCGTCCCACTGGTGTATTCAGAGTCTGTGGTGTGGCCCGCCATGGTCATGTGGGATGCAGCTACCTCGTGCTCGGGTGCCACTGTACCTCCGCCTGATGATGCTGATGCACACAAGAACAGGGAGAGCACAAAAAGGCGGGGGGGACGACAGAAGAAAGACAGGTTGAGTGTAAGGCTTACCGCTACCGTTGGCGGACAATACAGACACAGCAGCCCCCTGCACTACGCCGCGCTCTTGGCCTCTACAGATGCAATTCCTGGGATCTGGCCTACATGGCTATGGTGGTCATCTGCACACATAGATGACACAGGGGCATGTATACCTGTACTTGGCACTCTAAAGAGGTGGGATGAAGTGCCACATGGCCTGCATTCCGGAGGGGCCTAGCCTACGGAACTCGCCCTGGCCTAGGGAAACCCAAAGCCCTCCTCCCCCACCCAGACACCTTCACTGCACGCAAAGTCCGCTGAATGATGTTGTACTCACCCCCTTGTGTCTGCTGTGATGCCCTCAAGCGCCCATCCAACTCAGGGTAGGCCACCGCCAGGATCCGGAACATCAGGGGGGTCATGGTTCAACGGCCACCCCTCCCACGTTGGGAGGCTATCCCCAGCTGAGCCTCCGCCGTCTTCTTGCTCCAGCGGCGAATGTCCTCCCATCTTTTCCGGCAGTGGGTGCCCCGTCTCTGGTGGACCCCCAGGGTCCGGACGTCCTTGGCGATGGCACGCCAAATGTCCTTCTTCTGGTGGGCGCTGACCTACATGACATGTACAGGGGAAGAAGAGAAGTCATTAGCAACTGCACCGTCGAAGTGAGTGGCCCCCATCCCTACCCTTGCCATGTGGCACATGCATTCACAGTCCTTCATGTTCCCTGAACTCTGCCCCCTTCCTACTGACATCCACCCCTCTCCACCCAGCATAGGCCATACAACGTGCTCCCTGTGTACTTACCTGTTGGTCTGGAGGACCGTATCGTAGCGTGTACTGGGGGAGGACCCCGTCGACTAGCTTCTCCAACTCCTGTGCAGTGAAGGCAGGGGCCCTTTCCCCAGACGCAGCAGCCATTGTCTCTTCCAGACCGAGGTCACAGCTGCACTTGCAGTGTAGGCCTTCTCCTGTCGAAGATCAAGTATCGAGTGATTAAACAGATAGAAAATGGCGGTGACGTCCGCGGCGGTGCGTATCATCACCGCCGGCGCACTTCTTCATTGGCTCCTGGGACCCATAGGGTCCAATGTTAACCAATGCAGCCTTGCGCCGCGGTCTACGACGCCTACCGCGACGGTGTACAACGCCAACGCAGATACCTCACATCCCATTGTCCCAGTTTAGAGGTCAGGCAGCCGCCATTTCAGGGGCCCACATGGCTTCATTTACTACTGCGTCACACATACCTAGGCCTACACTCAACACACATACAGGAAGAGTTTTGTATTTGGTGTCGTGTTCTGTGTAGCTGTGGGTACATACCTGTGAATTTGTTGACTCTGTGGTCGCTGTTGTCCTTCTTAGCCACCGTCAGATGGGACATTTGAGTTGATGGCGGAATCCTCCGGTGTACCGACCGCTGGTGGACCTGTTAACAATGGAGGAGCGACATTTGATCATCACATACAGGTTTGACCGTGCCACAATCCAGGAACTGTGTACCCAGTTGGAGCCAGACCTGATCTCACCAATCCACCATCCCACAGGAATTCCCCCTGAAGTGCAGGTGCTATCAGTGCTCCATTTCCTTGCAAGTGGATCATTTCAAACAACTGTGGCCATGGCATCAGGGATGTCCCAGCCTATGTTTTACAACGTGTTGTCCAGAGTGTTGTCTGCCCTGCTGAAACACGTAAGGAGCTACATCGTTTTCCCTCAGGTGGAGGATTTGGCTACAGTGAAAGGGGACTTCTATGCCCTTGGACATATCCCCAACATCATAGGTGCTATTGATGGCCCCCATGTAGCGCTGGTCCCCCCCCACAGGAGTGAACAGGTGTGCAGGAACCGGAAGAGTTATCATTCCATGAATGTACAGATGGTATGTTTGGCAGACCAGTACATCGCCCAGGTAAATGCTATGTTCCCTGGCTCAGTGCATGACGCCTACATCCTGCGGAATAGCAGCATCCCTTCTATGATGGGTCAACTCCAGAGGCACCGTGTGTGGCTATTAGGGGACACTGGTTACCATAACCTGTCCTGGCTATTGACCCCAGTGAGGAATCCCAGGACCAGGACAGAGGAACGCTACAATGAGGCCCATGGGCGGACTAGGAGGGTGATCGAACGAACCTTCGGCCTCCTGAAGGCCAGGTTCAGGTGCCTCCTTATGACAGGTGGTTCACTATTCTACTCACCAAGGAAGGTGTGCCAGATCATCATCGCCTGCTCGATGCTTCACAATCTTGCTTTGCGACGCCAGGTGCCTTTTCTGCAGGAGGATGGTCCAGATGACGGTGTTGTGGCAGCTGTGGAGCCTGTGGACAGTGATGAGGAGGAAGCTGAGGGAGAAGACATAGACAACAGGGAGTCAGTCATACAGCAATATTTCCAGTGACACACAGGTGAGAACAATTTTTTTTACTATTACATTCACTTTCACACTTCTACCTCTATCCTGTCTGTCAATTAGTAGCAGTATTTGGTTACTGAGTTGTACCTTTCCATTATGGTTTCACAGGTGTGGTTACCAACGTGTGTCATCTGCTTGCATCCTTCATGGACTTGTGATGTGTGACATAGGTATGTTGGCATTACAATTGAAAACGCATTTTGACACTGTCATTGCTAATACAAATTTTCTAAATCACAGACTGACTCCAGATTGTTTTTTGGTTCAAGGGTGTTTATTGAAGTGCTAATTATTGGAGGGGGTGGCAAAATGGTGATAGGTGACGGTGGAGGAATGTCCATGGCAGAGTCCAGTCTATTAGTCACACAGGTGCACTGCCCATATGGCCATAGGAAGTGGAGCTGGGGCAGTTCCAATCTGGACAGGGTAACAAAGGGGGACAGTGGGAGGACAATCAGGGTGGTCTCATTTCCTGGGGGGGGTCTTGCCATCTTGCTCTGTCCTGTTCCTGGATCTCAGGGACCGCTTGCGGGGTGGTTGTCCGTCTGCAGGGGGTGGGGTGCTGGTGTGGTGGTACTGTGGCGGGGCGTCCTGTCCACTAGCGCCGGCGGAGGTGGTGGCCAGTTCATCGTCCATGCTAGTGTCAGGGGCCCCTTAGAGTGCCACGGTGTCCCTCATGGTCTTTTGTATGTCCTTCAGCACCCCTATGATGGAGGAGAGGGCCTTGTGGAGGGTGGGTTCCCTTGGCCTGTCCGACCCCTGTCGCACAGCAGCCCTCCCAGTTCCCCTGTGTTCCTGTGCCTCCGTCCCCTGGCCGTGTGCCCACTACCACTGCCCCCAGGTCCCTGTTGTTGTTGGGGAGGTGGGTTAGCCTGGGTTCCCTGTAGTGGTGGACACACCGCTGATTGACGTGTCCTGGGGACGGAGGTATGGGCCCGCTGGGTGGGTGCTGTGCTGGTGTTACCAGAGGGTGGAAGGTCAGTGTTGGGCTGTGCCTGTGCGAGGGGAACCGACTGTCCCGAGGCCCACGATGGTCCGGGCTGGTCATCTGGATCCAGTTGGCCAGAGCTGCTGTCGGCACTGTGGGCCTCTTCTGTGGGTGGAGTGGAGATGTCTGGACCCTCCTGTGTGGTGACGTTCCGTAGTGGTCCTGCATGGGTATAAGAGCATGATTATTGCATGTGTGTGTGTCATGGTGTGCAATGGGTGGGTGTGTGTGTACCCCAGTGGAAGCATTCCTGTGTGGGGGTTGTGTGATGATGTTAGGGGGTTGTTATGGGTATGTGCAGTGAGCATGCTTTAGTGAGGGGTGACCATGCTTAGTTGTGTCATGCAGGGCTTGGTGTTGGGATGTGTGGTTTGTGTTATTAGTACATTAGTGAGGAGTTGGAGTGATAGGGGAGGGGGTGAGGGTGTGTGATAGCATGCAGGTAGGGTGGGGGATATGATAGTTAAGATTTGACTTACCAGTGTCGATTCCTCCACCGACTCCTCCGAGGCCCTCTGAATGCATGATGGTCAAGACTTGCTCCTCCCATGTTGTTAGTTGTGGGGGAGGAGGTGGGGGTCCGCCGCCAGTCCTCTGAATCGCGATGTTGTGCCTGGAGACCACAGAACACCGCCGCATGGATTCGTGGGTCGTGATAGCATGGGCGTGTTTCTGTTGGCGTGACGGTGGAGGATTTTTTTTCGCCAGTTTATCACTGACCTTTGGTGTGGCAGACTTGTGTGGGTGTCTGAATTTCGGCGGATTCCGAGATGTGTGTCATAATAGCTGTGGCGGAATTCCGCGGGCACGGCGGTGTATTGGCGGTCTTCTGCACGGCGGTAAGCGGCTTTTACCGCCAATGTTGTAATGACCCCCTATGTTTTAACTGACATTTTCACCCATGATGTCCCTTTAACCTTTTGTTTCTTTAGTGCATTTAAAAATAATAACAGTAAACATTATTAGTAAAAATAAGCAAATGAAAATGCATTTTAATTACTAAGCATTTAAAAAAATATACTAATCACCCAGTCCTACAATAATACCACTACCTGAAAAAAATACGTTATAAAATGCAACAGTGTAAAAAATAATTTCAAGATAATTTGTTTTACAATTTTAAGAAAATATAAACAAAAGAAACGATATTAACCTCTTGGCCACCAAGGACATAATGGCTACATCCGTGGCTGCGGACCTGAAGCACCACGGACGTAACCATTACGTCCTAGTACTGGCTCTCTGGGGAAGCGCTAGCGCTCCCCCCGAGGGCGCACCCCCACCCTCCATGGCAGGCTTGGAAGGGGAATTGCTCCCCCTCCCACTCCTGATCCCCCCCGAATCCCCCAAGGGACGCCTGATGACGTCAGCACATGATCTTATGCTGACCTCATCAGAGGTCACCCCCATCGCACTGGAAGCATGGGAGGAGGGGGCAGACAGAGGCATGAAAGGAAAGGCCTTTTCTTCCTTTCATGTCTCTGCAAGCATTTGTGCTGCAGTTTAGCCCATTTCTGCCCACCTCCACGGGGGCAGATCGGCTTAATATAATCAGGCCGATCTGCCCCCGGGGGGGGGGGGGACAGAAACCCCCTAGACTCCAGGGATAATTTTGTATTATTATTATTTATTTTTTTTATATGTGGGAAACGACCTCCTAGGCAAGGGTTACTCCCCGGGGGACAAAATCCCTTTTAGGCCATTTCTGCCCCCCCGGGACAGATCAGCCTATATATATTAGGCCAATCTACCCCCAAGGGGGGCAGAAACCACTAGACACCAGGGAATTATTTTCATACTTACGCATAAGGGAGTGGCCCCTTGGGCAAGGCCCGCTCCCCAGGGGGGCGAAATATTTTTAGGCCTTTTCTGCCACACCTGGGGGAGAGCAGCCTATTATAATTAGGCCAATCTTCCTCAAGGGGGTGGCAGAAACCTCTAGACACCAAGGATATATATTTTCTTTATTTACTTTATGTTTTTATGTATGGGGAGCAACCCCTTAAGCAAGGTTGGCTCCCCTGGGAGGCAAATTGTATTTAGGCCATTTCTGCCCCCCTTGCGGGCAGATCGGCCTATTTTTGGAAGGCCCATTTACCCCCAAGGGGGGCAGAAAGCCCCCCAGAGACCAGGGAAGATTTTGTTTTACAAAATAAGAGGGTGGGGTTATGGCCATACCCCCACCCCAAATAAATGGGGCCAAAGTTGTTCTGCCCACCAGTGGGCAGATGGGGGCAATTACACCTGATCCACACCCCAGGGGGCAGAAAGTCTACTAGATGCCAGGGAATTTTATAAAAAGCAAAAAATTGTGTGGTGGCGGCTACCAACCAGTGTGGGCATAACCCACCCCAATTGAAGGGCGTAACAGTCTTTCAGCTCTCCCTCCGCGCGCTAAAACATCTTATTCCACAGCACGCAAGAGGACATTTGATTATTTGGGGTTTCAATTTTACATCTGGGCAATAAGAGCTTGGGACATTCTCAAAATTGTCGTTGGAATGGTGAGGGCTGCACTTTTTGGACTTTGGGACGCTGCCATGTAGAAAAACCTCCCAGAATCTGCAGGAATCCACAAAATTCCTACCACCCATCATTGTCTCATCTATACCGATAAACGGTTTTGCCCCACTTGTTAGCCTAAAAATGTTTAGGCTCTTACCTGACAAAGGCACTTGGCCCACCTACACAAGTGAGGTATCATTTTTGCCGGTAGACTGATGGAAACATTGGGTGGTAGGTAATGATCCCACACAGAAATATGATTTTTTAGCTATATTTGAGGTTTGCTGAGGATTCTGGGTAAGAAAACATTGGGGGATCGACCCAAGTCACACCTTCCTGGATTCCCTCGGGTGCCTTGTTTTCAGAAATGTTTGGGTTTGGTAGGTTTCCCTATATGGCTGCTGAGCCCAGGACCAAAAATGCAGGTCCCCCTGCAAAAACAGGTAGTTTAGTATTTGATCATTTTGAGGTGTCCACATAGTGTTTTGGGGCATTTCCTTTCGCAGGTACTAGGCCTACGCACAAAAGTGAGGTACAATTTTTATCTGGAGACTTGGGGGAAGGCTGGTTGTAAGGACTTTTGTGGCTCCTCTCAGATTCCAGAACTTTCTGTCACCAAAATGTGAGCCAGATTTTGAGGTTTGCAAAGGATTTTGGTTAACAGAACCTGGTGAGAGCCCCACAAGTCACCCCCATCTTGGATTCCCCTAGGTGTCTAGTTTTTAAAAATGCACAGGTTTGGTAGGTTTCCCTAGGTGCCAGCTGAGCTAGAGGCCAAAACTCACAGCTAGGCACTTTGCAAAAAAAAACAGCTCTGTGGGAAAATCTGATGTGTCCACATAGTGTTTTGGGGCATTTCCTGTCACGGGCGCTAGGCCTACCCACACAAGTGAGGTACCATTTGTATCAGGAGACTTGGGGGAATGTTGGGTGGAAGGACATTTGTGGCTCCTCTCAGATTCCAGAACTTTCTGTCACCAAAATGTGAGGAAAAGGTGTTTTTTATCCACATTTTGAGGTTTGCAAAGGATTCTGGGTAATAGAACCTGGTGAGATCTCCACAAGTCACCCCATCTTGGATTCCCCTAGGTGTCTAGTTTAAAAAAATGCACAGGTTTGGAAGGTCTCTCTAGGTGCCGGCTGAGCTAGAGGCCAAAATCCACAGCTTGGCACTTTGCAAAAAACAGCTCAGTTTTCTTTGGGAAAATGTAATGTGTCCACGTGGTGTTTTGGGGCATGTCCTGTCACGGACGCTTGGCCTACCCACACAAGTGAGGTACCACTTTTATCAGTAGACTTGGGGGAACGCTGGGTGTAAGGAAATTTATGGTTCCTCTCAGATTCCAGAACTTTCAGTCTCTGAACTGTGAGGTAAGAGTGTGTTTTGGGCCAAAGTTTGAGGTTTGCAAAGGATTCTGGGTGACAAAACCTGGTGAGAGCCCCATAAGCCACCCCATCTTGGATTCCCCTAGGTGTCTAGTTTTAAAAAATGTGCAGCTTTGGTAGGTTTCTCTAGGTGCCGGCTGAGCTAGAGGCCAAAATCTACAGTTAGGGACTTTGCAAAAAACACGTCAGATTTCAATGTAAAAACGTGATGTGTCCATGTTGCGTTGCCTATGGCGAGCATTAGGCCTACCCACGCAAGTGAGGTGCCATGTTTATCGGGAGACTTGGGGGAACACAGAATAGCAAAACAAGTGTTATTGACCCTTGTCTTTCTCTGCAAAGATGTCTATTTGAGAAATGCCCTGTAATTCGAATGCTAGTACAAGGACCTCGGAATTCAGAGATGTGCAAATAACCACTGCTTCTCAACACCTTATCTTGTGCCCATTTTGGAAATACAAAGGTTTTCTTGATATCTATCTTTCACTCTTTAGATTTCAGCAAATGAATTGCTGTATACCTGGTATAGAATGAAAACCCATTGCAAGGTGCAGCTCATTTATTGGCTTTAGGTACCTAGGGTTCTTGATGAACCTACAAGCACTGTATATCCCTGCAACCATAAGAGTCAAGCAGATGTAACGGTATATTGCTTTCAAACATTTAACATCGCAGGAAAAAGTTACAGTCTAAAACGTGGAGAAAAATGGCTGTTTTTTAATCTCAATTTCAATATTTGTTTATTTCAGCAGTTATTTTCTGTAGGAAACCCTTGTAGGATCTACACAAATTACCCCTTGCTGAATTCAGAATTTTGTCTACTTTTCAGAAATGTTTGTCTACTTTTCAGAAATGTTTTCTGGGATCCAGCATTGGTTTCAAACCCATTTCTGTCTCTAACTGGAATGAGGCGGAAAGCACAAAAAATAGTAAAAATGGGGTATGTACTAGTAAAATGCCAAAATTGTGTTTAAAAATGGGATTTTCTGATTCAAGTCTGCCTGTTCCTGAAAGGTGGGAAGGTGGTGATTTTATTGCCGTAAACCCTTTCTGATGCAATTTTCAGGGGAAAAAAAACACAAGCCTTTTTCTGCAGCCCTTTTTTCCCATTAAAAAACAAATTGCTGTATTTTGGCTAACTTCTTGGTCTCCTTCAGGGGAACCCACAAAGTCTGGGTACCTCTAGAATCCCTAGGATGTTGGAGAAAAAGGATGCAAATTTGGCGTGGGTAGCTTATGTGGACAAAATGTTATGAGGGCCTAAATGCAAACTGCCCCAAATAGCCAAAAAAAAGGCCTGCCACCTGAGGCGGAAAAGGCCTGGCAGCGAAGGGGTTAAAGCAATCATATATACCAATATATTTTATTATGCTACATTATAAGCATTACAATTATTTTCAAACATAAAAAAGAATATACCTACCTTCGATACTAAGGACCTTGTTACAACCTTGGCATATGGGATACTCCGTCACAAACGTGACTTCTATCCAATCCGCCATATTACAAGTTCCATTTTATCCTATGGAACTTGTAAAATGTCGGGCAGGATATCCGTCACGTTTGTGAGGGAGTATCCCATCTGCTAAGGTTGTAATCAGGCCCTAAGTCCTTCAATAGTAAGGCAGTCACAATAATTTGACGGCAATATTATGGTAAAACAGTTCTGGGGTTGATATTCATATACCACACAATACCAAACAACATGCTGTATAAGCCATACCCCACTACACATCATACATGTAATCATTTTGTAATACTATAGCCAATTCTTTCAGGTTATTGTCAAGGAAGTTTACAATACTTTCCACTCAAATAATCACTTACCTTTATCAACTTTGACAGGTAATGAGCTGCAATCTCCAATGCCTACCCTGGATACTTTTGCTGCACCAAATATTATAAGCAGCCATCTCTTATTATTTTTAATGACATAATCCAGTCAGGTCACTTCCCTCAGGAGTGGAAAATGGTCTCTATCCTACCAGTATTAAAGAAATCTCATCTAGGCCCAAATGAAGCCAGTAGTTACAGACCAATTTATAGACTTCCTTTCCCACTAAGGTATTATAAAGAGCTTTGCTCCCGGAATTAATGACTTTCATTGATACCAACAATTTTCTGGATAGCAGGTTCAGAAAATCCCATAGCATGGAAATGGCATTAATTGCTGCATCAAATGAACTGAGATCTATACTGGATGATGGCGGCAAGGCCGCATTGATTTCAGCAGTGTTTGACACTGTCAATCACGCAATTTTGATCGACCGTCTTGCCAGACTGCGAATAGGTGGCACAGCATTCATTTTATTAAACATTTTATTAATGACAGAGTACACCATGTTTCTATGGAGGGCTTTGTTTCTGTTCATTATCTACATCTCCCCTCTGGCTAAAATTATTAAAACCTTCGGCTTCTCAGTGATCTCATACACACACGAAACACAAATATTTAAATCTCCACAAATCCAGATGTTACTGCTGCTAATTTCAGTTCCTGTATGATACAAATAAAGAGCTGGATGAAGGGAACTGTCTCAAATTGTATTCCAGTAAAACAGCTAGGGAATGACTCCTCATTCTGGTCTCCCAAGTGGTAGCCATAGGAAATAGGAGCACCCCCTTTCCCCATGCAGAAAGTGAAGAATTTGGATGTGATCTTTGATAAACGGCTTAACTTTGCATATCAGATCAATAAATTAGCGTTGTCTACATTGTGGGCCTCATTACGAGTTTGGTGGTCTCTTGACAAGACCACCGCTGTGGCAGCTGCAAAAAGATTGTCATGTTGGCGGTAGTCAGACTGCCATATTAAGGGTCACACTGTGAAGACCACCAAAACGCAGCCAAAATTCTGATACCGCCAGGACACTGGAGTGCAGGAAATAGGCGGTCCCACCACTAGCACCGCCAGCCTGACAAAAATCCAACCACCAGATTACGAACCACAAATCACCAGATCGGTCCTTCCATGATGGAAAACCATAGTGTGCGAACAGCCGCAGTTAGAACTCACTACTGTCAGAACACAACACCACATTGGATAGTTTGAAAATCCCACACCTGACACACATCCACACACCTGACACACCTACTCACTGCACTATATAACACACCCCTACACAAACCACAATCCTTTGCAACCAAAAAAGCCACTCAGAGACACAGAGAGCAGGCAATTATGTAGAGGTAACACATTTACAATATAGGCACACATACACATTACACTCAGCACACACCACACACCAGCACAACTAATACATTACACCCATCACCAGCACACACAACCCATGATAACTTACTCACCCTCACAACGCAGCACCCACACCTCAGCAATCGCCCAACACTGCACCCTTACACTCACAACACCTCAACACACCATCTGCACAACCACTACCATGTCTCCACAGAAAGAAAACATATTTCACTGACGACTAGTTGTGGGTCATGGTGGATGAAATTGTCATGGTAGAGCCACAACTGCTGGGAGCACAGGTCCAACAAACACGACAGCCAAGAAAATGGAGTTGTGGCGAAGGATAATCCACAGGGTCAATTTAGTAGGCAGCCATCCACACAAGGGACGACATCAGGAAGAGGTGGAACGACCTACGGGTTAAGGTGTATTCCGTGGCATCAAGCCACAAGATTGCCATGCAGAAGACTGGCTGTGGGCCCCCACCTGCCCCCCCCCACAGTTCACATCTTGGGAGGAGAAGGTCTCGGACATACTGCATCCAGAGAGCCTGACTGGAATACCTGGGGGACTGGAGTCTGGTAAGTACCCACATCATCTATGTCACACTTTTGTCTTGTCCTGCATGCTTCCTCACCACCCAAATGCTCCCTAATTAACTGAATGCCCCACTACACCTACCACTTAATTACCTAATGCCCCCCTCCAGCATGCCACCACCCCACTCAGCCCAACTGCTCACATAGCCCTTGGCAAAGGCACGTCAACTACTGGCTAATCAACTACTACGACTCCCAGAATCCACTAACCCATCAATGTGAAAACCTGACAGGTGCACAACACATCGCATGTAATGCATGTAAAACTAAAATAAGAGCCGCACCATCTAGATTGTAATAGTGAGGACCAGTACATGGCAATGACAGCAATGCAATGGCACACTCATAATAACAACCAAAGCAAAACACAGCTGCAGCTCAGTGACCATTCCTAATGCCCATAGATCCATATCCCCAAGCCTGAAGTAGACTGACCTGGGTTGGAAAGTAAGATGGCTGACACAATACACATGCACAACATCCAGAGACGGGACTATTACCCTTCCATACTCACATACTGTGTTCCTACTAGGACAGCATTTTGCAGTGTGCAGCTATAATGCGTGACATCTAGCAAGCCTGACTGTTCACTAGGTAACAGAGCAGAACAGTCATGTCAATTATCATTCAAAACCAGAACCCATCCGCAGTCCAATGTGTACCAAACTTGTATGATAGCTCCCAACATGGAGTATGGAAATCAAGTCACAGAGTTGTATGTACAACAAAGGGATGCTGTGCAGCATCTGTCAATGACATTGCAGGGAATCATGTTAAGCCACTGTCTGCATCTCACAAAGAGGTAACCAAACACACTTTCTAACCTGAACTTTGTGTCTCACTCTGCACGTAACCCTGCCATTGCCACCATGGAGAGGATACCAGAGGCTGCCAGTCTCCCTCAGGATGAAGGCCCAAGTGAGGACAACAAACCTGGATGTCTGAACAGTGACTAACAACCTGGGCCATCAGGGACACCTGGTCAGTCAACGACTCCCAGCCTCTCCCTGCCCACATCAACCCCTCCCATCCCTGGGGCTTCCACATCACAGCCAACTATTCGCCCCCAAACCTGTGTCCCATGGACAGTTCAATCAATTGTGTGCCCCACAGTACAGGGACCTGAGTCAAACCTTGACACCCCAGACAATGATGGTCCTGCTACCACTGGGAATGGGCACCTGGGGTCATGGTGCAAGGGAGGGATGCTGTGGGCCAGAGGATGGGGCCTCCAAGAGACTCCACTGACCAGAAAAGCATCTCCCAAGTCTTTGGAGCATACCAAAGTTCCCAGGACAGGATGGGCCTGTAGTGAAAATAATTATGTTTGATCACTGACTTTGTGTTTCACTCCTGCGCATATTAGTTGTTCAATGTTCACCAGAAGCACATTACATTCTGTATTCAATTTAGCTGCCTATTGGCTTTAACGTGGCATTAGACATTCAGTTTAGCTGCCCATTGGCTTTATCGTGTTTTAGACATTGGAGTTGAGACATTGCAGATGAGCTGTGTTTTTCCACATGGTAAACTAAGCTTGTGTTTTTCTCCCACCGAACACTATCATGATACGAAAGCGCATATTTTGTGTTTTTCTCTAGTCAGCCTTGGGAAGGAACAGGCCTTGAAGACTTGGCCAACCTTCGACGCTTGTTTTTTTCCAACTCTGACCTACAGTAGCCAGCATTTTTTTATAATTCTAGGGCTTTCTAGAAAGTTCTCTCATAATTATTCAAAGATATAAAAAAGATGACTCGGTTCAGTAGCGTGGAATTCTGAGACTTCAGTCCGGAGCGGGCGCCAGCTGCCGGACGTGTCCCGTGGGGGTGGAAAATCTCTTTCTCGCAGTTGAACAGGAGTCGTTCTTCTTGCTGGCATGAGAAAGATGAAGCATTTGGTGGGCCCTACTATGGTGATGAATTTTTACTTTTATTCTTTGCTTTGAAGTTATGCTATAATATAATCACATATATTTGCTGTGCACATTGCAATTGAGAATCACTTTGATATATTTTCCTTTCATTGCTGTGACTATTTTTAAACGTGTACCTCCAACCTACTAATCTCCTCTCTCAGGAACCTCGTGGTGAAGTAGTAATAAATGTCTTCTTTGAACTAAGAAGTGCATTCCAGAGATTGTTTTCAGCTCGGTCATTAGTGAAAGCAAAACATTTTGGCATAGTCGCCAGTCTGGGAGTGGAATTGGAGATTGGAAGTGCATGATTTAAAAGTGTAATTGTTTTTTGTTGTTGTTTAGAGAATTAATGGAATCACGGCAGGCCATGTCTGAAAATGCATGTGAAGTTAAACTGCCTTATGGTGCTGTAAGAAACATGTTTCTTGTTTAGGAGGACTTTCTAAGTCTTGAGATGAGTGCTTGGATAAAACAAAAGTGTTTTCATATTTAGAAAAGGTACTTTTTGAAAGAAATGATGTCCCTTTTGTTCTTGACAGAAGGGTTTGGATACTTTTGTCTGCTTACAGAAAAGTATATGACATATGTAAGCAGTTAGAACATGAAAATAAGAATTTACGTGAGCAAATTAGCCAGAACAAATTATTGCAAGATAAAACTGAAATTTACAAAGTTGTTGCAGGAGAATCTGGCTTTTCACATTCCAGTAATGAGGAGGTTAAAAAAGGTGGGGGCCAGTGTGAGTCTCATGAGCAGAGCGTAGATCTCCGTGGGCAGAGCAGCCCACAGTTTTTGGCATGAGTTGAAATACGTTATTTAAAATATTACACTGAGCAAGAAGTTGACGATGTTACACCACTTTTGCAAAGTACAATGTGTAAAATTAATTCAGACAAGGCAGAGGTACTGTCGCAAAATGTGCAGTTTCTGGGAATTCAGTGGAATCCAGAAAATAGACAGATGTTGTCACAGATAAAACAAAAGATTTTAGAGTTTCTTACCATTTACACTAAGCAACAGACACCAAGTTTCACAAGCTTGTTTGATTTTTGGAAACAGTATAGCCCTCATCTGAGTAAAATCTTAATCCTTTGGTACAAAGTAACTAGGAAAAAACATGAGTTTGAAGGGAGTGAGAAGCAGCTGCGTGCTTTTGATTTGTCAAATGAAATAATTCAATAGACTAGATTTGTGCGCAGTGCAAGAGAGAAACACTGATGTAAACTTGGGTATGTGGCAGAAACAGGGGAGGACAAGGGTGCCCCTGGGGCTTTGGATTAGAAAACTATCTGACATTGTGGGGCGCTGTACTCCTTTTGAAAAACAGCTTTTGACTTGTTATTGGGCTCTAGTGAATACTGAGCAAATGACATTAAATAATAATGTAATTCTGAAACCTGAAATATCAATCATGCAGTGGGTGATGAGTTCACCTAAATCTCACAGTCTAGATAGGCACAAGAGGCTAGTATCGTACTTTGGATCTGGTATATCCAAACAGGGCTCAAGTAGGACCTACAGGCCCTACAGCCCTACATGTACAGGTGTCACAAGCCCTTTTACAGGATGAGGAGAGAGTGCAGAAGGTACCACAGGCAAAAGAGTCACTAGTGAAATTCAGTGCACCATTTGAATTCTTGTCCCCTGAGGATAGAAAGTGTGTTTGTTTGACTAATGATTCATTAAAATGCATGGATACTAAAAGACAATGGAAAGCAGTGTTATACAATCCAGTTACTGAAAGGTTGTTGACACGTTCGTGTCCAGAGTACAGCAATGCCTGCACCCATTTTTGATGGTGAAATATTTTCAAAAGTAAAGGAGTACGATATTTTTTCAAAATGACATTTATCATGATGCAATGGGGTTGTTTTAAAGGCTGGGATGTCTGTCAGTGTGCTTTAAACTGTTTGTACTTTAAAAAGGCTCCCTTGAGCCACCGGGCTGACGAGCTCTAAGCACCTGACATGCCAGTGAAGGTATTTAAACCGAGTTGATTAATGGCGGCACTTCCAGCTCCCCGGAATGGTCTTATGTTTCTCTGCTGAAGAAGGGATCTAACCCAGAAACACGTTCGTGTCCAGAGTACAGCAATGCCTGCACCCATTTTTGATGGTGAAATATTTTCAAAAGTAAAGGAGTACGATATTTTTTCAAAATGACATTTATCATGATGCAATGGGGTTGTTTTAAAGGCTGGGATGTCTGTCAGTGTGCTTTAAACTGTTTGTACTTTAAAAAGGCTCCCTTGAGCCACCGGGCTGACGAGCTCTAAGCACCTGACATGCCAGTGAAGGTATTTAAACCGAGTTGATTAATGGCGGCACTTCCAGCTCCCCGGAATGGTCTTATGTTTCTCTGCTGAAGAAGGGATCTAACCCAGAAACACGTTCGTGTCCAGAGTACAGCAATGCCTGCATCCATTTTTGATGGTGAAATATTTTCAAAAGTAAAGGAGTACGATATTTTTTCAAAATGACATTTATCATGATGCAATGGGGTTGTTTTAAAGGCTGGGATGTCTGTCAGTGTGCTTTAAACTGTTTGTACTTTAAAAAGGCTCCCTTGAGCCACCGGGCTGACGAGCTCTAAGCACCTGACATGCCAGTGAAGGTATTTAAACCGAGTTGATTAATGGCGGCACTTCCAGCTCCCCGGAATGGTCTTATGTTTCTCTGCTGAAGAAGGGATCTAACCCAGAAACACGTTCGTGTCCAGAGTACAGCAATGCCTGCACCCATTTTTGATGGTGAAATATTTTCAAAAGTAAAGGAGTACGATATTTTTTCAAAATGACATTTATCATGATGCAATGGGGTTGTTTTAAAGGCTGGGATGTCTGTCAGTGTGCTTTAAACTGTTTGTACTTTAAAAAGGCTCCCTTGAGCCACCAGGCTGACGAGCTCTAAGCACCTGACATGCCAGTGAAGGTATTTAAACCGAGTTGATTAATGGCAGCACTTCCAGCTCCCCGGAATGGTCTTATGTTTCTCTGCTGAAGAAGGGATCTAACCCAGAAACACGTTCGTGTCCAGAGTACAGCAATGCCTGCACCCATTTTTGATGGTGAAATATTTTCAAAAGTAAAGGAGTACGATATTTTTTCAAAATGACATTTATCATGATGCAATGGGGTTGTTTTAAAGGCTGGGATGTCTGTCAGTGTGCTTTAAACTGTTTGTACTTTAAAAAGGCTCCCTTGAGCCACCGGGCTGACGAGCTCTAAGCACCTGACATGCCAGTGAAGGTATTTAAACCGAGTTGATTAATGGCGGCACTTCCAGCTCCCCGGAATGGTCTTATGTTTCTCTGCTGAAGAAGGGATCTAACCCAGAAACACGTTCGTGTCCAGAGTACAGCAATGCCTGCACCCATTTTTGATGGTGAAATATTTTCAAAAGTAAAGGAGTACGATATTTTTTCAAAATGACATTTATCATGATGCAATGGGGTTGTTTTAAAGGCTGGGATGTCTGTCAGTGTGCTTTAAACTGTTTGTACTGAAAGGTTGTTGTCTACCACAGGAGAAGGAAAAAGTAACCAATATGCAGAGTTGTACAATGTGTGTCAGACTTTAAAGCAAGAGCTGCTTGAGACGTGTCATTTTTACACTGATTCTTGGTTCACTGCCAATGGATCAGCCGTTTGGTTTTCCACATGGCTTGTACATAACTGTTTCATTAATTCAAAGGAGATGTGGGGCAAAGAGTTGTGGCAGGAAATTTGGGAGATGTTAGAACAAAGTAAAGTCACAGTTTAACATGTAGATGCTCATTGTCCCATTGACTCATTAGAACGCTGGTGCAATTCCATTGCAGATGTTAAAGAGAAAAGTGCAAAGACAGAGTGTCAACCCAGAATTCTGACTTGGTGGGGATGGCTAAGTGGGCGCAGCAAAAATGTGGACATCTGGGAGAAAAGGCCACTTACAGGTGGGCAGAGATTGGAGGGATGCACATTCCCCTAGACTTGATAAAAACTGTAATTTTGCAATGTCCTATTTGTCAGCACACGCAACAGAGATCTGTCCCACAAACAGTTAAAGGTCAGTTGGGGAGAGGAAACTTACCAGGACAGATATGGCAAATTGATCAGGTTTTAGAGGGAGTGATTGCTGCAGATTACCAAGGAGAATTCCAAGTTATTCTGATAACTAGAAGAGAATCTGATTCATTCATACAGATTGGAGACCAAATTGCCCAACCTGCCATAAGTGCAGTGAATGGAGGTTTGGTATGAAAGGAGTCTGCCCCAGCCCTTCTGACAGTGCAAGGAAAGGGAAGCTGTGGTGCAGCAGATAAAAACCTCAGTGCTAAGGTGTGGGATGAATCCCCAAATGCCCCTCCAGAACCTGCAGAAATCATTGCAAAGGGCCCCAACAATGTTCTGTTGATCATGAAACCAGGACAGGAATAATGGGAACATATTCCAGCTGATAAATGTTATTTGCGAGAATGATCATACTTGTTTCTTTTTCAGGTCATAGTACAGCTTGTTTGTGCCACAAGTGTTCCGTGTGGTCTCCTTTTGGGCTTGTGCATGTGGGGTGGGAGGGACCCAACACCCCCAATTTCAACTTGATTGATCGGCCACTTCGTGCAACACCCTTACTGCATCTGAATGACAACATTTGAATTCATTTGGCGCAGACCGTGCTCAACAGATCTGATTTTTGCATGGGCGCCATGCGAAGCACTGTGAAAGTTTTGTCAACATGTTTAATCGCCATACCAACACCAACAAACATCTTATTAGAATTTTTTAATGCTACTAATCGTGACAAAGACGTGCAAGAACATGATGTTGAAACCCACTTCAGTCCATATGAGTATTGCAGGGACTGGCAGGAAACAACCAATGAAAAGTGGGACAATCTCACTCATATAATGAACCTACAACATTACTCCCGGTGACGTGTGATACTACACATGTTGTAATTCTCGTGACATCGGAAAATGCATTCAATTGCGCTTAGAAAAGAAAACATCAACTTCTCAAAATTTACCGTGGGAACACAGAGTTTTTTGCTTTTACCGAATGGACAGACATTGCAAAAATATGTCAAATCAAATGGTTTGTCGTCATCTAGTGACTGCTGCCAGTCACATTAAACATGCCAAGTTGCCAGTTGGCTGGCTGTTTTCACGTGGAAACGTAACTTTCACTTACATTCCAGCTAACATAACAGGTGGACCGTGTACCATTACATAAGTAGAACTCATGCTACATCAACTTGCTATTTTAGAGACACTATTCAATCAGTTATTATCCCAAACAGAGTATATGAGCTTCAGTCTTTTCATTGTAGGTGTATCAGATTTGAAAGGTTATGAGATCAATATGTTAATCCACTTCCATTGCTTTACAGTGATGCTTTTATCATTCAAACCTGATTTGCTTATAATGTTCTTGTTTTTTTGTTTTTTTGTTTGAAATAAGAGAAAAGTAAACAAAAGTCATTGGTCAGAGAGTGGAGATGTAGTGAAAATAGTTATGTTTGACCACTGACTTTGTGTTTCACCCCTGCGCATATTAGTTGATCAATGTTCACCAGTAGCACATTACATTCTGTATTCAGTTTAGCTGCCTATTGGCTTTACGTGGCATTAGACATGCAGTTTAGCTGCCTATTGGCTTTATCGTGTTTTTGATATTGGAGTTGAGACATTGCAGATGAGCTGTGTTTCTCCACATGGTAAACTAAGCTTGTGTTTTTCTCCCACCGAACACTACCATGAAAAGAAAGCGCATATTTTGTGTTTTTTTGTCTCCTTGGGAAGGAACGGGCCTTGAAGACTTGGCCAACCTTCGAAGCTTGTTTTTTTCCAACTCTGACCTACAGTAGCGGCATTTTTTAATAATTCTCCTCTAAGAGGGGGCTTTCTAGAACGTTCTCTCGTAATTATTCAAAGATATAAAAAAGATGACTCTGTTCAGTAGAGTGGAATTGTGAGACTTCAGTCAGGAGTGGTCACCAAATGGGTGGAAAACCTCTTTCTCGCAGTTGAACAGGAGTCGTTCTTCTTGCTGGCATGAGAAAGATTAAGCATTTGGTGGGCCCTACTACGGTGATTAATTTTGACTTTTATTCTTTGCTTTGAAGCTATGCTATAATATAATCACATATATTTGCTGTGTACATTGCAATTGAGAATCACTTTGATATATTTTCCTTTCATTGCTGTGACTATTTTTAAACGTGTGCCTCCAACCTACTAATCTCCTCTCTCAGGAACCTTGTGGTGAAGTAATAATAAATGTCTTCTTTAAACTAAGAAGTGCATTCCAGAGATTGTTTTCAGCTCGGTCATTAGTGAAAGCAAAACAGGGCCAAATAACCATCATGTTGGGGGAAAATCAAAGGCTGCAAAGAGAATACCACCAGGAAGTCATGCAGCAGTGGCAGGCACATAATGCCACCATGGCTTCCATTGCTGGGGTACTGAGGGACATCAACACCACCCTGCGTGGTCTCTCAACACACCATCAGGCCCCTTCCACTAGCGATGTAACATCTGCCCCATTTTAGTAGAATGCAGGCCCTGCCAGGGGAACCACATGTCTCAGACAACCCTCCCTCTATCACTGATGAACCCCCCCTCCACAAACGTGGATGTCCAGCCAGGCATCCAGCTGGAGCAGATGCCAAGACCAAAGCGACTGGAAGGAAGAGAACATCTCCTGTTTTGTCACCCTTGTGTGCCACTGAGACACCCTGTTGACTATTCTGAGACATAACCCAATTTTTCCATCGTACAAGGACACTGGACCTGTGTAACCAACTGTTGTAGCAGCTACTCTGATGAATCCATCTACCATGACTTGACTCATCACCTTTTTGTTTATTTATGCACATTTATTTTGACATTTCCTAAGAAAAAATGCACAATAAATCACATTTGAACACAGCTACTGAATATGTGTCTTTGATAATACAATAACAAATGTTATGCTTGCCAACTGTGGTCTGGTAATGCCCCCCTGAATCGA
Source organism: Pleurodeles waltl (assembly GCF_031143425.1). Lineage (NCBI taxonomy): Eukaryota > Metazoa > Chordata > Amphibia > Caudata > Salamandridae > Pleurodeles > Pleurodeles waltl. The sequence continues at coordinate 1,007,804,130 of NC_090448.1, forward strand.
ACAGGCAGTGTAATGGCCATCTGACAGAGGCTCCCTCAGCAGGAGACACATGACAACAGAAATGTCCCAGGGTAGATGTCAGAAAGGTAGAAATCCAGAAAAACACCAGGGTATAGTCAGTGTTCCAATCTGCAATTGGAGCATGACAGATAGTACCATCAGGATGGAAGGCATAGTGGCATACTAAGCACATTTACAGGTAATAGAAGTCATGCCCATGGTAGACTACTTACAAAGCACGGTCACCCAGATTGTACCCATACATCACCAGGTACAGGCTGTTCACATAACCATACCATAGCTACATATTCACATATTCCATGGAACACACAAAGATCATCACAGAGGTACACAGTACTTAACCCATACACTAACATAGGCCCCATACCTGTAGGATAGTCACTCACCATTGTCAGTATACAGTTACCTGCACCTTGGACAGCAATGTCAGTATACAAACACAGCTAGGTCCCAAGCTCATCACTAAGTACCCCATCCATTGTGAAGCCACAGGCCATGATGCAAACATCACACATGGGCCACTACCTACAACTGACACACTATAGACCATTTCACATCCTGCCCAACCCCACTGGTAATAGGAAAGGATTAAGCAGTCACAACTCCAATTGTATGAAGGAAGTACTAACAAGGTACCAAGGACTCTACCTAGATCCATATTATCAGCTATCTGTCTGATACACCTCTCATGTCTGTCAGCAATTACCATTGCCTAATGGCAGTGAATACCTCAAGCCTAGTTTGCAGAGCCAAACAGAAAATGGCTATATCAGTGAGTGAAAGGAAAAAAGGATAGGAGAATGCAAGAAACATACCTCAATACTGAGAAGGCCATTGAAGAAGTGTATTTTAGGATCTGATGTAACTACATATGACATAGCAGAACATAATGTACTATACACTTTGCAATCTATCAGTCTTCATCCACAACTCACACATAGGCAGTGGAGCCCATGACTCCCCCACTGATGAAGCAAGTCAGGAGGTTTAATGGCAGCCATCTAATTCTTGTTGTGCACATTCAACACATCAAAAGGTCCACTTCACATACCTGTATGTCAGCTGAAATGCTGACTAATGAGATCTGCCCTAGAGTCGCCTGCTCCTTCTTCCTCTGGCTTTTCATCACTTGCCATATTAGCATTTCAACCCACAGGTCCAGCTGCCCCCCCTCATCTGCAATCAATGGTATCTGACAAATCAAGGTGAAACTGTGGAGCATGCAACAGGCAATGATTATTTGGCATACCTTTTGGGGAAAGTTGAGGAGGGCTCCTCCAGCTCGGTCCATTCTTCTGAATCTTGCCTTCAGGAGCCCAAATATTCGTTTGATTACACGCCTTGTCCTCCCATGGGCTTCATTGTAATGGAGTTCCCCTGGCGTGGCTGGATACCTCACTGGTGTCAACACCCAAGGACGATTTGGATAGCCGGAGTCACCTCTGTACACAATGGTCGTACAACTCAAATGTTGTATGTGGGACTGGTTAGAATGTGATGACAGGAGACATTACTCACAGACACACACTACAATGCAAACTTACCAAGCAGCCAGGCCATCTCTGTTTGTAGTCATGCCATTAGATGTGGGACACTGGTGTTCTGCATGATGTAGGAATCATGCACAGATCCTGGAAACTTGGCTGTGACTTATGAGATGTGATGGTTTGCCAGACACACAACCTGCACGTTGATTGAGTGGTATTTCTTCCTGTTCCTATACTCCAGTTCAGTGGCACTGGGAGGGACCAGGGCTACATGGGTGCCATCACTGGTTCCACATGAGGAATGTGCCCCATACCATAAAAGTCTCCCTTTCCAATGGCCAAATCTGCATGTTGGGAAACCTGATGTAGCTATCCAGGTGTTTCAACAATGCACATAGTACATCCTTCAACACCAGACTGAGCATGGGCTGAGACATCCCTGCTGTTAAGGTGACACTATTCTGAAAGGACCCTGTGGCCAGGAAGTGTAGCATTGACAACACTTGAACGATGAGAGATATGCCATAGGGATTGCAAATGACAGGCATCCGGTCTGGCTCCAAATGAGTACAAAGATCCATGATGATATGACGATTCAGACAATATGTCTGGATGACATGTCTGTCCTCCATGGTTTCCAGGTCTACTAGTGGACGGTACCCTGGTGGCTGTCTCACTCTCCTCATGGCAGCATTACTATGTAGAGAGAAGTGAATATGCTATGAGTTATGTAGTATGCACACATCATTTACACATTGCATAGAACCTGACACCTAACATCTGTAGAGGATGCGTAGCACTTCTGACATACACAGTACAGCCATTAAATATGCACCGATTCCAGCCTCACTGCTGTAATTGGCTAACATGTAAATGGGAATGTACATATGTAACTAATGATTGTGTACATGTGTGTAAGATTTAGCTGTCCTGCACTATTCACCCATATGTCTTGCAAACTCCCAATATCTCAGGGTAGCATTACATAGTTCTCACCATATATACTCCCTCATCACGTCATTTAGTAAATATATGACAATTATGTTGCACATACCTAGTGGCACTACATACGTATATACAGTTCTTTTGGTGGAATAGGTGAATGACACAGTTTAATATAATAAGCACATCTATCAATGAAATGTGCCCAAAATGGCAGGCCCCTGACGTACTGTACTGGACAGTTGGACGTGACCTAAGTCGCCAGCGGAAGTTGTCATGGCAGTAGGTGGTCGCACCTGTTGTGCAACTTGCCATTGGGTAACATTGCTGCCTTTGGCAGACTTGGGCCAATGGCGATGACCGCCAGCTGTGGCGATCCTGTACGTGGCGGCCGTGACCGCCATTTGCTGCAGTACTGCTCACTTGACTCTGGACACTGTTGCCAGCAAGACCTCCACAATGTGAGCTGCGGTGTATTGCCTCTGGGAGCCATCATGCCACATCCTGCAGGTGATAGGGCCCCTGACTTCACCCCAGAAGAACTTGAGAGGCTGGTGGAGGAGGTCCTACCCCTGTATGAACAGCTATATAGGGCACCAGTGGAGCATGTGAGTCCTATGCCTTAGCCATGTGTGATAGATGTTGTGTGTGACATTACATTGGGCATGTGCACTAGTGTGGGTGTAGATGCATGTAGATGGCAATATGTGTAGGCTTGTGTGCTGAGAGGATGGCCATGTGTGCCAGCCTTCAGTGACTGGTGTGCACTGATCACTCCTAGTGGTATGGTGCCAGTGTACATGACTTTCTCTCTCTGTCTGTGTCATCCATGCAGGTGAACGTCCATCAGAAGAAGGGAATCTGGTGTGCCATCACCAAGAAAGTGCGGACCCTGGGGGTCCATAGCTGGCGGAACACCCATTGCAGAAATTGGTGAGAGGATCGGAAGACCGCGGATGCCCAGCTGGGGACGTCCTCCCAAATTAGGGAGGGGTGCCCTTCGGACCCTGACCCACCTAATGGCCCGCATTTTGGCAGCAGCCTACCCTGAGGTTGATGGGAGTTTGAGGGCAGCAGAGCATCCACAAGGGGCTAAGTACTTCAAGAACCCATGTACTTTGTTTGCTCTGATAGTTTGGTGGTTGCTGTCACTTGAGCTGCTGTGACATAGTAGGAGGTGCTACATGTATGTTGACTACTAGGATTACATAGTACTCTAATTGCCTGACTAAGAGATGGAGGTCTGGCCCTAGGCTAGCGCATGTGTATGTTTAGGTCACCTGTGGCAAGGTAGATCTATGTCTGCCTGTGGAGATGTACAATTGGCAGTGCCATATGTGTGACTCCACCCATCCATGTATATATATGTATATATATATATATATATATATATATATATATATATATATATATATATATATATATGTCTGTGTGTAGGCTGCTGTACCAGCCTACCTGTCTAGTGTTTCCTGGTCCATAAATCAGAATATATCATTATGTAGCTCTACGGTGGCAGATCACACCAATCTATGTAAACATCATGTACATCATCTGTATTTGCTACAGAGTGCCTGACATATGTCTTACAGGCCTAGTTACCTTTTGTCCTGGTACAGATATTGACTCCATGTTAGTCTGCCATCTCATTCAGTCAACAGGTATGGGCAGAATTGGACTGTACATATGGGTTTGTGGTGCTGTCCCCATTGTCCCTTCATATGCATACTATGGGGTATGTAAAGGTTGTAACTGAAGGACAACCTAGTATGGGTGTCTGATATTGTACATTTGGGCATACCACACATTTCCATGCCACTGAAATGTAGGCGATTCATTATTATCCCAATGCCTTTGTTTCAGAGGAGGTAAGTGATTGGGCAGTCCTTCCCTTAGACAAAGTGCAATGTCCATGCTATATGTGCCAATGGCCTGCCAGTGCTAGTGCAACATATGGCATTATTCGCCTACATCAGTTCACAATGGTTTCTTGGGGTAAGATTAAGTGGAGTGGGACAATCCTTGTTTCCCTTAGGCCAGATGATATAGACAGGCTGGACAGGCATTGATGTTGCCTTACTTCATACTTCGAGATGTCACGGCTTGGCTGTAGTACTATTTCTCATACAGGTGTTGTTGTTGTGGCATATGTTGTAAGTGCAATGGCAGTTGTGCAGGTCCATGTGTGCATCATTTATACATGTCTTTTCAGTGGGATATGTGTGGTGTGTAGACCTAGGTACTAGTATTCACATGTCAGGATTGGTGTGAGTGAGGTGGGTTCACTCATGTTGACATGTTGTGGCTCTGTATTCTCATGTCACACGGCATATAAGTTGCCATAATAGGTATTTGTTGGCTGACCCTTGTTTAGTAGTTGTTACACTGCTGTCTGTGATTGTCAGTGGATGTATCATGTGTGCTAGGTAGGTCACTGTTGCTTTTTGGATTTGATACATGTAGTGATTTAGCTGTTCTCCAGACATGTAATCTAAGATTCAGATGGCACCCTGAAAGGGACTGGCACATGTTGTGCCTTCATCAGGGATTGTATACATAGTGTAAGATCTGTACAGAGGGTTCAGCTAGGCATGTGATTGCAATGGCAGATGCTGTGTAGTTGGTCAATAGAGTTGTCTTTACTTGCATGGTACATAACTTATGGACATGGACATGTCAGAAGTTGAATGTGAACCTTCATGATGTGGTGTTATCTGTCAACTCCGGTTCCTAATGGTGACAGGAGAGATATGACCAGGATTAAGACGGATTTTCTGTTTGATCAAGGGCATGATGTGCATGCGGACATAGATTTGCAGGTGAATTGATGGAAGGCTCCAGTTGTGGTACCTTACATGGATTATGATATAATTGAGAGATGTGACATGAAGGGATGGATAGAAGTGACATGTTGTTACATGAAGTAGGATATGTAGTGTTCCATATAGGATTCCCTAGCCAAGCGATGTATACATACAGTTGTGCATGTTTTCAAGTGTGTATGCGAAGAATGTGATGACCCTGTCTCTCCCTCTCTATCTCTCTCTCCCTCTCTCTCTACTTGTGTGCATCAGCATCAGCAGGCACAAGTGTATGGGAATGCTGCCGGCCACGGGACACGGAGTGATGAGACCACCGACAGCGAGAGGGCGAGAGGGTGAGCGGAGTGCCATAAGGGAGACCGTATCTTCCACTTCATCATCTTCAGAGGCTTCTCCCAGTGGACACTCTCTGGCGGACCCTTCTGGGACCACCCCAGCACCATCTTTGTCCACCACCCCCCTTTTTACCACCGCCCTCCCTGCAGTCCCCCACCCAGTTGTCTGTGCTCGCTCACCCAGGAGGCTGAGCATCTCCTTCATTGCCGGCACCTCTGCCCCTGCCCCTGTCAGCCCTGCTGCCCTCAGAGAGGAGGCTATTGACCTCCTGAGGTCAATCTCTGTGGGTCAGTTGACCATTGTGAATGCCATCCAGGGACTGGCAACTCAAGTCCAGCAGAGTAATGTGTTCCTGGAGGGCATTCACAGTGCACTGGCTGGCCTACAGAGATCCTTTCTGGCTCTGGCCTCCACACTGACAGCAGCCAGTCACCCTTTGTCTGTCCCCCCTCCACCTTCCTCTTCCCAAACCCAAAACCCTCTTCCCCGACCCAGCCAAATCACACAGACAGACAACCATGCATCCACCTCAACATCCAAGGGTGGCGCTGACAAACACAAGAACCACAAGACCCAACACCGGCATGCACACAAACAACACCCACCTCCAGACACAGCAACAGTCACTACCTGCCCTGACACCCCCACCACCCCGATCTCCACAGACACTACACCTGAAAAACCTGCAGTCACCACACCAACATTCACTGATAAAGCCACAACACCTATCTTACCCACAGTCATCACAACAGCAGACCCTCAGACATCCACCCCAGTCACCACATCCACAGCCACCACAACTACTGACACACCTACAGGCAGCACATCCACCATGCCTGCAGTCACCACCCCAACAGACAGTCACCCATCCACCATGGCATCTCTATGCACCTCCACCCCCTCCTCCCAAGACACATAAACACCCACATTCATCCACCCAACAGACACCCACCACCCACAAGCATACCTCACACACACATGCACCCAAGACATCCAGCAAGACACCTCTTGCAACCACTACCTCTCCCTCCACTCGAAACCCTTTTACCATGAACATCCCCATGTGAGTAAGAAGTTTTTCCTCTTTGAGTTGTGCCTTTTCCCTACTCCTCTCCCACCCCGTGATACCCCTAGATGGTCTGTGTCCTTCTCCAAGTCCAGCCCATCGACCTCCAAGACCTCCCCTGCCACCCCTGCAAGTTCCCATGCCCCTCCCCTGCCAAGAAGTCGACCCCTCGGAAGAGCTCCCAGCCCTTCCATAAGTCTCGACCTAAGCCCTCCCTCCCAAACCCAAGTTACCCACCCAAGCCTAAGCCCAAATCCCCCCACCATCCCCCTCCCATCCCTGAGGTGCCTGCCAGCCCCCTTGATGCCCAACCTGTGGAGGTTACATGGCAGTCAGGAGTCAAGTTGGCGCACACACACATGCATATTTTGCATGTTGCACTTGTAATTATTAGACTCACCTTGGACTTTTATTAATATATATTTAAAAATGAATATATCACAGGACCAACCTGTTGTAGGTTTCAGGGTTACAACTTGTCCTGCATTTCTTTACTGAGGGCAGTTTTGGTCTCGGCTGACATTCTTTGTGTGCAAGAATTTGTGTGTGAATGGTGGTTGTTCTACCAGCTGTGTCTGGGCTGCATGTGTGGTTGAGTGCATGGCATTTGTCCCTCAGTGATGGGCGTGTTGTGTGAGGGCATGTGTATGTTGGAGACATGTTGTTGTATTGGCATTGTGTGGTGTTTGTGTTGACATGCGTTATTTGCTGTGTTGTGTGCCTTTGTGTGGTTGTACTGTGTGCGTGAGTGTGTGTGGGGATTGGTATGCCAGATCCGTTGTGATGTGTGTTTGTGGGGTATGCGGTATGGCTCGTTATTTGGATGTGTGGTTGTGTGTGTTTGTTCTCTGGTGTTGTTACCAGTGTTGTATGTATGATTTGTCAAGAGGAGGTGTGTATAGTGGGTGCTTAACGGTGTTTTGTGGTCTTGCAGTTGTGGTGTAGTTGTGTCATTTGGTGGTGTTGTGCGTTGTTGTGTGTGACCGTGCCGGTGCTGTGTATCTGTGGGTTGGTCTGTGTTTTTGGCGTGAGTGTGTTTGATGGCCCGTATTGTGTATGTACTGTGTATGTACATGTGTGTATGTGGCTGTGTGTGTGCGTGCGAGTAAGTGTGAGGTTACGTGTGTGTGTCGCCCTCGCTAACTGTCCCAGATGTGTATGTTGTGTGTACTCTGGCATTTTGCAACAGTGACAGGTAGGTGTGTGTACTCACACTTGGTGTTGTCGCCATCACCATTGCTGGTACTGGAGTCGTTGGGCAAGCAGGAGCAGAGAGAAGACGTGCAGTTCAGGTTCAATGAGGCTCCAGACTGGTATGTTTTCCTGGAGGTGGGTGTCTCCTTTTATAGATTTGTGGTGGTACATCCTCAACGGCAGAAACCTTAGTGGTGTACAGCCTCGTAATCTGTCCGGCGGGAACATTGTCTCTGCAGGCCTGAAGGTGACTACCATGGTGGCCTGACCGCACTGGCGATCCCGGCAGTGGATTTGTTGTATTCTGTTGGAAAGACCGCAATGCTCATAATTTGGTGGTCTTCACCAGCCTGTTGGCGGTATGACCGTCACAGGCAAAATGGCGGTCCTGAGACCTCCACACTCATAATGACCCACTCTATGTCCTAAAAATGATTAGAAAATTTGCTGTTTAATTCCACCTGATCTATTTAATGATGGTGGTCACTACCCTTGTTCTATCCAACTTGGATTATGGTGACGCACTGTTCCTGGACACAAAGAAAAGTCTCCTTCCCAGACTTCAGATGCTCCAGAATACAGCTGCCCAACTTTTAATGAACATTCCAAAATATAAATCAGCTGCCAAAGTCACTGAAAAGCTCCACTGGCTCCCCGTTATTAGGAGAATAAAATTCAAAGCTCTTTGTATAGCCCTTAAAGCGCTACACAAAACTGTTTCCAAATACATTCAGGACAGATTAATCTAGTATCAACCCTCTTGGAGTCTGAGATCAACAGCTTCCATGAACCTTGTGCTGCCCAGGGTTAAATAGGCATCATGGGGAAGTAGGAGCTTTTTTTTCAGAACAGTACAGGTCTGGAACCTTCTTCCTCAACACCTAAAGAACTGTTCTGATTGCAGAAATTCAGAAAATCTCTAAAGACCTGGCTTTTTACACAAAAAGCCTAGCACAATCTCTCCTCCTTCCCTCTTCTGCAACAGTGCAAGTGCCAAGACGCTCTCAGGCATTTGAGCGTTATACAAAATGAAAATCAGTCAATCATTTCAAGACTCCCCCTACTTAAAACCCCTGTCCTGTGTTGTATCTGCATACAAAATTACCAATATGTAGGGACGTACAATTTGCCATCTTACAGCTCCCCACCAGATCGAAAAAGAATACCTAGCATACAGCCATCATTGTGCAACTGCGTCAACATTATCCTCACCTTCCCAATGTAAATATTTAAAAATAAGATACCTGAATCCATGTTCATAAAAGCAGCTTGGAGTACGTGAAGTACTACTGTCATAGTACTCTTTTATATACTCTTTATTTTATTTAGGCAGCATAGAACCCAGGACACACTTAAATGCATGTAATACACATTTTTACTAAAATATTAGTTACTTACAATCCTAGATGTACTTCTGTCTGGAGACTTTTCATTCCATCTTGATGATCATAATAAATTACCCTCACACACCTTGCAAACTGGAACATGACTTCATAAACATTTATATTATATGTTTCTCCAAATTATAAATATTCAATGACTTCCGAACCCACAGAGTGGTATCTGAATGTGTGGTACTTATTCCAGCAATCTGTAAATGAGCAATCAACATAGCCAACAAAACAAGTTCTTCTTAGCTTCTTACCTTACTAAAACTATGCATTTTCAATACTGAGTCAAAGTTCAATGGAAACCCTCTTGATAATAAAATTCTGTAAAACAACATGTCCCACTCGGGTCATATGACAGGGCATGCATCTGATATACGTAACTGGTCTTCCTCTTGTGTCTTCTGTTGCAGTAAGTTACTTTATCAGAACCCCTCGTGGCTACTTTTGCTAGGGTGACGTAAAAAGTCAAATAAAGTGTGATAGTGAGTGGTTAAACATTTGGCAATTCTATCAGTTGAATGTTCCAAAGCTATGGATTTTAGAAGCATTTCCTAAGTGATCTCTTCTCACTAAGAGTTTGACAACTTTAATGTACATATGGGTGTTTGATCTTCTCCTGCCTCTGAACAGATGTGGTAATATCCCAATAAGCTTTGTGAGTCATTGTCTACCAGGCTATGAACTCTTGAGTGCCTCTAGAATAGGTCCCAAAACATCTAAAATGGGAATAAAATGGGAATCGTCAACGACCAATCATATACAGTTAGTAGAAATAGAAAGTACTGTGCTGTCTTTGCACTTTTACTTATGGACAGTTATACGTTTCATGGCCAATTCACAAAGGCATATAAGAGTTTGCAAAAGGGCACCCTTGTAGTAATGCTTTCTGTACTCATAGATGCTGATGTATATTTTGTATTTTGTCAACCTGATGATCAGCCAGCCATGCCCACCACCCTCAGCATTTGCATCTCCTCTACTGCTTACATAAAATTCCTAATCCCAGATTTACTAAAAAATCGGGCCATGCAGCACACTGTGTAAAAATACACAGCAGAGTGTTGTGCGATCAGGGAAAAAAGTATGCTGTGCTGTGTTTCCACTCCTCTAAAGCATTGTGCCACAATGCAAATGCGAATAAGTGGTGCTATTTATTAGACTTGTACTCAACGCTCTCCGGTAGGATTAGCACATAAAATGGATCATATAATAGAACCTATTGGTTAATGATGTTCCCTTTCTGCTAAACCCACTTTGCCTAAATTATTAGGGGTTTTGAGCAATGGAATACATTTGAGCTGTCCAGTCATGTAATAACCTGACAAATCAGAGAACTACAATGTGTTATAGGTTGTGGATAGAAATGTACTTCTTTGGCTGCTAGACAAAGGAAAGTGTTATTGGTTGATGTTTCAAGATTTGTTTCCTTTTGCTGTGTTTGTGTAATTGGTTGGTAAAGATTTGGGAAATTTATTGAATGGGAGAGTGTATGGGTTGCCGGTGTTTTTAAATTTAGAGACTGCTGGTCTCCATACATGGCATTGGTTGCCTTCCCCGGGATTCAGCCATAAAGGAATTGATTTAGATGTCAGAATTCTCTCAAATAGATGGATATTAATATGGCTTTTTAGCGATTTGACATGTGTAGTCTGTATTATCCCTTACGTTTATAACTGGGGATTTTGTTGGCATATTTATTAGCGAGAAGAGGATTCAACCTTAATCTTCTATTGCAGATCGTGGTCGTCCAATGCTTCCATTGCAGGTCACATTTGATCATTTATGTTTTTTGAAGACTAGGATCTTTACTCTTATGAATTTTCCTAGACTTATGAAGTTCTGCCCTCTGGTTTTGTTCTCCTATAGTAAGGCACTAAAAGAGTTTGAGGATCAGAATTGGAACCTTGGATAAATTGACACAACCAGGATCTAGATCTGCTAAACACAACAATTTTTGTTTTTTAATGCAGCATGTATGTATGCCATTCATTCCTTCATTACAAAAGGAGAAATTATGTCAACATTAACAAACTTATTTTTACCATAAAATTTTGATACTGAAAAAATATGCTGTTGAACTTACAAATAAAATAGGGTACATTGCTTATTACTATCACAATACAACACCAATCATTTTAAAAGTATTAGCAATATTCAAAATGCTTCCTAGGTCAACCTAAAAAATCAAATAATCTGTGACAATGTGATGGCACATGAGATAATCTGTCTTCTCCTGCAGAAGGCAGGGGATATTGTTTTCTCCTGTCTTGCTCTGAGTTATGGATCCTGGCAGATGGAAACAATTTACAAACCTGTATGTGTAAGGTGTGTGACTTGATTGTATTGTAATCTCTCTGCGTTAAATATATTTTCTCATAGTATGTACACATTCCAGAGGGAGTACCATAATTTGTTTGTCAATTCCTGACTTCACAGACTCCTGTTTCTGTTTATCCCACCACAATCTATTGAGTACTAACTTATCACCTTTCTAGTTGTATTGACTTCTGACTCCACTATTCTGACTCCATGAGTTCTTCAATCCACTCTGATGACTTGTCTCATTCTTGACCCCATGCTCATATCTGACTCCTATCCTTCATTATTTCCAACACCACTCTCCTGACTACATATACTCCTGACTATAGTTTCCCACTATATTTTAACTCGACTGACGCCTAATTCTAGTCACTTCTGACTTAATTGACTAATGAATCTACTTACTCCTTGATTCAATGGGAGGGACCAGCAGCAAATGCAGTGGATAGAACATTATCTCTTAGTTAAAAGATAAACCACTGATAGCAATTCCACAGGGAGCATTACCTTCCAATACCTAGAAATTACGACCAATTAACCTACTAAAGGATACAAAATAATTCCTGTAAAATTACAAATAATTTGACTATCTACAAAATATATGAAACTCTCAAGCTTGACACTATTTTTCTTAATAACATGTACTGATTGATAAAAGTCACTTACACCATAAAGGGCCTGATTACAAGTCGAACCTGTTTGCTGCTGTTATTACTGCATCTGATAAAAAACAGACACCAGGGTGCTTAGAAAATATTGGATGCAGTAATTATCTCTAATTCTGAGTTTCTGAGGAAGAACATGCAGACTTTGGTGCTCACTGGCAAATACGAGCCCTTCCCCTTTGTTAAATTCCAGCAGGTGTGAACTACCATTATTTAACAAAGGGTGCACAATTTATGGCAACAACCATTTCACAACTGGTTATTTCGATCGCTGAACACACATTGTTTGCACAGGTATCGCAATTTAGCCCATAGTCTTGCATTCGAATAGGATTTTTTCGGACTCCCACCTTTGAATTTCCCTTGGGAAGACTATAAGGGACTTATTTACATTGAAGTGGCGCAATGCAGTGCCAAAATTGGCAGTGCTGCGCTGCATCACTTCTGAAATGCAGGGATGTGTCGTATTTACACAAATACGGTGCACCCCTGTGTTTCTCCAGCACTGGTGCTAAACTTAGCTGCCAGCGCCAAAGCAGGCATCTTTGCACCATAGGGCAAGGTTGTCTGCGTTGAAGGGAATGATTATATATGTTCCTTCCTGCACATAAACAATGATTGCTTATGTGCAGGAAGGAAACCTTCCTTCACATAAACAATTTTTCATAGTGTTTTGCTCTTTCTGTATGTGCCGCAGAATGCAGCACATAGGGCCAGATGTCTAAAAACTTTTTGCACTCGCAAACGGTGCGAATAGCAAAATTCGGCCGTTTGTGAGTGCAAAAAAGTGGTCTGCGATGCATGAAAGGCATCCGCAGACCACAAATAAGAAATCGCAAAAAATGCGATTTCTTGCATTGCGACCTGGTTTTGCTAGTCGCAATTTGCGATTCGCAAAATACACCTCGCAAGGAGATGCTGCAAAAAATCGCAAATTGCGATTTTTCGCAGAATGGCATTTTGCACATGCAAAATACCATGAAAAGAAACCAGGTGGTAACCTGGTGCAAAATTAAAAAATGCATTTAAAATGCCTTTTTAAATTGAACATGTAAAGCACACATGCCCTTTTGGCATGTGTGCACCTTACATGTCCCCTAAAACACTTTTGGGGTGCAGCAGAGGGGGCCTTAGGCCCCCAGCACCCTGGGCTTTTGCATTTCCAAAATTGCGATTTCTGGTTCAGAAATTGCAATTTTGGAAATGCAAAAAATTTGCATCTATGGGCCAACAGGCTCATAGCTGCGAATGGGGCCGGTATCGCAATTTGCGATTCGGTAATAGCATTTGCGATTTTTAAGAAATCGCTATTACCAAATCACGAATGTGATACATGGCACTTTGCGAGTCGGAAATAGCGATTTCTTAAAAATCGCTATTTCCGACTCGCAAAGGGCCGTGATGATACATCTGGCCCATAGTATTTCTCCTCGTTGCACCATGCTAACGCCACCCCTGGGATGGCATTAGTTTTTGGTTCGGCCACAGATTTACTAATTCTTGTAAATGTGGGGCAGCATCAAAAGCAATGGGTGTTGTGGTTGAATGCCCACAGCAACACCCATTGCATGCCCCTCTGCTGCAGAAAACTGCATCGGAGGGGCCCATATTTACAAGGCGGCGTTAAGCCACATAAAAATGGCTTAGCGCCGTGTTGTAAATATGGCGCAGTGCACAGAGCCACCAGAACATCACAAAAAGAGACGCTCTGCTGCCCACTAGGGGCATGTAAATATGCTCCTAAGACTCCAATACACTTTAATCCGCATCATAATTTAACTGCTTTTACATTACTAAACCTTTACTAATTTACAATCTTTCTTTTGTTTGAGAAATACCGTCAAGTCCACCACACGTTTTCAGACTCTCTTGACTGTAAACAATCAGAGACCTTGGGTAATCCTCTTCCCACAATCTTACCCCAGGGTATTCTCACTAAATCTGAAGCTTTGAATTCCCGCCCTTTGACCTTCCCCCATCCTGTAGGTCCACACTTTCCACCTTTATCATCAGTATTTCTAAATCCAGATTATACATTTTATTTTACACTGTGCTATGTTCAACCATCCATATTATATCAGAACGTTAACCTATTTCCTGCTTCCTTTTAAATCAAAAGGTAATGTATTGCCCACTTTATTGGTATAAATCTACAAACCACTATTAATTCTAACACAGTTCCCTTCCAACTATTGCACTCTCCTATTGATGTAGTATCCCTTTTTCCGTACCATATTCCATCGCTTGTCTTTTCCATTGCGCTGACGAAAATGTACAGAAATATGAATGTGTTCAATTCCTGAATGTTTGAAGAGGTATTTTATATAATTTGAAAACAGCTGCAACCTATTGCTGGTAAAAGGCAAAACTTCTCTTTCCAAAAATGTCAGATACAAATTTCTTTACCCCATATAAAGTAGATTTTTAATCTGGCCACTGTGAATAATGATCAATGACTACTAAGGTGTACACAGCTATCTGGCCTTCAGGATGAAATGGGGTGCAATATTTAAAAAAATTTCTCCACAACCTTTTGGTTTGGCCATCTCCTCATTTAGGACCCAGAGTTTTAGCACACGACTTCTCACTTTTGACTCCACCAACTCCTGGCTTCACTCTACCATAGGCCCTGCTCAGAACCAGGATGCTGGGGACAGTGCGCTTTACATATACACATACCATAGAGTAACACTCTCATTATTCATCTGACTTATGGCTCTATAAAGTAATCTCCAGATTAAGGGACGCTTTTTGAGTTTGGCAGACAGGAAAGCCCACCTGCCAAACTTCTGACAGGGTGGCCGCCACCATAGTGGCAACCACCCCGCTGTCCTATTAGGTGTTTCCTGCTAGGCTGACGGGCGGGAACCGAAGTTTCCGTTTTTCAGCCTAGCAGGAAATAGGTGGCACCATTGTCTCCAGCTCCAAAACGAGCCTGCAGCAATGCAGTTGCCTGCACAGCAGACAGTGAAATCAGCAAGGGTGCTGGGCAAGGAGACCCCTGCACTGCCCATGCAAAGTGCATGGGCAGTGCGGAGGCCCCCCTGTGGCCCCTGCACCACTTCTCTTCCAGCCTTTTCATGGCAGTGAAACCACCATGAAAAGGCTGGCTTTTATAGAACAAGTTTGCAATCCTCAGGACAGTGTTGCATTCAATCCTGCCCTGGCGGATTGCGACCTCCATACGCTGTCAACCTGTCAGGATCACCAATCCCGGCGGAGACAGCAGAACCCTGGCGGTCTGATTGCTAGGGTCTTTATGTGTCGGGCCTGACTGCCACCGCAAGACTGGCGGTCTTAGGACTGCCGGCCTCGTAATGAGGCCCTAAATGTCAGTAATGGAGTTTCATTTGCAGTTTCATGCATTGTACCATCTAATAACACACTCAATATGAATTAAAGTCCTCTCCATTGAGTTTTCTCTTTCATTTCTCTCCTCAGCCCTATCTGTCTGGTTGTCACATGTCCCAGCACCTACAGTTCTGCTATTCTTTTTAGTATATTCCTCTTTTACCAACTTCCACTGGGGATTCTGGGTGAGTCCATAGCTTGTGAACGTTATACTCAATTGCCTGGCTTCCAGAGAAATTTGGACACCAAGGGCCCTATAATGAGTCTGGCGGGCTGAAGACAGCCAAACTTACCATGGAGGGCCCTGTGTGATGGCATTGGACTCGACTTCAGCATGTTTTCCACCAGGTTGAAGGTTTCTGCCGGTCAGCCGAGTGGAAAGCGTGGAATGAGGCCGGTGAGGAGACCGCCAACACCATGGCGGTCTCCTCATCAGGAGTTTGGCAGTTGGGTTTTTCCGACCACCAAACTCATAATCAGCCGCTAAGGTCTCCAGATCTGAAATTCAGGGATTGTGACATACCTGTGTAGAAGACAGCGGTTATGCCCTCTTAAAAATCACCACAATGACACTTACATATTTACTGATCTGCCCCACCACAAGAAATGGATGAAAATCTTTGCCCTGGAGTTATCAATATCGGTCAGCATTAATTTACATGGCATAAAGTAACAAAGGTTGCAATATTTAGTTCATAAGCATTGGCAAGATATTTGAGGCACCTCCTTTTACCTCTTTGATATATTTTCACATGGTGACCTTTAATGGTGACAACTTTCAAGATAATTTTATTTAAGGTATAGTTCAATATTGACATTGCTGTCAATAACATCCAGGACCAGTGGATGAAAGGTAAAAACATTTGTAGAAATAGGCCGGGATGTTTCTATGTATTTATCCTAATGGCAATCTTACAATATTCTAATCACAGCATCTAGAACACATTATTGACACCAGCACTATCAGGAGCAATACAGGGAAAAGGGCAGCATTGCGGGGAACTTTTGACCGAAAAAGTGCTCACTTTATTGACCTACTGGTTAGTCACAATTTGTTGTGCATGTAAAAGCTGATCATATTCAAATAGGTAGAAGCTATTTACCCGGCCGCCAGGTAAATAGTGATTTTTGTCTGTTGTTTACTTGGCCGATGGTTAAACAGTAGAAATTATTTACTGTATGGCCAATGACCTTAAAAATAGTGTAAAACTTCACTATTTACCTAGCTGCTGGCTAAATGGTAGGGATTATGTACTGTTTTGCTGGCAGCAGTGCAAAATGGTCGAAAAACATAACTATTTACCTTGCTACTGGCTAAATAGTAGAGATTCTGCACTGTTCAGTTGGCGGCCAGGCAGACTGTAGAAAAACGCCATTACTTACCAAGCCACTGGCTAAGTAGTAGAGATTCTGCATTGTTTGGCCGGCGGCCGTACAAATAGCAAAAAAACTCACCATTTATCCACCCACTGGCTAAACAGTAGAGATTCTGCTCTGTTCAGCTGGGAGTCATGAAAATTGTAGAAAAACGTCAGTATTAACCTGGCTGCTAGTATATTAGTAAAGATTCTTCACTGTCCAGCCAGCAGCCATGCAAGTTGTAGGAAACCGTAAATATTTATCGCACTGCTGGCTAAATAGTAGAGATTCTGCACTGTTCAGCTGGCAGCTATGCAAATAGCAGAATAACTTGACTTTGTACCCTGCTACTAGGTAAATTGTAGAGATTCTGCACTGTTTGACTAGCAGCCATGCAAATAACAAGGAAACTTCACTATTTATCTGGCTACTGACTAAATAGCAGAGGCTTTGTACTATTTGGCCGGCAGTCAAGCAAACAAAAAAATATTAATTCACTAACCAAATACTTTCAGAACAATAGACCTGTACAATTAGCCAGCAGTCACGCAAACAGCATATAAACCTAAATATTTATGTGGTTACTGGCTAAATAACACCACATATATATTATTTGAACAGTAGCCTTGAACATAGCAAACAAACTTCAATATTTACCCAACAGCTGGCTAAATAGCACAAATGAAGTACTGTATTGCTTGTGGCCTTACTAATAACATGAAAAGAAACATCATTATTCACCTGTTTGCTGGCTAAATAGTAGATAGTATGCACAACTTGGCTATAGCCATGTAAATAGCAGAGTAACTTCACTTTTTACCCGCTGCTGTCTAAACAGTTTATTTTTTATTTTAGTATGCCTTATATACATTTCAACAGGTACTTATACCAAGTAGAACTGCAAACAAGAAGCAATCACAATTGTCATCCATCTCCTTATGAAAGTTAGGATTATGATGTATTATTATTTTAGTCACAGTAAGTGGTCAAACACTTTGTTCGACAGGGATAGTATTTTGCAACCTGACCTATGTACAGCTTGGTCGAGTCACAAAATACTGAATTGAGGGAAGTTGCAGAATGACCTGCCTATCAATAATCATTAGGCAAGACAATTTAGGCAGAAAATTGCGACAATCTGTGATTGAATAACAGGGATGGTGGCCTGAAGCACAGCACACCATCTATGACTGCATTCCAAAATGGAAAACATTTTCTTTTTCAAAGCAGTGGGTGTTCCTCAAAGGACCCAGCACTAATTTAAAACAAGCATCATCGCCCCGCACCTCCAGACCGTCATCAACTCTTCTTTTTCTTCTGCTACCTTCCCCGAATGCTGGAAGCACGCTGAAGTCAACGCCCTACTAAAGAAACCTACGGCTGACCCAAGCGACCTGAAAAACTTCCGCCCCATCTCTCTTCTACCTTTCCCAGCCAAGGTAATAGAAAAGACCGTCAACAAACAGCTGACCACCTTCCTGGAAGACAACAACCTGCTCGACCCTTCACAAACCGGATTCCGAACCAACCACAGCACGGAAACCGCCCTCATCTCAGTCACAGACGACATCAGAACCCTGATGGACAACGGTGAAACAGTCGCCCTCATTCTCCTCGACCTCTCGGCTGCCTTTGACACCGTCTGTCACCGCACCCTAATCACCCGCCTACGCTCCACCGGGATCCAAGGCCAGGCCCTGGACTGGATCGCCTCCTTCCTCGCTAACCGCTCCCAAAGAGTTTACCTCCCTCCGTTTCGCTCAGAACCCACCAAGATCATCTGCGGCGTACCTCAAGGCTCATCGCTCAGCCCGACACTCTTCAATGTCTACATGAGCCCCCTCGCCGACATCGTACGCAAGCACGACATCATCATCACCTCCTACGCCGACGACACCCAACTTGTACTCTCCCTCACCAAGGACCCCGCCAGCGCCAAGACCAACCTACAAGAGGGTATGAAGGACGTCGCAGATTGGATGAGGCTCAGCCGCCTAAAGCTGAACTCTGAAAAAACGGAAGTCCTCATCCTCGGCAACACCCCGTCCGCCTGGGACGACTCCTGGTGGCCCACGGCCCTCGGCACCGCACCGACCCCCGCAGACCACGCCCGCAACCTCGGCTTCATCTTGGACCCTCTTCTCACCATGACCAAGCAAGTCAACGCCGTGTCCTCCGCCTGCTTCCTCACTCTCCGCATGCTCCGCAAGATCTTCCGCTGGATCCCCGCCGACACCAGAAAAACCGTGACCCACGCCCTTGTCACGAGTCGCCTGGACTACGGCAACACCCTCTACGCCGGGACCACCGCCAAACTCCAAAATCGCCTGCAACGCATCCAAAACGCCTCGGCCCGCCTCATCCTCGACGTACCCCGCAACAGCCACATCTCCGCACACCTGAGACACCTGCATTGGCTCCCAGTCAGCAAAAGGATCACCTTCCGTCTTCTCACCCACGCACACAAAGCCCTCCACAACAAGGGACCGGAATACCTCAACAGACGCCTCAGCTTCTACGTCCCCACCCGCCCCCTCCGCTCCGCTGGCCTCGCACTTGCTGCCGTCCCTCGCACCCGCCGCTCCACGGCGGGTGGGAGATCTTTCTCCTTCCTGGCGGCCAAGACCTGGAACTCCCTCCCCACCAGCCTCAGGACCACCCAGGACCACTCCGCTTTCCGGAGACTCCTAAAGACTTGGCTGTTCGAGCAGCGATAACCCCCCCTTTCCCCCCTAGCGCCTTGAGACCCGCACGGGTGAGTAGCGCGCTTTACAAATGCTAATGATTTGATTTGATTTGAATGGATCTTGCGTTTGCTTGAGTTAGAGCTATTAGCATTGTAAACTCCTAAGCGGACTTTTCTTGCCACATAAATTGAAAATGTAAACTAAAACAGTTTCACATAAGTAACCAGACTTTTCTTGCCACATAAACTGAAAAGTAAAAGTTACACATAAACCAGCTGATGGCCGCCATCAGCGCAAAACAGTCACACAAAGGGAAATAAAAGTTTGCTCGCAGTGAAACCTATCAGCAAAAGTGCAATTATCTACATAACAGGCAAAAGTGCAATTACCTATGTAACAGGATCAATATCATGCAAAGCGCTCGACTACTGCCCAGCGAGATTGCGCTGCGAAATAAAGAGAAAAAAGTAGTCCAGAAACGAGACGGAAAACATTGAGCCTCGTATGGTTTCAGTAGTTGGTCGGTGCGAACAAGGAGGGCTAAACCCCGGAAAAGGCATGACGTATGCATGCCTTTCACTAATGAAAGCAAACGGATTTAAAAAAGGCCAGTCCACGAACCAATGAAAGTGACTGACGTGACATGGGCATGGTTAGAAGCCCAAAGAGAGATTACAACAGGGGACAGAGCGCTTTGCGCTCACCCCTAAAAATGGTTTTGGAAAATCTCTCCCCCTTAGGCTGCCAACCTGGTTTCCAAGGAGACGCCATGGTCCTTGCAAATTAGTTACCAACAGATCTCAGGGATCATTAGTTTATCAATGGTTTGCAACAGCAATTACAGTCACAACTAACAATAAATTCCTTTTCGAATTGGAAAGCGGAGGGAAGAAAACCCTTTCATGAACCCTCCTATTTGCAATTCAGAAACAATCAAAAGAGTCATTTTACTAGTCAAAAGAACTATTCAGCTCATAAAAAGGGTTTTTGTACAAAATGATATGTATTTTTGTGGTCACAAACCCTGTGGTTTTGCAACATAGGGCCCTTAGTGCTACAACTGGCTTACATGCAAGAACTTAATTATAGGAGGACTAAAGGCTCTGATGTTTGAATGTTTTCAAGTTAGTCTGATAGATATAGCATGTAATGCCACTCCATTACACCATGGGCCAAGACATAGGCCCTCATTACAACCCTGGCGGTCGGTGGTAAAGCTGCGGTAACACCGCCAACAGGCCGGTTGTAAAAAAAAATTGAATCATGACCACAGCGGAAACCGCCAACACAGACAGCCACTTTAACACTTCGACCACCACAGCGGTAGCAACAAGCACTGCGTCGGTAACCGCCAACAGCCAGGCGGAAGACAATGTACCACCCAATGTATTATGAAAGGCCAATGCGCCACCTTTCCTGCGGCGGTACCAATGCCATCAAAAGCACGGCAGAAACAGTGTTCTGAAGGGAATCGAATCACCTCTCGACACTCAAGGAAGAACCAGGATGCCATTGAGCCTGAGCTGCACGTCTTTCCCATGCTGGTGTATCTGCTCATATACTAGGAGTACCAACGCTGGCAATGACGACCACGGTGAGTACTGCACGAAGCACACAGGGGGGGGGGAGGAAAATGAGACTGACACACAAACGCAACATGCAACACCCCCACCCCCGCCCTCACCCCCAACACCATACACACAAACAGATGCAATAACATTACATATACACCCCCTAACCCTCAGGAATAACGCAAGGACAAAAGAAATTGAGTCAAATAATTGTTATATTAGAAATAGTTATAAATACGTTTAGAACTCAAAAACATACAATATTTACAAAAGGCGGGACAATGTCCACTCAAAATGTCCGTGGCCCACTGGGCCAAAATACATAGGCCAAGCCCACACTTGACTCCTGCCTCAATACGGAGAGAACACTGCAGGGGTATCAGGTCGAAAACACACAGGCACCTCAGAGGGACAGAGAAGGGGGGCACCTCAGCCGGAAGATGGGACAAGGCCACTGCTCCTGGAGGGGTCTCCATGCCCACTGCTTGGTCTTGGGGAGAGCAAGGCCACAGTCTCGCAAGAGGGTGGTTTGCCTACTGCTTGGTCCTGGGGAGTTCCAGGCCACAGTCTCTCAAGTGGGTGAGTTGCCCACTGCTTGGTCCTGGGGAGTGCAAGGCCACAGTCTCTCAAGTGGGTGGTTTGCCCACTATTTGGTCCTGGGGAGTGCAAGGCCACGGTCTCTTAAGTGGGTGGTTTGCCCACTGCTTGGTCCTGGGGAGTGCAAGGCCACAGTCTCTCAAGGGGGTGGTCTGCCCACTGCTTGGTCCTGAGGAGTGCAAAGCCACACTCTCTCAAGTGGGTGGTTTGCCCTCTGCTTGGTCCTGGGGAATGCAAAGCCACAGTCTCTCTAGTGGGTGGCTCCTACACTGGTTCTGGAGGGGGCTTTGTGCCCAGTGTGCTTCATCCTGCCAAGGATAGGGTGAGTGGATGCCTTCTTCCACTGGTGCTGGAGGGGGCTTTCTGTCCAGTGTGCTTCATCCTGCCAAGGATAGGGTGAGTGAATGCCTTCTTCCACTGGTTCTGGAGGGGGCTTGGTGCCCAGTGATGCAGCATTTGGGGGGTGCCAGGCCACAATCCCTCACCTGGGTGTCAGAGGCACAAGATTTGCAGTGGCCAGGATGCATGATACTCCATGGAGGCAGGACTACAGTCCAACCGGCGGCGGCTATGGCTGCACAGTGGTGGTAGTGCTGGTGCTGGTGGGGGTGCTGCCAGTGGTGGGGGGAGGCTCCAGCCCTTCCCCTGCAGCCTCGGACAGCTGTCCACTGGGGCTGCTGCTGCCAGTGGTGCTACTTTCAGTGGTCCAGATGGCGGTTCTGCCCGCAGTGCAGGTGCCAGTGCTGCCAGTGGTGAGGGGAGGCTCTAGCCCTTCCCCTGCAGCCTCGGACGGCTGCCCACTGGGGTTGCTGCAGCTGACAGTAGTGGTGCTTGCGGCGGTGCAGTTGGCAGTGCAGGTGGCGGTGCTTGCAGTGGTACAGGTGGCGGTGCTGGCTGCGGTGCAGGTGGCGATGGTGGTGGTTGTGCTGGTAGCCACCAGGCCTTCACCTGTAGGCTTGGATGGCTGAAGTGCCTTGGCTCGTGTTCTGTGCTCCTTCCTGCCCTTGGCAGATGGTGGTGTCACCTTGGGTCTGCCAGCTGGAGTATTTGACGTGGCCTTGCTGGGTCGTTGTTTCTCCTTCTCCTTGCTGGATGGGACAGGGAAAGGACAGCAGAAAAAGGATTAGTCATAGCGTCCGGACTGTCATAGTCATTGCCCATCATATCCCTCCCATCCCCTTACGCACAGACATTGACCACCATACATGCAGCACTTTGCCCAGGACCCCTCAGCACCCCCCTACATGAGGCTGACACACACAGCACTCCATACATTCATGGCCCATGCATCATGCTCACAGTGTACTCACCTGTTTGTCTGGAGGACCATAGAGTGAAGTGTACTGGGGTAGGACCCCATCCACCAGTCTCTCCAACTCCTCCGAAGTGAAGGCAGGGGCCCTTTCCCCAGACACTTGAGCCATTGTCGCTTCCAGACACAGGTCACAGCAGCACTTGCAGTGTAGGTCCTCTCCTGTTGAAGATCAGGTAGCAAGTGAGTGAACAGATAGAAAATGGCGGTCACATCCGCAGCAGTGCGTACTGTCACCACCGGCGAACATCGCCATTGGCTCCTGGAACCCATAGGGCCCAATCTTAACCAATGTGAAGTGCGCAGCGGTCGTCGACCACCGACCGCTACAGCGCACAACGCCGGCGTACCTCATTTCCACTTGTCTCTCCACAGGGGTCAGTCAGCCGCCATTTCAGGGGGGCACAGGGCATGGCACCTAACTGCGTCACAGCAGGCACTGGCCCATCAACTGATTCTCGAATTCACATACTGTTTCTGTAAAGGAAGAGATGCATCATTAATTCAATAGATGTGTGAATATGTCCCTCTGCTCACCGTTTTTATTCCTAGACTTCAACCACTGAGGAGGAATATGAGATGGAGACATCCTTCCGTGTACAGACCCCTGGAGGACCTGGCGACAATGGAGGACAGACACATTATTCTAACCTACAGACTTGATACGGCTACAGTCCAAGAACTGTGTGCCCAATTGGAGCCAGACCTGATTTCAGCTATCCGCCAGCCCACAGGTATCCCCCCTCTAGTGCAGGTCCTGTCAGTGCTCTATTTCCTGGCAAGTGGTTCCTTCCAAGCGACAGTGCCATGGCATCAGGGATGTCACAGCCTATGTTCTCAAACGTGTTGACCAGACTGTTGTCTGCCCTGCTGAAACACATGCACAGCTACATCATATTCCCCCAGGTGGAGGATTTGGCCACAGTGAAATCTGACTTCTATGCCCTTGGACATATCCCCAACATCATTGGTGCCATTGATGGTACACAAATAGCATTTGTCCCCCCCAGAGGAATGAACAAGTGTTCGGGAATAGAAAAAACTTTCACTCTCTGAATGTGCAGATGGTGTGTTTGGCGGACCAGTACATCTCCCATGTGAATGCCAAGTATCCTGGCTCTGTGCATGACGCCCTTATCTTGAGGAATAGCAGCATCCCGTATGTGATGGGCCAACTCCAGAGGCACCGGGTGTGGCTAATAGGTGAGCCCATGGTCCCCACCAAGTTGATGTAGGTATATGGGTGTGGGGTTGTCCCTAAGGATGAGTGTATGTCTAACAGGTATCCCTCAAATATTTGCAGGTGACTCTGGCTACCCCAACCTCTCATGGCTACTGACCCCAGTGAGGAATCCCAGGACAAGGGCAGAGGAACGTTACAATGAGGCACATGGGCGAACAAGGAGGATCATTGAAAGAACCTTTGGCCTCCTGAAGGCCAGGTTCCTGTTCCTCCATCTGACAGGTGGATCCCTGTGATACTCACCCAAGAAGGTGTGCCATATCATCGCTGCATGTTGCACAACCTGGCCTTGAGACGCCAGGTGCCTTTTCTGCAGGAAGATGAGCCTGGAGATGGTCTTGTGGCAGCGGTGGAGTCTGTGGACAGTGACGAAGAGGAGGCAGAGGAAGAAGATGTGGACAACAGAAGCTCACTCATACAACAGTACTTCCAGTGACACACAGGTAAGACACTGTGGGCCTGATTCTAACTTTGGAGGACGGTGTTAAACCGTCCCAAAAGTGGCGGATATACCACCTACCGTATTACGAGTTCCATAGGATATAATGGACTCGTAATACGGTAGGTGGTATATCCGCCACTTTTGGGACGGTTTAACACCGTCCTCCAAAGTTAGAATCAGGCCCTGTAACTTCACTTTCCATTGCAGTTTTGTGTTAGACATTGGACATGGCAGCCTGATTTCCCTATGTCAATGGCCACTTACTGTTCCCTTTGGCATCTCTGTTTTCAGATCTCTGTGGCCCACTCTGGCTCCTGGTGTGTTTAGTGCTGCCCACTACAGGTCATACCAATGTAAATATTACTGTACATATAATTTGAAATGTTTACAGCTTATTGAACTAATACAGAATTTAATCAATTGACAGACTCCATAGTTGTATTTGTTCCAAGGGTGTTTATTTAAGTGCTAAGAGGTGGAGGGCGATGTGCAATGGGCTGGGGTGATGGTGGAGGAATGTCCAGATGGAGTCCAGTCTCTTTGTATCACAGGTGCATTGTTCAAGGGGGCGTAGAAAGCAGAGCAATGGCAGTTCAAGGTGGATAGGGTGACAGAGTGGAACACAAGGGTGACATTCAGGGGATTCTTATTTCCTGGTGGGGGTCTTGGCAATGTTCTCTGGTTTCTGCCTGGATCACAGGGATCTTTTGCGAGGTGGTTCTCCTTCTGAAGAGGGATGGGGTGCTGGTGGCCTGTTGGTCTTATGGCGGGCCGCCTGTTCACTAGCGCCGGCGGAGGTGGAGGGCTGTTCTTCGGTGTGGCTAGTATCAGGGGCCTGTTGGTGTGCCACTGCCTCCCTCATGGTGTTGGCCATGTCAGCCAGCACCCCTGCAATGGTGACCAGGATGGTGTAGATGTGTTTGAGGTCCACCCTGATCCCCAGGTACTGTCCCTCCTGAAGCCGCTGGGTCTCCTGCAACTTGGCCAGTATTTGGCCCAAGGTCTCCTGGGAATGGTGGTATGCTCCCAGGATCCCTGCAAGTGCCTCGTGGAGAGTGGGTTCCCTGGGCCTGTCCTCCCCCTGGAGCACAGCAGTCCTCCCAGCTTCCCTGTTGTCCTGTGCCTCTGTCCCCTGAACCGTGTGCACACTGCCACTAACCCCAGGTCCCTGATTGTCTTGGGTTTGTGGGGTTGCCTGGGGTCCCTGTAGTGGTGGACACACTGCAGATTGACGTGTCCTGGGGACAGAGGTATGGGCCCGCTGGGTGGGTGCTATAGTGGTGTTCCCTGAGGGGGGAGGCTCTGTGGTAGTTTGGGACTGTGGCAGGGTAACCGACTGTCCAGAGGTCCCTTATGGGCCAGGTTGGTCATCGTGATCCAGGCGTGCAGAGCTGCTGTCATCACTATGGGCCCCTTCTGGGGGGGGGGGTGGATGTTGGTGGCACCTCCTGCCCGGTGACATTTAGTGGGGGTCTTGTGGGGATGTAAATGCGACGTTATTGTATCTGCGTGTGCCATCTTGTGCATCTGTGTTTCCCTGTATGGTTGTGATTGCCCTGTCAGCTTTGCCTTGTGTGAGTTGTGATTTTGTGGCCTAGGTGATTCTCTCTAATGTGCATGCTTTAGTGATGGGTGTCCATGCAGGTCTGTGATGGGTGTCCATGCATTGGTGTGGCATGCAGGGCTCGGTTTTGTGATGGGTGAATTGTGATAGTGGGGTATATGTGAGGTGGTGGAGTGATGGGAGTGAGGGGAGGGGTAGGAGTTTGTGATGGCATGCAGGTAGCATGGGGGATATAATAGTAAAGATTTGACTTACCAGAGTCCAGTCCTCCTGCTACTCTTGCGCAGCCCTCAGGATGCATGATCGCCAAGACTTGCTCCTCCCATGTTATTAGTTGTGTGGGATGAGGTGGGGGTCCACCGCAAGTCCTCTGTACAGCTACCTGGTGTCTTGCAACCACAGAACGCACCTTCCCCCGTAGGTCGTTCCACCTCTTCCTGATGCCATCCCTTGTTCTGGGGTGCTGTCCCACGGCGTTGACCCTGTCCACGACTCTCCACCATAGCTCCATCTTCCTTGCAATGGAAGTCTGCTGCACCTGTGATCCAAATAGCTGTGGCTCTACCCGGATGATTTCCTCTACCATGACCCTTAGCTCCTCCTCTGAAAACCTGGAGTGTCTTTGGGGTGCCATGGATGTGGTGTGAGTGGTATGTGTAAGGGTGTGTGGGGTGCTGTGTTGGGGTGTGTGCTGTGAGGTGCATGGATGGTGTATGGGTGATGGTGTTCTGTGGCTCAGATTGAGTGGGTTCTCCTGGCTTGTCTCTCTTTCATTTGGCAATCTTTTTTTTCATTGAAAGGGTTAAGGATAATGTGGGTGTGTGTTTTATAGTGGTGTGGGTGTGGTGTGTATATGTGTGGCAGGTGTGTATAGTTTGAATTGTCCAATGTGGTGCAGTTTTGTTAGTGTGTGTGTATTTTGAGTGCGGCGGTGTGTACCGCCAATGGTTTACCGCGGTTGAAAGACCGCCGCCGTGATTCGTGGGTCCTGGTACTGTGGGCGTATTTCTGTTGGCATAACGGTGTGGGTTTTGGTACCACCAATTTATCACTGACCTTTGGTCTGGCGTACTTCCGCGTGTGTCTGTATAGTGGCGGATTTCTATGTGTGGGTCATAATACCTGTAGCGGTATACTGCCGCGGTCATGGTATGTTGGCGGCTGTCAGCACGGCGGTAGGCGGCATTTACCACCAATGTTGTAATGAGGGCCATAGTGACTTGGGACATTCACCTGTGTTGTGCTCCACAAATGCTCCTACTCTTTACATTTACCCGAAGAAGTGACTAATGATTGAGATGATTAGAACCTTTTCAAGACTAGTTAAAGCTGTTTACTCTTCTCAAGTTATGTCCTCACTCTCACTCAGAAACCCATTGGGAATGAATAAGGGCCAGATATAGGGTTGCCAAAAGCCCCCATGTTATGGGAACACCTCTTTTTCTGGTTCACTTCAGTGAAACAAATCAGACTCAACACATGAAAACAAGGATTTGTAAAAGAAAAACCCAGAGCTGGAAATCCTAGTGACATACAGCCATCTAATATATTTAGGGTTTTGAGGATGGAGCTAACTCCATCAGGTTGGCAGAGGACAATGCCTCCAACATCCTGAGGGACTATGGCCCGTCACATTTAGAGTTGTCCTCTCGCCCTGTGGACAGCACTTTACATTGACCGGAACGGCTGTCATGATGATTTTGCTCTATGGTCTATGCATGAAACATTTGAAGGACAGCACAGTCAGACATAATTGCCAGTCGGCAAACTTTGACATTTTTGTTTGTTTTTGTAAAACAAACTCTCAATGCGGGCGTTTGTTTTTGAAAAACTAAAAACCTAATGGTCCCACATGCTAGTTTCTTTCTCCCAGGGCAATGAGGTCATTATTTGTTTTCCTCTCTCTGGTGACCGGGTCATTATTTGCCTTCCTGTCTCTTACAGTCATGCTTTACTCTAAACCCTTCCTTCGACTGTCTGCACTCTGTTCAGCCATTAGAGGAAGTATTCTGTCAAGGAGCCACATCAAAGGAGTGGGGCCATAATTAATTTAACTGAATGTCATTTGAATAGGGATGAATTTGCCCAATGATTCAGAGAAGGACACATAGGAATCAAAGGCACAGAAGGAACAAAACTCACAGAGATTTTTATTCACTGGATTTTTTTACAAATATTATAAGAAATAAGACACCGAATAAACAGAGATATTTTATTACCTCAATTTTTGTGACCTACCTACAAGCATTTCACAGTTCCACTTTAATACTCATTTTCCAGACAGGGCATATGGATCCAATATTGAGGTTTCAGAACTGATTTGGAGTGCTTCTCTTTCAAATATAATTTTCTTGCTGTAGCTCAGACACAGCCTTTGTGCTGGTAATGGTTCTCACAGCAGTAACAATACTGCTGGCTCCAAGCAGAAATATCCAAAACATGGACACAATCAAGCATTAGATTGCAGCACCTGGCAGTCATCAGCCTTTCATTGTAGTCATCAGCCTCAGACAAAAGGGCAGCCTTGCTAGAAATGTTGACACCCTTTACAAGAGAAACCTATATTCCACCACTTTCTCCTACCATCTACCCTGTGCTGTCACTCAGGAAGAACTAATCAGTTTACTTAACAGGACCTCGCATATTTTTTTTGGGTAGCCTTTTGTCCATTCCCCCACACTTCAGATCTGGGTCTCCACACTCTAACCACAGAGAAGAAGTCAATACATGCCCACTGTGTAAGTCAGCTGTATCTACTTTCCAACACATCATTCAAAATGTATCCCACTGGTCCATGCACTTGAACTTTCATCTCACAAGGAGTCTTTCTACTATACATTTGCTACATACCCACCTCACATGCATGCACATTGACTGTCATGCAAAGATCTAGGGGTCAGACAGAATCTCTCTATCTGGATACTTCATCACCCCATCTTCTGCTCACCAGAGCCTTCTTATGATCCCAAGCTGCCCTTTGCTGATTTCCATCTCTGTTTGTCCCATTTGTTAGCCATTAAATATTTTTCTTGACTTCAGCCATTTAAGTTGCTCACTCAAACCCTTTCAGCACTAAAAGAACACCCTCATTTGCAGCCCTCCACCTTTAAACTCCTCTGCCAAGTTTCAGTTCCTCTGTCCTCAGATCTACCTTCAGAATAGTGTGCCGGTATCAGAAAGCATCTTCTAATACTCAAAGGTAATAGTCCTAGCTTTTTATTCACGTTGCATGCTCTGATTTTTCAGACAGTATTTACCAGTTCTATATTTGGGCTGAAGAGGTGAGGGTTTCTAGGGGTTAGCAGCATAAGAAGCATAAATAAGATCCACTTGCAAAATGGCATATTCTAATACATGTGGCCTCCAGCTCCTGCCATTCTTCCTTCACTTCCAGGTCTGTTTGTGACTTTAGGTGTTGGTCATCCTCCTAATTCTGTCCTTGGTCCTCCTGATACTCATCCTGGCCCTCTTCTATCTAGTTCTAGTCACCCTGGTTTCCTGAATCTGGAGGCCCTGGGTGTAGTTCTTCCTGGCCCTTCACCTGGCTCATCCTTGTATTAGTCCTTCCTCGGCCTCATGGTCCTTCTACTACTGATCTTCACCCATTTCTTGATGCTCTGCTGTTTTTTTAACCATGTAGACCTGCGTCTTAGGGCTGGCATTCCTAGCCTTCCTGGTTTGGGTCATCCTGATTCTCCTTGCCTTAGTCATTATGGTCTAGCTGGTACTGCCTAGCTAGTAATGCAGCTACTTGTCCTGGTCTTCCTTATTAGCCCCCCTTGGGCTAGGCTTCGTCATTTTGATCCTGGTCTGGTTTCATTGGTCCTCATTTCTCTGGTCATCATGGTTCCTCTGATCCTCACCAACCTGGTCCTAATACCCTTGTCCTGGCCCTCCTGTTCCACTTGGAACTTCAGATCTTTGTCCCTCTCTGGTCCTCC